>NC_047049.1:6231469-6541781 GCF_011762595.2 Tursiops truncatus
AAATTTTCCACTTTTTTCTACAATTATTGATCATTCCCAAATTCAAATACAGTGGATAGCAAGGATTCTAGCAGAAGCTAAAGGAGGAAATTGAAAAAAATGAAGATTGGCAGAACCTATATAACAATAAAATTTTAAAATCTAATGGCTGAAATGGTATGCAGAACTAGGTATTTCGAAAAGAATCATGATAGCCAAGAAAGTACTGATAACAACAATGACAAAAGAAGTGATAAGATTATGAGAATCGGAGTATTCCTCAACATGAAACAGAATTTCCAAAAGGTGAACTATTACTACTGTCTGCACAGCGTCATTTTAATGAATTTGTTGACTTCCATAAGTATCCTGAACTTTCATCCTGGTCTGTTACATACTGTGAATGAAGGTTTTTTTCCCACCAAAATTGTGATCCCAATTCACAGAGAATCAAATGGAACATATTAAGAATTTGTTAAAATGCTTCTCAAACAGGTATTATAAAACACATTTAAATATGAACAGATTGTTATCCGATCTTGTTTGGTCTCTTCCACAACTGATGAATGCACATATTGGGTTTTTTGATGAATGTATATATTGGGTGTTTTGATGATACACTTAAATATTTTCATAAGACATACTACTTACACCAGATACGTTTTCAGGTGGAATTAAATTGACATCTCTCAAAAATCAGATGTCACAGATCACAAGGAGTCTGTGCTTACTTCAATTACACACAAATTGAATTAAATTGTACTTTACCATTACCTTGAAGAACAGACAAAAAAGAACATTCAGCATTATTGTGAAGTATTAAATAGTAGTTGAGGATATTAAATGGTTAAATCAAATAGGTTTACCCATCAGATATCACCGTGAAAACTGATGCTTTCAAATGACAGAAATTTCAGAGAATCAAACTGCTGGGTTTGATCAATTTTTACATGAGTTCTTGGAAAGCCGTCAAAATGAAAAGGACCAATGTGACTTATTTATCCAAAACAGCTCATAAGGAATTCATCAAAATAGGGGAAAACGTGAACTAAATGAAGTGAGAAATCAAATAAACAAACCCGATATCAAATAACACTCTTGCTTCAGATTCTACAATAGTGAACTGCTTTGTGTATGCCATTACGTGTGCCACTCTAAGACAGGAAACCAATTTGCTGTGCAGAAAACCCATTTTTAAGTTTTTGGCAAAATTCATCTGAAATTAAGGCATACACAAGAATTATTCAAATGCAGCTTTGGCCTTTCAACAGAATGCATGCAGTTCTGAACTGTACACAACAACCTACATTCCACACCTGCCACTCATCAATGACAATAGGACTGGCAGGAGAGGGGTTAGTTTCAAGCACTCTTGAGAAACATAAGTAATTAAAATATATTCTGGATGCTGCTCGTCCCTAAATCACATCAGGAAAAGCTGCCTCCCAATACCTGAAATTGTTGACTACCTCAGGATCTTACACCCCTTACACTCTTTTCTTGGGTTTCTTTCTTATGTTAGATGTAGTATTTTAAACATCCATGCACAACTGTATTTTTCTTTTAAAGAGTCTAAGGGTAGTGAGATCATTTGCCCGTTCTGAAAGCAGGGAAATCTTGTAGCACAACAACAATGTAAAGTACAATGACATTTCAATGACTCTAAAACATATTTTCTATGAGTGAGAATGAGAACTTGAACACAAATATGGCACAAAAATGTTTATTCAAAAAGTTAATCATGACTGTTGGGTCCTGGATTTGTTCAAGATGGCGGAGTAGAAGGATGTGCGCTCAACTCCCTCTTGCTAGAGCATCGGAATCACAACTAACTGCTGAACAATCATAGACAGGAAGACATTGGAATTCACCAAAAAAGATACCCACATCCAAAGACAAAGGAGAAGCCACAATGAGATGGTAGAGGAGTGCAAGCACAATAAAGTCAATTCCCATAACTGCTGGGTGGGTGACTCACAAACTGGAGATTATACCCCAGAAGTCCACCCACAGGAGTGAAGGTTCTGAGCCCCACGTCAGGCTTCCCAAACCGGGGGGTCTGGCAGCAGGAAGGGGAATTTCTAGAGAATAAGACTTTGAAGGCTAGTGGGATTGGATTGCAGGACTTTGACAGGACTGGGGGAAACAGAGACTTCACTCTTGGAGAACACACAGAAAGTAGTGTGCACACTGGCACCCAAGGGAAAGAGCAGTGATCCCATAGGAGACTGAACCAGACCTACCTGCTACTGTTGGAGGGTCTCCTGCAGAGGCAGGGGGTAGCTGTGACTCACCATGAGGACAAAGACACTGTCAGCAGAAATTCTGGGAAGTACTCCTTGGCGTGAGCCCTCCCAGAGTCTGCCATTAGCCCCACCAAAGACCCGGTAGGCTCCAGTGTTGGGTCACCTCAGGCCAAACAACCAACCGGGATGGAACCCAGCTCCACCCATCAGCAGACAAGCACATTAAAGTTTTACTGAGCTCTGCCCACCAGAGCAACAGCCAGCTCTACCCACCACCAGTCCCTCCCATCAGGAAACTTGCACAAGCCTCTCAGATAGCCTCATCCACCAGAGGGCAGACAGCAGAAGCAAGAAGACCTAAAGCCCTGCAGCCTGTGGAAAAAAACCACATTCACAGAAAGATAGACAAGATGAAATGGCAGAGGGCTACGTACAAAAGATAAAATGACAGAAAAAAAACTAAATGAAGTGGAGATAGGAAACCTTCCAGAAAAAGAATTCAGAACACTGATGGGGAAGATGATTCAGGACCTCGGAAAAAGAATGGAGGCAAAGATCGAGAAGATGCAAGAAATGTTTAACAAAGACCTAGAAGAATTAAAGAACAAACACCTAAAATAATTAAAGAACAAACAGAGATGAACAATATAATAACTGATATGAAAAACACACTAGCATGAATCAACAGCAGAATAACTGAGGCAGAAAAACGGATAAGAGACCTGGAAGAGAGAATGGGAGAATTCACTGCTATGGAACAGAATAAAGAAAAAAGAATGGGGCTTCCCTGGTGGCGCAGCGGTTGAGGGTCTGCCTGCCGATGCAGGGGACGCAGGTTCATGCCCCGGTCTGGGAGGATCCCACATGCCGCGGAGCGGCTGAGCCCATGAGCCACGGCCACTGAGCCTGCGCGTCCAGAGCCTGTGCTCCGCAGCGGGAGAAGCCACAGCTGTGAGAGGCCCACATACCGCAAAAAAAAAAAAAGAAAAAAGAATGAAAAGAAATGAAGACAGCCTAAGGGACCTCTAGGACAATGTTAAACACAACAACATTACCATTATATGGGTCCCAGAAGGAGAAGAGAGAAAGATAGGACCCAGGAAAATATTTGAAGAGATTACAGTCAAAAACTTCCTTAACATGGGAAAGGAAATAGCCACCGAAGTCCAGGAAGCACAGAGAGTCCCAGGCAGGATAAACCCAAGGAAAAACACGCTGAGACACATAGTAATCCAAAGGACAAAAACTAAAGACAAAGAAAAATTACTGAAAGCAACAAGAGAAAAATGACAAATAATATACAAGGGAACATCCATAAGGTTAACAGCTGATTTCTCAGCAGAAACTCTACAAGCCAGAAGGGAGTGGCATGACATATTTAAAGTGATGAAAGGGAAGAACGTACAACCAAGATTACTCTACCCAGCAAGGATCTCATTCAGATTCCAAGGAGAAATCAAAAACTTTACAGACAAGCAAAAGTTAAGAGAATTCAGCACCACCAAACCAGCTCTACAACAAACGCTAAAGGAACTTCTCCAAGTGGGAAACACAAGAGAAGAAAAGGACCTACAAAAACAAACCAATAACAAAAAAGAAAATGGTAATAGCAACATACATACCAATAATTACCTTAAACGTGAATAGATTAAATGCTCCAACCAAAAGACACAGGCTGGCTGAATGGATACAAAAACAGGATCCATATATATGCTGTCTACAAGAGACCCACTTCAGACCTAGGAACACATACAGACTGAAAGTGAGGGGACGGAAAAAAGATATTCCATGCAAATGGAAATCAAAAGAAAACTAGAGTAGCAATTCTCATATCAGACAAAAGAGGCTTTAAAATAAAGACTATTACAAGAGACAAAGAAGGACACTACACATAATGATCAAGGGATCAATCCAAGAAGAAGATATGACAACTGTTAATATTTATGCACCCAACATAGGAGAACCTCAATACATAAGGCAAATGCTAGAAACCATAAAAGGGGAAGTCGACAGTAACACAATCATAGTAGTACACACCATAGTAACACACCTCACTTTCACCAATGGACAGATCATCCAAAATGAAAATAAATAGGTAACACAAGCTTTAAATGATACATTAAACAAGATGGGCTGAATTGATATTTATAGGACATTCCATCCAAAAACAACAGAATACACTTTCCCCTCAAGTGCTCATGGAACATTCTCCAGGATAGATCATATCTTGTGTCACAAATCAAGCCTTGGTAAATTTAAGAATACTGAAATCGTATCAAGTATCTTTTCCGACCACAACCCTATGAGACTAGATATCAATTACAGGAAAATATCTGTAAAAAATACAAACAAATCAAGGCTAAACAATACACTACTAAATAACCAACAGCTCAATGAAGAAATCAAAGAGGAAATCAAAAAATACCTAGAGACAAATTACAACGAAAACACGACAATCCAAAACTTATGGGATGCAGCAAGCAGTTCTAAGAGGGAAGTTTATAGCAACAAAGTTCTAAGAGGGAAGTTTATAGCAACACAAGCAGTTCTAAGAGGGAAGTTTATAGCAACAAGAAAAATCTAAAATAAACAATCTAACCTTACACCTAAAGGAACTAGAGAAAGAAGAACAAACAAAACCCAAAGTTAGCAGAAGGAAAGAAATCAAAAAGATCAGAGCAGAAATAAATGAAATAGAAACAAAGAAAACAATAGCAAAGATCAATAAAACGAAAAGCTGGTTCTTCGAGAAGACAAACAAAATTGATAAACCATTAGCCAGAGTCATCAAGAAAAAGAGGGAGAAGACTCAAATCAATAGAATTAGAAATGAAAAATGAGAAGTTACAACAGACACCCCAGAAATACAAAGCATCCTAAGAGACTACTACAAGCAACTCTATGCAATAAAATGGACAACCTGGAAGAAATGGACAAATTCTTAGAAAGGTATAACCTTCCAAGACTGAATCAGGAAGAAGCAGAAAATATGAACAGACCAATCACAAGTAATGAAACTGAAACTGTGATTTTAAACTTCCCAACAAACAAAAGTCCAGGACCAGATGGCTTCACAGGTGAATTCTAACAAACATTTAGAGAAGAGCTAACACCCATCCTTCTCAAACTCTTCCAAAAAATTTCAGAGGAAGAAACACTCCTCCAAACTCATTCTATGAGGGCACCATCACCCTGATACTAAAACCAGACAAAGATACTACAAAAAAGGAAAATTACAGACCAATATCACTGATGAACATAGATGCAAAAATTCTCAACAAAATACTAGGAAACAGAATCCAACAACGCATTAAAAGGATCATACACCATGATCAAGTAGGATTTTTCCCAGGGATGCAAGGATTTTTCAATATATGCCAATCAATCGTGTGATACACCATATTAAGGAATTGAAGAAGAAAAACCATATGATCAGGATACCCTGGTGACGCAATGGTTGAGAGTCCGCCTGCCGATGCAGGGGGCACAAGTTCGTGCCCCGGTCCAGGAGGATCCCACATACCGTGGAGCGGCTGGGCCCGTGAACCATGGCCACTGAGCCTGCGTGTCCGAAGCCTGTGCTCCGCAATGGGAGAGGCCACAACAGTGAGAGGCCTGCTTACCACAAAAAAAAAAAACCAACCATATGATCATCTCAATAGATGCAGAAAAAGCTTTTGACAAAATTCAACACCAATTTATGATAAAAACTCTCCAGAAAGGGGGTATAGAGGGAACCTACCTCAAATAATAAAGGCCATATAGGACAAACCCACAGCAAATATCATTCTCAATGGTGAAAAACAGAAAGCATTTCCTCTAAGATCAGGAACGAGATAAGGATGTCCACTCTCACCACTATTATTCAACATAGTTTTGGAAGTCCTAGCCACGGCAATCAGAGAAGAAAAAGAAATAAAAGGAATACAAATTGGAAAAGAAGAAGTAAAACTGTCACTGTTTGCAGATGACATGATACTATACATAGAGAATCCTAAAGACTCTACCAGACAACTACTAGAGCTAATCAATGAATTTGGTAAAGTTGCAGGATACAAAATTAATGCACAGAAATCTCTTGCATTCCTATACACTAATGATGAAAAATCTGAAAGAGAAATTAAGGAAACACTCCCATATACCACTGCAACAAAAAGAATAAAATACCTAGGAATAAATCTACCTAGGGAGACAAAAGACCTGTATGCAGAAAACTATAAGACACTGATGAAAGAAATTAAACATGATACAAATAGATGGAGAGATATACCATGTTCTTGGATTGGAAGAATCAATATTGTGAAAATGACTATACTACCCAAAGCAATCTACAGATTCAATGCAATCCCTATCAAATTACCAATGGCATTTTTTAGAGAAGTAGAACAAAAAAATCTTAAAATTTGTATGGAGACATAAAAGACGCTGAATAGCCAAAGCTGTCTTGAGGGAAAAAACGGGGCTGGAGGAATCAGACTCCAAAGCTACAGTAATCAAGACAATATGGTACTGGCACCAAAACAGAAACATAGATCAGCGGAACAGGATAGAAAGCCCAGAGATAAACCCACGCACCTATGGTCAACTAATCTATGACAAAGGAGGCAAGGATATACAATGGAGAAAAGATAGTCTCTTCAATAAGTGGTGCTGGGAAAACTGGACAGCTACATGTAAAAGAATGAAATTAGAACCCTCCCTAACACCATACACAAAAGTAAACTCAAAATGAATTCGAGACCTAAATGTAAGACTGGACACTATAAAACTCTTAGAGGAAAACATAGGAAGAACACTCTTTGACATAACTCACAGCAAGATCTTTTTTGATCCACCTTCTAGAGTAATGGAAATAAAAACAAAAATAAACAAATGGGACCTAATGAAACTTAAAAGCTTTTGCACAGCAAAGGAAACCATAAACAAGACGAAAAGACAACCCTCAGAATGGGAGAAAACATTTGCAAAAGCAGCAACGGACAAAGGATTAATCTCAAAATATATAAACAGCTCATATATAAGCTCATATATAAGCAGCTCATATATAAGCAGCTCAATATTAAAGAAACAAACAACCCAATCCAAAAATGGGCAGAAGACCTAAATAGACATTTCTCCAAAGAAGACATACAGATGGCCTAGAAGCACATGAAAAGCTGCTCAACATCACTAATTATTAGAGAAATGCAAATCAAAACTACAATGAGGTATCACCTCACACCAGTTAGAATGGGCATCATCAGAAAATCTACAAACAACAAGTGCTAGAGAGCGTGTGGAGAAAAGGGAATCCTCTTGCACGCTTGGTGGGAATGTAAACTGATACAGCCACTATGGAGAACAGGATGGAGGTTCCTTAAAAAACGAAAAATAGAATTACCATATTATCCAGCAATCCCACTACTGGGCATATACTCAGAGAAAACCATAATTCAAAAAGACACACGCACCTCGATGTTCATTGCAGCGCTACTTACAATAGCCAGGTCATGGACACAACCTAAATGCCCATTGACAGACGAATGGATAAAGAAGATGTGGTACATATATACAATGGAATATTACTTAGCCATAAGAAGGAACGAAACGGAGTCATTTGTTGAGACGTGGATGGACCTAGAGATGTCATACATAGTGAAGTAAGTCAGAAAGAGAAAAACAAATACCGTATATTAACACATGTATGTGGAACCTAGAAAAATGGTACAGATGAACCAGTTTGCAGGGCAAAAGTTGAGACACAGATGTAGAGAACGTATGAACACAAAGTGGGGAAAACCACGGTGGGGTGGGGATGACATGTATACACTGATGTATATAAAATTGATGACTAATAAGAACCTGCAGTATAAAAGAACAAACAAACAGACAAAATAAGAAGTAAATTGTAAGAGAAGATTTTTCCGATCTCAATGAAAGCAGTAATTAAAGGGAAGGGATAAATTTCAAGCACAGTGAATAGACCCTTGGATTTTTTGATAATGCAATTAACAGAGGGAAGTGAGTCAGAGGAACACATTGGGAAATTACTGAAATTTTTCCTAAAATAACAAAGATAAAATGAAACTCATAACTGCCACTATTATGAAGATATTGGTGACAAACTGTTTAACAACAACTGTCCTCTATTTAATGAGTAGTTATGATGACTCCGACCCAAGAAAATGTGAAATGGTCATATAGGAAGAAAACCTGATAGAAGTTTCAGCAAATTTGACAGCAAAAACCTAAAAATGTATGTGGAATTACAAATAATGAGTTGCAAAGCTGAAACTCTTCTAAACCATTAAAAAAAAAACCCAATCAACCAAAGACTGAATTATCCTTTTTCTTTTGATACCTACATAGTATGCCATTATATGAATGCACTATATTTAACCTGGTCCCTTTTATAGGGCATTTAGAATGTTTTCCATCTTTTCTTACTATAAACAATGTGTTCACATACCTTCTAATTCCTGTAGGAATGTATCCGGAGGATAATTCCTAGAAGGACAATTGCTAAGCCAGAGAACATACATGGTTAAATTGGATTAATATGACTCCACTTCCACAGCCCAGCAAAATCTATGCCTACTTCCATACCCTCAGGCATAGAGCACGTTGTCAAACTTCCAGATCATTTTTAAATGGTATCTCCTTGACATTATTTTAACATGCTTTTTTTAAGAGCAGTTTTAGGTTCGCTGCAAAATTGAGCAGTACAGAGAATTTCCATATGCCCTCACTGTCAACATCCCCTACCAAAGCAGTACATTTGTTACAACTGATGAACCTGCATTGACACATTGCTATCATGCAGAGCCCATAGTTTATATTAGGGTTTGCTCTTGGTGTTGTACATTCTATGGGTTTGGACAAATGTATAAGGACATGTGTCCATCATTATAGTATCATACAAAGTAGTTTTACTGCCCTAAAAACCCTCTGTGCTCTACCTATTCATCCCTCTCTTCCCACTAACTTCTGGCAACCACTGATCCTTTTACTGTCTCCTTAATTTTGCCTTTTCAGATTGGCTTCTTTCACTTAGCAATATGCATTTAAGGTTCTTCCAAGTCTTTTCAGGGCTGGATAGCTCACTTCTTTTTAGCGCTGAATGGTATTCCATTGTCTGGATGTACCACAGTTGACCTTTTCACCTACTGAAGGACATTTTGGTTGCTTCCAAGTTTGACAATTATGAATAAAAACTGCTATAAACATCTGTGCACAGGTTTTTGTGTGGACATAAGTTTTCAACTCCTTTGGGTAAACATGGACCATAGGGTAAGAATACGTTTCGTTTTGTAAGAGACTTCCAAGCTGTCTTCCAAAGCGTCTGTAGCGTTTTGCATTCCCATCAGCAACGAATGAGAGTTGATGCTGTTCCAAATCCTCGCCAGCATTTTGGGTCTTCACCCTTCTGATAGTACATAGTGGTATCTCGTGGTTTTAATTTGCAACCCCTAATAACATATGACATTGAGCATTTTTCATATGATTATTTGCCATCTGTATATTTTCTTTGATGACATGTCCATTCAGATCTTCCCCCATTTTTAACTGGGTTGTTCATTTTCCTGTTTGAGTACTCCTTGTCATTCTAATTGACCTCTCTTACTAAGACTGAACTTTTTTTCACGTTTAAAAGCTATTTGCATGTCCTTTTAGAAAATGTATTAAACGCTTGTTTGAAACTTTTGCCTTTTTATTGCATAGCTGGTCATATTAGCTGTAGAAATCCTTTAAATACTAAGGAAATTAGTTCTTCATGAAATGAACTAAATATTTCCAACTTTGTCACATTTTTACTGTTTCATACTTTCTTCACCTTCACAGTCAAATTTATCAATCTTCTATGGCACTTTGTCTCATGACAAGAAAGGTCATTCCCACTCCAAGGTTATTTTGATTTCATGGTTTCCGCTTTTTCTAAAATTTACTTTTTAACATTTAAATATTTAATCCTTCTGGAATTCAGAAATGAGGTATGGATTAAACTTTTTAAATATGGCTATCTGGTCCCTTCAACATCATGTATTGAACAATCCCAAATTTCCCATTGATTTGAAATGTTATCTTTATCAAATATTAATAAGATTAGGGGTCTTTTTCTGCACCTTATATCCATTCTTATACCCATACCAGATGGGTTTACTAAAGCTTTATATTTGGTTCTATCTAGACTTGTTTCATAATTTCCTTGCATGTTACTATACACATTTTCCATATGAATTCTAGAATTAGCTTGCCTGAACTGAAAACAAACTTCAGAATTCTTACAAAATGTTAAATATACAGATTCAGGGAGAATTGACATTTTTATGAAATAAATTTTTCTGAGAACAAATTATGCCTTTCCATTTTCAAGTCTCCTTTTAATGGCTCTGGTAGCCTTTCGAAATTGTCTTCACATAGATCTCGCACATTTCCTGTGAGATTTATTCCTATCATTTCATGTAGGAAGTGCCCTTCCTGTATCTTCTAATTGTTTATTTTTTGTATATATGAAAGCTAATTATTTCTTAGTAATTTTTTCATCTTGATATTTGATATCATAAGAGTATGTGGAATATATATATAATAAACAATCAAGCAGATACTGGAAAGCAACCACCAGTACTGTTCTGAAGACCTAGAACAGTACCAATTCCAGTTATTCTACTTACGTGCTGGCCCTTAACCCTCCAAAGACACTATCAATTTCTGTCCATTATTCCTATGATTTGTAAAAGTAGTTTAACATTGTATTGTGAATCTCTACTTATTTAGTTTTGCTGGTACATTAACTTTATGAAAGTGATATTAAACTGCATTATCTTCTGAAATTGGCTGTTTCATTAAATGCTGTTACTAAGATTTATCAAGCTGTGAGTACCTGTGGTTCACATTTTTACATTATTGTATTATATTCCATTATGTGAGTATGCCATGATTTATTCAGCCATTCTCCTGACAATGGACATGGGATTGTTTCCAAGTTTTGCTACTGCATACAGTCCAGCTATGAACATTTTTGGCCTGCTGATGTCTACACACAAGAGTCTCTCTGAGTCTAGACCTAAGAGTGAAGTCTGATTGTAAGTATATAGTACTTAACCTTATATGGTAATGCCAAATTGTTTCCCAAAGTGCTTATAACAATTTACACTCACTAGAAGTATAAAAATTATTGACGCCTAATCTATCCAACACACCATTCAGACTTAATTATTGCCAATCCTTCAGATGCAAAATGGTATCTCATTGTGATCTTAATTTTTATTTCCATTTACCAAAGAGATTAAGCGCCTTCATGTGACTTTACTTGCCAAACATGTTCCCTCTTCTGCAAAGTGTCCATTTTCTATATATTGCTTATTTTTCCATTGGGTTGTTTATATTTAATTGATTTGTAGAAATTCTTTATATATACTGGAATCTAATCCTTCATCAGATAGGTTGCAAATGTGAAATTTCTGCAAGATTGAGTTGTTTCATTGCTCTATGGTTTCTTTATGAAAAAGGTTATTTGCCCATCCCAAGATTAGAAATATATTTTCTTATACATCCTTCCAAGCATTTAAAATTTTTTTTACCTTTCATATTTAATTCTTAATTCATTTGGTATTGATTTTTATATATAAAGTGAGCTATCAATCCAATTTCATAGGTTCCCCCCCATATTGATAGCTGTCCCAACACAATGTTGATTGGAAATTAATAATTTTACAATTCTCAGTCTACCTACCTGTGAAATTTGTGAGTCTTCTGTAGTTTTTCAATGGAGTTGTAGAGATTTCTGCATACATCTAACAAAACGTGTACCCCTAAGTTTCCTTTTAATTTTGTATAATATTTTAAACTGTGCTTCCCAACAATTTTTTACTTGTATCATAGAAATGTACCAGTTGATGTTTGCACATTGATCTTCTGGTAGCTACCGTGTGAGACTCTGAGATGACTTGTTTGGTTTCTATAGTATATGATATAAACTACCATTTTGGTAGATAATCATAATATCTGCAAAAAATGAAAGTATCATTTGGTGGTTTCATCCTTTCTAGTCTTTAGCCTTTGCTCTTCTTGTCCAGCAATGCTCAAACATTATATTTGTCTTGACCCTGAGTTTAAAGAGAATACTTTTAACATAAAAAAAATTTGTACATAAACCATTTATCAGGTTAAGAAACTTCCTACTCCTAATTCCTAATTTGCTTAGCATTTTAAACCATATTTGAGGGCTACTTTCAAATGATTTTTCTGCATTAAAATGATCAAATGATGCCTTTTCATTTGTTAATGTAGTAAATATCATTTATAGATTTTCTGATATTCAGCCCCTTTGCTTTCTTTTGAAAGCAACACAACTTGTTTGTGACACTAACTTTAAACACTGTTGTCTTGGAGCTTAAAGCTCATTGCTTCCACTTTTCACCCTCATGGTTTGGTACTCCCTTTTCAGAAGGGGAGCAGGTCTTTGGAAATTTCCCTCACTTCCTGGAAGTCCAGAATGCATCCATCATAGCCAGGATCTAGTTATTTTATAAGAGGAGGCAAGGTTTTTCCAAATGCTTTGTTTTCCATAATGCTGAAAGCAGAATTCTGTTATTTTTTTTTAATCTGGACATCTTAATTATATGTAATGGTTTGTTAATTCTCTCAGGTTTTCTAGTTAAATATTCATATCTCCAAACAATGAAAAATGTCTCTCTCCTTTCCAAATTTTATTCTCTTTTGTCTAACTGTATTAGCTACTACCATCCAATTATAAGAATGAATAGTGACAGTGGAAATTCTTTCATTGACCCTGTCTTTAATGAGAATGCTTCTAGGTGCTGCTTCCTTAAGCAGGATGCTGGCATTTAAGAATGAAATATAACTTTATCATGTAAAGGAATCATCTATATATTCCTACTTTTAAAGGTGTTTAACTCTGAAGAGGATGTTTACTTTCATGAAATGCTTTACCACCATTCTTTTGATTAATACTGTGACTTACATTAACAGATTTTCTGTTATGGAACCATCAATGGCAAACTGGTAAATGAGTATTAATTTAAAGAGATATGAGGATCAGTCACTGCACTAGCCCTTGAAATGCCCTGCAATAATTTTCCCCCAACTTCTCACTTCACAAAATTTCAAACTTACGGAAAGAACAGTTTGATGAATTGTTAAAATAAACCAGATGTGGCAACTATTTTGAGATATGTATATATTTTGGGGTTTTTGTTGAACCATTTAAAAGTTACAAAATCATAACACTTCTCTAAATGCTTCAGAATATATATCCTAAGAAGAGGAGCATTCTCCTATACAAAAAGTTAAACTTTGAATTAATGTTATCTAATATATAGTTCATATTCTAATTTCCCCAAACAGTCCCATTTGTGTCATTTTTAACTAGGTTTTCCCCCTCAAACCATTGAGGAGTCAATCAATTACCAAGAATTGCATTTAGCTACTTTTTTTTTTTTTTTTTTTTTTGCGGTACGCGGGCCTCTCTCTGTTGTGGCCTCTCCCGTTGCGGAGTACAGGCTCCGGACGCGCAGGCTCAGGGGCCATGGCTCACGGGCCAAGCCGCTCCGCGGCATGTGGGATCCTCCCGGACCGGGGCACGAAGCCGTGTCCCCTGCATCAGCAGGCGGACTCTCAACCACTGCGCTACCAGGGAAGCCCCTTAGCTACTTCTTTAGTCTCCCTTTTTCTTGAACAGATCTCCTTTTTTGTCTTTCATTACATTCACATTTAAGAGTCTAAGTCAGTTGTTTTGGAAAATGTGCCAGAATATGAACTTGTCTGATTACATATTCATGATTATATTCACATTGAACACTTTTAGCGAAAGGAATGCATAGGTGAAACTAAATGCTTCCCATTTCCTGTGCATTAGTTACACGCATGTCAGGTGGCAGGTAACGCTGGGGTGTCGGTTGTTAGTGATGTTAAGTCTGATCACTTGGTTACAGTGGTGTTTGCCACATTTCTCCATTGGAAATGTATTACCACTATCCTTTTTGATGTTCAAATTGTCCCAAATCTGGCTAATCAGAGTCCCTGCAAGCTGGTTCTTGTATCATTTTCGCCTGTCTGTACAGATTAAGCACAAATAAGTGGAAGCACTGTAACAGAAACCAAGATGACTATCATAGAATCAAAAGTGTCGAGATATTAGCTCAGAATTATAGTCTCATGAAGCCTGGTGTTTGAGTTTTAAAATTTAATGTAGTTTTCATTCAAGTCTAGGATATTTTTAACTCTTAATATAAAAATGTTCCAGTGTGTATACTAACAAGTGTGTATACTTGTTAGTATACAAGTAAAACTGATGCTCCAGGAAGAGAGACCATGCTTTTCCTGTAGTTTGAAAACAACTGTGCTAACTACTCCCTGCATCCAGAATGATGCATTCAGAGAAGGTAAAGAAGGAATGCAAACCTTTCTCCTGCTGGTGGCTCTCATTAGCTTTAAAAAAATTAGTTATTACACAATACAGCAAGAATATTATGCAAGAAGTTTAATAATTTTAGACTAAATAGTTTATATTAATAAAGACTAAATTATCTTTCTATCCTAGTCATATAATTATAAAACCATTGTTGTACAAAAGATGATACGGTAACATGCAGCCAAAATATATGGGACAAAATATAACACAAACGTATTGGGAAATTAGTTAAATGTTATTTTCTGGATTTTTACATTTGTGATATTATTTGTCAGCTGTTTATATTTTTAATTAGTTGTGCTTTTTGTCATTCTAAACATATACCTTTAGAACCAATTTCGTATTTATAATTTGCATTCTTTTTCTTAAAAGAAGGTTCCCCAAATTACATCAGAACCCACAAAAGCTTGATTTACCTCTGAACAGAATTTAAGTTACTAGCAAGTCTTCAGTTTCTTACCATGTTGAACACAGTTAGGGAGACAGGGCTGTGATAATATACTACCTGGCAGCTAAAGGATGATCAAAGTTAATTTGAGGCTGTCACTCGTGCGTTCATTCACCAAACAGTGCTAAATGCTTTCTCGGTGGCAGGCAGTGTGCATGGCTCTGGTGATATGAAGGTGAGCAAACAGACGGGCTCTGCCTTCATGACGCTTACAGTTCCACGGGGCAAGGAAAGAAGAGTCAGACAATCTCCCCATTACAAACAACGATCAATGCAGTGAAGGAAGATTATACAGAAGATCATCACAGAGTAAACTGGACGACTTTCAGGGAAGGAATGAATGGGGCAGCAGGTGGGCTGGGTGGAGGGGGATGCCCCTTGGCAGGGTATCTCTATCAGGAGAGGAGGAGGTCTTTAGTGAAAGAAGCAGAGACAAAAGCAGCTCTGCCCACACCCCCAGGTAGAGACCACCACGGATGCCAGGAGGAGGTGGTCTCAACCCAGCTGGGCTCTGGCACTGAGCAGACCTGGAGGGAAAGACAGCATTATGCTGGGATCCACAGCTCAGCAAGGTCTGTGGCAACATGCCTGCAGGGCTGGCACCAGCTGTACCCAAGCTGCAACAATGGACAGTTCCAGCAAGAGATGGTTATCGCCTGGTGATGAACAACTAGAGTTTTTTTGTGTGTTTTCTTTTTGTATTTTTGTATTTTAATTTTTGGCAGCTCCATGCGGCGTGTGGCATATTAGTTCCCCAACCAGGGATCGAACCCGTGACCCCTGCAGTGGAAGCACGGAGTCTTAACCACTGGACCGCCAGGGGAGTCCTGAAGAGCAAGAGTGATGAAGACAGTCAAACTGGAATGGAATCCTGGCTCTGCCCCATTTCAACTACCCTTGAAATTTCCTTGTTGGCTGGGGGGAGCCGAGTTACTGCATGATAACCCTCGAGGTGCTCTGCACAGAGCTCGGCACACGCAATGCTCAGCACGCACAAGCCTAAATACAGAGCAGCTGCCCTCCGTGTGGCCCTTCCCCTCCCCCAGTCTGTTGTGTCCATTCCACTGGTTTCTGGGATCAGCCTTAATTCAGCCGGGACTGGAATTCTGCCCACAACTCAATCCCTATGAATAGCCAAGCGTCCCTGGGGCCTTCCTCTGCTTTGCCAACATTGCCACCTACCGCCTAGGCTAGACTCCCTCAGGACGAGGTTCCTCCCAGGCCTTCCCCAGCGCTGTCAGATTCTGCTGGCCCATCCGGCTGGGTTACCTGGAGGACTTGCATGCCAGACCTGGCCCACTGTTCATCCCGTCCTGCTGAGTCTGTTTACCAGGTAACCTGCCTCACCTCTGGAAGAGCCCAGCATCCTTAGAAATGTATAGTCATCAAGCGCAACCTGATTTTGTTTCCTGTCTCCTCTCTGCAAACCAGGTTGCCAGCTGTCACCTCCGGCCTATAAACAGCTACTGCTGACTTCTAATGAACCGCGGAAAAGGGTACTAGAAAGTCACGCCGATTTAAAAGTATGTGTTAGATATTCAATGGAATATTACTCAGCCATAAAAAGAAACGAAATGTTATTTGTAGTGAGGTGGATGGACCTAGAGTCTGTCCTACAGACTGAAGTAAGTCAGAAAGAAAAAAAACAAATACCATATGCTAACACATATATATGGAACCTAAAAAAAAAAAAAAGGTTCTGATGAACCTAGGGGCAGGACAGGAATAAAGACACAGACGTAGAGAATGGACTTGAGGACACGGGGAGGGGGAAGGGTAAGCTGGGACGAAGTGAGAGAGTGGCATGGACATATACACACTACCAGATGTAAAATAGATAGCTAGTGGGAAGCAGCCACATAGCACAGGGAGATCAGCTCGGTGCTTTGTGACCACCTAGAGGGGTGGGATAGGAAGGGTGGGAGGGAGGGAGACGCAAGAGGGAAGAGATATGGGAACATATGTATAACTGATTCACTTTGTTATAAAGCAGAAACTGACACACTATTGTAAAGCAATTATACTCCAATAAGGATGTTAAAAAAATAAATTAAACAAATTAAAAGTATGAGTTAAATAAGAGCCATACGAGGTTCCGAGTGGGAGTCAGGCTCCGGGCTCTCTTTCAGTTAAGCTGACTTACAAGAGCTTGAAGGGTCTTTAATCCACGTGTAAGGACCACATTCCAAGGTTACGCTTGCCACAAGCTCCACCTCCAAAGTCGAATTCTCACTACATCTCTTCAATTTCTAACATCCAACATCTACGCAGGTATTTAACAAATATTTCACCAAATATTTATGAGCTGTTATGTGCAAGAAGGCATCGTACTAGACAGCTCCACCAGCTGTGGCCTTGGCTTCTCTCCCGAGCTACGTGCAGTCTGTCCATCTGTCTCCCTCCTATGTCAACCCCACAGCTCTGCCGCACGGTCTCCAGCCGGCTAACATCCCGCCCCGGCACGTTCGCTTAGCTTTGTGCTGTTGACCATTTTAGCCTCTTGCACTGGCCCCCAATAACCTCAAACTTCCTATGTTAAAAATTGAACTTATCTTTCCGTCCACATCAACTCCCCTCCAGTTAGCTCTTTGCTATCACGAATAGAACATCATGCTTCCACCATCCCACACTTGAACTCTTATTCTCCCTCCCAAACTAACTGTACTTCTCCTCTCCCACATCCATAGTCACAGGTCTTGTTGATTCTCGCTTCTTTCCTACAAGCAGATGACCATGCCCCTTAAGCACGTGATAAAATCTGCTCTAGTTTACCACTGAAATGCATTGTGGGCTCACGTTTTCACTTTGGATGGAGAATATTCTCCAAGGTCACTCTCCTCCACCACCCCCACCTCCTGCTCTGGCTCTGTGCCTTACACCTTTGGCTTCTGTTGTGTCCTCTGGCAACTGCCCTTCAAGCATCACTCTTTCTGAAACTGAGGCTCCCCCTACTCAGGATAGAGCTTAGTTTTTGCACATCCACTCTTCAATCCAAAAGGCTAGCAAGTACCCCAATACCACCCTTTACCTCCCCACCTGTCAGGGAAGAAGACCTGACACAGGTGGTATTTAATCTTGTAATGAAAGAAATAAACTTGTTGAGATTCAATTAAGAGCATCCTTAATAGGCATTCATGGCGGAAGAATGGCAAACCTAAGCTACCTTTCACCTTTTCCACAATACTGCCTAGTGTACTGCTGCTGTCACAGCCAGCGGCAACTTTCCTAGGGAGTAACTTTGCCTTGGCCAGAGAGTGGCCCCGGCCAAGAGGAAGCAACGATAAATCCTCCTTGCCCATTCCCGGGGCCAGAGAAAGGCCCTACTTGGATATATGAGGCAGGGTTACGTAAGGATGTCATTCCCACACCACCTCAAACTTCTGTCATGCTACATAGACGCACACAGCATCTACCACCTGCAAAATTCTTGACTTAGGTGTTCTTAAATTAACTTGAAATGTTATGCCATAAGTAAATGAAAAAGCTGGGATCATTTTATAAAAAATCAACTCCAGAAAGTAGCTATAAAAAATAAATGTAAAATGATCAACATTTTAAAATGTTAACGCCTAATGTCACGTTTGTGTACCAGATTTTAGGAACTACTGATTTAATGGAAGCAGTTGGCACAAAATTTTTCCCATTGCCTGAAATTCCATCACTAAAATGTAATTCGTCTTAAAAGCTTGTTGAACCATAACCACAACAGTACAGAATATTTGTGGCTTGACGCTGTTTTTACATTAAAGCCAAACAGGCAAAAACTAAACAATGTATCTGTGTATGGTGAACTATAAAGAAAATCTACGAAATGAAACGCAAAATATCTTTCAGTTATGAGAATCATCTTACTACTGAATTATAATCTCTTTACTAAAGTGAGTCTTAACAGTTTAATTCTAAACTTAAAGGCAAGCACAATTTTAACATGTTTTCCTTCTATACCCCATCCCATTGAAATTAGCAATCTACTTAACTGATTCCTACATTAGATTGTAAGCACTTTAAGAGCAGAGACTGTTTTATTATGCTTCTTATTCCCTGAAGAAAACAAAATACAAATTAACCCATGAAAGAGCTTAGATATGGACACATCTATGGTCTCTATCTAAATATAGTGCTTGATTTATAAAATGTACACTGAAGAATGGAAAAAAGATCATTCTAATAAATAGCACTAAGTCAACAGACAACCATATTTTTTTTAAATCTATACCATACATAAAATTCCATATAGGTTATAGATATGTGAAAATGCTTCTAAAACATAGGATATCAAGACCTGTGATTAGACAAAAAATTCTATAAAGATCAAAAACATTATCCATAAAGGAAAAGATTGATAGATTACAATTATTTCTATTCATCAAAAGAAACCATGAAGAGAATGGAAAAGCAAGCCACTAAGTGGGAGAAAATATAACCAGAGTACTTTGTTCTAGAATATATTTAAGAATGCCTACAAGTCAATGTAATAAAAAAATCAATAATAAAAATGACAAGCAACTCAATAGAAAGTTAGGCAAGAGACTCGAGCAGGCTCTTCCCAACAGAGGATATCCAAGTGGCCAATACTAAACACATGAAACAATGATCGACTTATTTAGGCATCAAGGAAAATCAAACTACAAAACACAGTGAGACACTGCACACCCACCAGAATGAGTAAATCCAAATTTAAAAAATTTTAAAGCTGACACAATAGTAAGTATTGGGTAGGATGGGGAAAAAACTGGGACATCATACACAAGCAGTGGGAGTATAAATTGACAGAACCAGTGTGGAGGATTTTTGGCAGTTATCTCCTAAAACTGAGCACACAGATACTCTATAAAACCACTCTCCCACTCTTGATACGTATCCAGCAGAAGTGTACACGTATGCACCGGAAGATGTGTACAGAAAGGTTCCAGCAACATTCCTGTAACAGACCCAAATGAAAGCAACCCAGATGTCTACCACCAGCAGAAGAGATGAAGACCTTGTGAAATATTAGTAAAATGGAACGCATACGACAATGAACGTGAACTTACTATTCATGAGCATCACCATGGATGCATCTCACAAGGCCAACACTGAGGAAAAGAAGCCAGACACAAGAAAAGTAAGATTCTATTTACAAAGTGAAGAATGGACAAAAATAAGCTATGGCGTAGAAAGTCAGGATGGGAGATCTCTTTGGGGAGGAGGTGAGAGTAGCAACTGGAAGGGTGTCTGAGAGGCTTCTGGGGGTGCTGGTAATATTCCAAGTCTTATATGCTAACTATGTAAAAAATCCATTGAGTCATACATGTATAATCTCACCTGTAGGTTTCTTATACCTGTATGGACTTACCCATAGGTACCTTAAAATTATTTTCTCTAAAAGTTTGAGAATGAAACAAGGACAGTTTACAGTACACAAAAATTTAGGGAGTTTGCCTTGGGAGACCATTACTAAACAAAACATTAAAGGGTGTATTTCAGGCAGGAAGTAACCCCAAGTGGAAGATCTGAGATATAAGGAATAAACAAAAACAAAAAAATGGTGAAACTGTGGTTAAAACTAAATATTAAATATATAAACAATGTAATTTCCCATGAAATATAAAATGAAATCTAGTTTTGAAAGATGTTAACATTAGGAGAAACTGAGTGAAACTGAGTGAAGGGTATATGGGATCTCCATTTCTTACAATCGCATGTAACTCTACAATTGTCTCAATAAAAAGTTGAAAATCAATGTAAATATAACAGCATAACTCAAGAGTTACGGGAATTCAAGCATTCTAAAGCTCTTGTATCACCCAGAAGGATAACCAACTTTAGACATTTATAACTTACATATACATGTTTAGATTAGTATGATAGCCACTGAAAGAATACAAACAAAAACTCCCAAATGACTCAAGAAAAAATATCACAGTAATCCAACAGAAGGCAAGAAAATGGGGCTGAGAGGACATAAAAGTAGGACAAATAGAAAGTATAAAATAGGATGATACAAACACATACATACACACACATATACATACATATCAGACACTCAACCATAAGTACAGAATCCATATCAGGATACATAATATATGCAAACTGACTAAATGATCCAGTTAAAAATTATTAAATTGCTAAATCCAATTCCATGCTGTTCACAAAATATCTAAAATATAAAGATACAGATTGGTTGAAAGTAAAACTACATGTAAATATACACGTAATACATACACACAGCACAGTTTAACCAAAGTTACTGTAGCTATATGAATAAGGTTGAGCACATACATAAAAGAAAAACATTGATAAAAGTTCAAATTACAAAGATATATATATTTTGGGAATTCCCTGGAGGTCCAGTGGTTAGGAATCCACGCTTTCACTGCCGAGAGTATGGGTTTGATCCCCGGTCGGGGAACTTAAGATCCCACAAGCTGTGCGGTGGCGCGCAGTGGTGGGGGGGGGGGATTATATATATATATGTATATTTAAATCATATGTACCCAAATATAGTCTCAAAAATTAGCAAAACTCGACAGAATATGAAGAGAAAGACAAATATCTCTCAGCAAATAGAAAAAATATAAAAATTAAGATGAAGATTTTAACAGATTTTGAAAAAAATATACTCAATGGACATATTAGAACACAGGATCTAACAATTCCAAAAATATACTTCCTTTCAAGTAAATGTGAAACAATTTTCAAAAAATTAACCCTATACTTGTATGGTAAAGCAAATACATTTCAATGAAGTGGAATAACACAGATCACCATCTCTGACAACAACGTAATTAAGTTAACGATGGGAAACAAAAGCCTAAACTAGAAAATTCACCTTTTAGAAATTGAGACACACTTCTAAATAACCCATAGATCAAAGATAAAATTCTAAGAAAAATTATCATTTATACATTTCAAAAGCTATAGGATACAGCTGAATCCATTCTTAAAGGAAAATTTATAATCGTAAATATGAGCATTAGAAAAGGAACTTAAACTAAGCAAAAATCTATAAACTAAGCAAAAATCTATAAACTAAGCATTGGTCAACAAATTAGAAATAGAACAAGATAAACTCAAACAGGGAAGACATAATAGAAGTGAATAAAACACAAAACCCCACACATACACCCACACAATACAATCAACCAAGCTAAAACCTGGTTCTTTACAAAGCATAATAAAATTCACAAACCTTTAGCAAGGGTTATTAGGGAAAAAAGCAGTAGAAAAATAAATATACAGCATTAAAAAAGGCTTGCACTATAGATCTGAAGACTTTGAAAAGATAAGTTGCAATTATTAATAACTTTAAGCCAATAGACTTTCATATATGGAAAACAAATATCTAGTAAAAAGCAACATCAAAACTGACTCAAAAGTAGGATGAGAAATCCTATCATATTAAATATACTGAATCAGTAGTCAAAAAAATCTTCCTTTAAAGAAATTTCCAGGCCCCGGTGGTTTCACCAAAATTTCCCACAAAACCTACAAGATTAAAAAAAAATGTCCAACACAAACTCCTTCAAAGAACAGAAAAACACTCCAATTTGTTTTATAGGATTAAAATAAAACTAACCTTGATACCAAAACCCAACAAGGCAAGTGCAAGAAAAGATATTTATCAGCCGATATTATCCAATGTGGATCCAAAAAATTTTTTAATGGATTGACAATCTGTGGTGCTACCCAAGATGTAGTATGGGTGTTATAGCCTGTCATTCCCACTGATTAAAAGAAAAACTCTGGACAAAATATAAACAGTGACCTGGGGATTCGGAAAGGTAAATAGCAGGCAGATTGGGAAAACAAGTCAAAACTTCAAGAATGATTAGTATACCAGGGTTCAATAGGCTATATTCTGGGTCACAAAGCAAACCCTAACAAAGTTAAAGAATTGAAATCAAAGTATGTCCTCTAATAAGAGAATTAAACTAGAAATCAGTAAAAACATTTCTGGAACACTGCCAAATATGTGGAAGTTAAACAGTATACTTTAAATGATCCATGGGTCAAAGGGGAAGTCTCAAGGAAAATTAGAAAATATTTGACTGAATAAACATCAACTTAACCAAATTTCTCCCTAGAGGGAAACTTATAGCACTAAATTATTACATCGGAAAAGAAAACCATCAGGTCAATTATCTAAGCATCTACTTTAAGAAAACAGACGAAGAGCAGAATAAATCTAAACCAAGCAGTAGGAAAATTAAACAGAGACTAAATAAATAAAATTTAAAACAGAAAAGTCAATAGAGAAAAAAAAACCAATGAAACCCAAAGCTTGTTCTTTGAAGAAAAAAAAAAAGTCAAGTTGATAGACTTCTAGTAAGACTGCAAGAATAAAAGGGCAAACACAAACACCAGGAATGAAAAAGGGAGCATCATTACAGACCCTACAGATATTAAGGAAGTTAATAAGGGATACTAAAATAAAATACATTTATACATTCTACAAATTAGATAATACAGATCAACTGTTTGAAAGGCAAATTACTGAAGGAAACCAGAATGTCACCTCAAAAATGTGCCTCTCTGACATAAAAATTATTTTCGAGCAGAACGCAATTAAACAGCAGCATAGACAGGAAAAGCTCTCTCACCTCCCCCATTTCTGCCTAAAGGCAGGATATAAGTTCTGTGGTACGCGGGCCTCTCCCCGCTGCGGCCTCTCCTGTTGCGGAGCACAGGCTCCAGACACGCAGGCTCAGCGGCCACGGCTCACGGGTCCAGCCGCTCGGCGGCACGTGGGATCCTCCCAGACCGGGTCACGAACCCGTGTCCCCTGCGTCGGCAGACAGACTCTCAACCACTGCGCCACCAGGGAAGCCCAGGATATAAGTTCTTTTACTGGAGAGAGACTTAACAGCCAGAGATGGCACCAGAGGAATCTACAGATAAAACTTACTCTGTTAAGTTTTCCTTTCATGTACTTGCCTTACCATAGTTTGCTGCCCTTGGAAGCTGAAAACTGCTTTCCTTTCTCCTGTCATTTCTCTACAAAGGTACTGCTCTTTGTTGAAGAGGCTATGTAAGCCAGAATTCAAAGCCACCACTTAGAGTTACTTTTCATTGAAGTTTTTTCTGTGTGATGTACACTGTGCAAGTTAATAAACTTTCTTTTGTTAATCTCTCTGTTAAAGAGCCCCAGCTGGAAACTTAAGATGGAACACATGAAGTACTGCCTCACCTACACTACCAAACTGAAGAATAGATTGCTTGAATACTCCTGTATCCTTAAAGAAACTGAAATGGTACAGCCACTTCAAAAAACAATTTGGCAGGTTCTGATGAAGTCCAGCATATACTGACAATGTGATCCAGCAATCCGACCCCTAGGTACTTACCCAGGTGAGATGGAAACCTATGTTCACACAAAATTGGCAACATCATAGAGCGATACACCAAACAGGATAACATGTACTGTATGTAAATTTGAAAACAAAGTTTAAAGATGTCTTTGCAAACTAAAGTGAACAATATATAAAAAGGATAATTTTGTTTTGCTTATACTAGAATGCTTGATTGATTTTGACATGGAAAAATAAGATAATCAACGCATCAGTAGATTCAAGGAGGAAAAAAATGATCTCAGATGCATAAAAAGTACTTGTTAAAATTCAAAACCCATTCCATGATTTTAAAAAGTACTAAGCAAATTAGGAATAGAAGGGAACTCCCTTATTCTGATAAAGGAGATCAAAAATAACAGATATCATTCTTGATACGCAACACCGAAAGTATTCTCTGAAATTGAAAAGACAAAGATGACCACTGTCAGCACTGCTGGTCAACATTTTACTGTGGGTCCTAGTCAGTGCAATAAGGAAAATAAATAAAAAGCAAAAGAACTGCCAATGAAGGAAAAAAAATGCATTTATAGATAATGTGATTATGTACATTGATAATCTTAAAAATTCTATAGATAAATATAGCAAGTTAGCTAGTCATACAACCAACAATTCAAAATTATATTTCATTATATAATTTACAAAACACCAAAAAAGCAATGAACTTAGTAACAAATGTACAAAACATGTAGACCTTCATAGGGAATGATCACACAATTTTAGAATGCAGAGATGTAATAAATGGTGTGATAAATTCATGGATTAGAAGATTCGATACCATAAAGTTCTCGCCAGAATGACCTATCCACTTAATCCCAGTGGAAATCCCTAGTTTCATCAAAATTTCTATGTAAGTGCAAAAGGCCAAGAGTGGCCAAGGTCGAGGGATAGGAAGCAGGGGGTAGACACAAATGTTTTCAGATTAATGAATGAAATAATCAGATGGTCAGCAAGGTCAGTATGTGACACCACGAAAGAACAATAGGAGGCATTTATAACTATTCCAAGTTTGTTCTATAAATGGATATAAACCCATATTAGGCTTCTTTTTCAAAAAAGAAACCCTAACCAAAAAGCCTCACCTAATATCATGAAGTACTGGCCTACTGATGGATGTGGGTTCTGGCCACCAAGCTGCAAAACCATTGCTGTAAATTCCGTGCCCCGCTGGCCTATTGGTTTCCCAGTGCTTGCTCTGGGCCGACAGCACCCACAGTGGCTGGGCCCAAACTCTGACACATTCTCTACTTACGACCACCGTTTTAACCGTGTTTGGCAGCCCTTCCCATAAATCACATAGAGAGAGAGCCATGTTTACATGGCCTTCTGCCGAAAAACGATCATTCCAGAGGGTTTGCACTTATTACTAGGACGACTCCAAGAGACAGAAAATTCTTTTCATTAGAAGAAGCTTTAAGAAAAACATTTTCACTGAAAGAGAAAAACTTCCCTAAATTTCCTACTTAAGAAATCTAGTGAATTGTGATGAGCAGTATCAATTCCTTTGGACACCTTAAGAAGGTGGCTGTAAGGAAACACTTAGTCCAATGTCACATCTCAAACTGAGCTAAATATACCATCACAGTTCTGAAGAACTCAAACCAGAGATTGCAAGGTTTGGTCTCTGTCTTAAATCCAGAAAAATAAAAAGCAAGATGTATAGGCCAAATGATGGCCGATTTCTTCTGCATTCTGTATCATGTTTCTTCGGTGTACTATGAAATTCCATTTTATGTTTGACAATGCTCTTCAGCAATGAGAAAAACAAACGAAGCTGAAAATAATGTTTAAAAGCCCAGGCACAGATGGCATAAGAGGCAGTAGATATCTCCTAAGTGCATGTTGTTCCCCTGTATTATTTGACATGGTCTCAGTGTCATCTGAACGGAAAGGAAATAATACTGATTGTAGCGATAGCAAAGTCTATATTCTTCTTGTGAAAAGTCACAGTACTTCCAAAAAGAATTCCAGAAGCAGTATAGGCAGGAACAAGTAAGTCATATACTCACTGGGTAGTGAAATAAGGAATCAAGAATAAGCAGCCCCAAGAGAATTCATACAATTACAAAAGTAAAACCATACAGCTTTGTGGTTGGTTAAAAAGTCAGGTCGGAAAGAAGAAACCGGAAAATCATCAACTTCAGTGGAAAAACTCACTTGAAGGTTTATGGCCAACCTCAGAGCATTTCATCACACTCGCAGGGTAAGGAGTCTTCAGCAGCTGTGGGCAGATGATGGAGCCAGGGTCACAGGAGGAGGAAGGCAGGCACTAAAGGGCCCAGCAGAATCCCAGCCAGAAAAACAGAACCTCCACCAGCTGAGGTCAGCGAGGGTCAGCTGGGCTTGCACACCTTTGACTCACTTCATATCCCTCGTATCCCACAGAGAATTGACCATTCTAAATGTCATGGTTCACAGTCCCACAGTGGCGTAGCTGCAGCCACCATTAGCTTGAGGGGCTGCTCGTCTAAACTGCTTCATGTGAATCGAAAGCTAAGGCATGATTCCTTCCCTCATTCCTCAAGGTCTCCCAGGCCAGGCACAGGAGAATCAAAGGAGTATTCTTACCGCCAATGGGTTTGTTTATGTTTGACATTAAACAATTCCCTATGTCCATGATATAAATTAGCTCCTTAACATTCCATGACAAACAGTAGCTCTCTTCAGTGAACTAGGATTTAAATGTATGCAATTCTCATGACTTCTCTTTCATCTCAAAGACTTGAAAATTCCTTCCTTTTCCTATTGATTTACTTTTCAACGACATGTAGACTTAAACCGGTCCCAGCCGTCTTTAGCTGGTCTCTATTCAAACAACATACTTTTGTTTCTTTATTGTTACATTTTCAATTCTATTAGTTATTTTGGGGATTATCCACTGAAATTTCTCCAGCTATCTGGAGATGAGTGTGGTAGGGTAGAAAAAGTATGTGACTTAACATTACCAAGGCCTAAGTCACACCAGTTATGAGACCTTGGATATATGACTAGTCTCTGAGGGTCACTTGCCTCATCTGTGAACTGGGAATGATATTTACTATGCAAGGCAGTTTTTAGAATCAGTGGAAATGTACACGTAGCATTTAGTTGCTGTTTAAACAGCAGATGTTTAAGGATCTTTTTATTCTGGTAAAAAACACATGTGACAACGTTTACCATTTAAACCATTTTTATGTGGACAATTTAGTAGCACTAAGGACATTCACCCTGTGGTACGACCATCAGCACTGCCCATCTCCAGAGCTTTGTATCATCTTAAACTGAAACGCTGTACCCAGCCATTACATTCCCCATTACCCCTGCCGTAGCTGCTGGCAACCACTACTCTACCTTGTCTCTATGAATTTAACTACTCCAGGTAAGAGATGTGGAAATAAATTTCTAGGCCCAAAATGGAGCCACTCCTGCCAGGGTTCCAGGTCAGCAAAATGAACTTTCGTGTGCCTGTAAGTGTTCCACTTGACCAGAAACATAGTGTACCCAGTTAGCCAGTCCAGCTCTAGGCTCTATAACTGGTTTCTTCATTGCCTGGTGTTTCTAAATAAGGTCAGATATGCAGCCCCAGCCAGCCACGCCCTGTCTCCACGTTACTGCTTCCAACTCCGTAAAACCTGCTATCGCCCAACATCCCTGGGGAACAGTGCTCTACTGCTCGTGAGGCGCTGAACCCCCCAATCCATGGATTGCTTTCTCTTTGAATAAAGGACATCAGACTCATTACTAAGCTGTTTTATTTTTGTCAGTTGACTGTGGAATCCTACAGTATGTGTCCTTTTGTGACCGGCTTATCCACTTGGCATAATGCTGTCAAGCTGTAGTGTGTGTCTGCATAAACAACAAGGTCCTACTGCAGAGCACAGGGAACTGTATTCAGTATCCTGGGATGAACCGTAACAGAAAATATGAAAAAGAATGTATGTATATGTGTAACTGAATCACTGTGCTGTGCAGCAGAAATTAACACAACGCTGTAGATCAACTATACTTCAATAAATTTAAAAAAAAAATACAAAAAGTGGTAGCCTGTGTCAGAATCCCCCGCCTTTTAAAGGCTGAAGAGTATTTTATCTGCTCATCTGTCAATGGACACTTGGGTTGCTTCCATCTTTCAGCTGTTATAAATGATGCAAATGGCGAGTGTTTTAACTAGATTCTTTTTTTAATGCCAAAAATACAGATTAAGCAATCCAGACAGTTTGTCCCAGGCTCACAAAGGTTCTCTTTCTAGAATATCTTCATAAGCCTATCTGCAGGGAATACTAATACCTCCTACTTTCTGATGGAAATCCTGTTTAAGAGCTCTTTACTTTTTCATACGACCCAGAGGAGCAAAATGAGGAAACAAACAAACTGCTCATCACAAACAGTTAATACAATCTGTCAAGTTAGTACATAGACCAATCCAAACTTTGAAAATGCCAATCAATTACAGATTATACGGGAAGACCTGTGCTTCAACGGGAAAACTACGCATCGCTCAGATCACACCCTTTGGGGTTTTCCAGTTTAGCACTGCATTGCCTTTCACCTGTTTCACCTGTTAAGTTGAAAAGAACAGACGGCAATGCAAAGGGTTCTGGTCTATGGATATGCAAATGAACTGCCCCATGGAGTAGCAACCCTCCCTCCCTCCACAGGGCAAAGCCATTTGGGCATCATTTTCAAGTTTATTTCAATATTTCTGATCACAGAGGTGTCTGCCCTTTGGATCCTCTTTGCATTGGTTATAACATCTTACTGGTTATTTCATTAATATATTAAATAGTTAACATTTTTATATCTATGAGAGTCATAATTTTACAGTGTTTTGCAAAATTATCCTTTAACTAATATAAGCAACATCTGTGGGTGAGTTAATTCCATGCTACTCAAAACACGGCCTGTGGCAGAGCAGCCTGGGCACCCCCTGGGATGCTCTGTTAGAAATGCAGAAAGTTGGACCCCACATGACGAGCACTGGGTTTTAACAGGACCCCCGCTTAGGGACACACTGAAGTGAGAGCTGCAGTGGGTTATAACACTCATCGCTCACTGACCTCCCAGCCTGGGAGGACTGGCTCTGCTAGCCTCGGCCCTTCCGTCCCAGGGATTTTCCAGCAGCTTCCTGCCCTCCTGGCTCCCTCTCAGCAAGCCTCCCTCTGAGTGGAGGTGAGGTCATTGCCAGAAGCGCTCTCCCCTTTCACCTCCATGTCCAGCCCAACCCGGGGGCCACAGAGCACACTTCTGACCACCACCACCACCACCTCCCACCCTCCCACAGTGACGCAAACCTTCAGGAAGTGGGAGTGAGCCCACAGAGACAGAGACCAGGCCTCAGATCACCACGCACTTCCCACTCATCCTCCCAGATTTGTTCTTGGCGGAGAGGGGAGGATCTTGGACAGCACCGTGGTTGTGGCCTGTCAAAGCTCAACTGTACCTGAAAACATCTTGTTCCTTAGTATTTAATTTCTCTTCTTAGGGAGAATTTTTTTCCTTAGGGGATAGTGAAAATGGTTAAGAAACACAGCCTTCAGTAAACCTTTCTTAACCCATCTCTCTATGATGCTTCCCTATCTTCGGGTTGCAATGCTGCCCAAGTTTTCAGGTCTTCCATTTTCTTATTCAACCAATACTTGAGTGCCTACCTGGTAACTGCCTTGTGAACATGGGGGTGACACATGTGAACAGGCAGGCCTGGGTCCTGTCCCCACTGGGCTTAGTCTAACTGAGGATGAGTGAGCAACTTACCACATAAAGAGACTAGATTTTTTTTTAATGTAAAAAGTGAAAAAAACATATAAAAAGTGATGCATAAAGAAGCTTTAGAAAATGAAGAAAAAGTAATGCAAATTTAGAATGTGACATCTCAGAAAATGACTGTTACATAGTCTGTTGGGGGAGGGAGGGAACTATGCATAGGAAGCTGTTTTCCTGAGGGAAAAATAGTGTCCATACTGTCATGGGTATTAGGGAGTTTAGAAATAATCATTCTAATGGTAACTTAATTGACAGAAAATATTTGAACAATTATAATAAGAGTTGACTTCAGGTAGAGATACCCCATGATGGCTCTGCCCCTACTCCGCCCAGGAACTCCCTTTTTTGCTGGTTCTTAGCCTTTCATTTGCCTGATCAGTCTGGGTTTACATTATGTTTTCTTCCAAACCTTGTTTCATAGTTTGTCCAGCGTTTTTGCGTGAACTGCATAGTCATTAACAAGCCAGGCACCACAATGGTGGACACAGTTCACACACTATCTCATTTAACCTTCACAGGAACCTTGCAAGGTCAGCTTATCATCCCCCTGAGACACGGGAAGCAGGAAACGTCCCAAACCCCACAGCCAGTAAACAGTAACCCAGGCTTGACCGAGTTCAATGCCATCGTACTGCCCTGATCTATTAGGTGCCTTGCTTTTTTTTTTTTTTTTTTGCGGTACGCAGGCCTCTCACTGTTGTGGCCTCTCCCGTTGCGGAGCACAGGCTCCGGACGCGCAGGCTCAGCGGCCACGGCTCACGGGCCCAGCCGCTCCGCGGCATGTGGGGTCTTCCCAGACCGGGACACGAACCTGCGTCCCCTGTAACGCAGGGGCTTCCCTGGTGGCGCAGTGGTTGAGAGTCCGCCTGGAGCCGGGGCCGCTGAGCCTGCGCGTCCGGAGCCTGTGCTCCGCAACGGCAGAGGCCACAACAGTGAGAGGCCTGCATACCGCAAAATGAATAAATAAATAAAAATAAATATAAAATAAAATTAACGCAAAAGTAAAACAGATGCCATTTGGCAGTAGTGGGGGCGATGACTAGTATCAGAAAGCTTTAGTAGAAACAGCTGTGGCAAATCAGCCTGACTCACGCTAAGTTACCTGTAATCAAGTTACTATCTGACTACTGATTAGTAAACGGAGCACCTGGGGAACCAGGCCTCCAGACAGCGTCTGTTTCATGGGTGTGCCCTCCTTCTGGCAGACGCTGAAGGACTCAAGTTCAGGTGTCATGCAGAATAAGCGCCAATGAAAATGTGGACGCGTGATCCGCAAAAAATGGAGAATCAGCTGTCTACCTTTAAAATCATGTGTTGGGTATTTGTCAATAATTACCAATTCAGAATAGCAAAGAGGCAGAAGGTACATGTTTCTCTCGAAAGGTTTCACTCTTTGGTATCCTTTTTCCTTTTCAAGAAACAAAAATATTTGATAACTGGGCTCATTGTCAGATTTTGTTTTGTCCTTCCATGATTTATTACATTTGATTCACTAGATGTTGCCATTTCTTGGAAGTTGTGAAAACCCTAAACCCATACTCTAACATTTGTTCACATTGAAGCTAAACACTACATATTAAACGGATAAAAAAAATTTTAGCTAACAGCTCAAGTTATCAACAAGGAGATTTCTCGGATCAGAACTTTCACTGTAACATTTTTTATTAAACTTCAAACCAACCAGGCTACATTATAAACAAACGCAACTAAAGTCTCCAATGTTTTTGAGAGTGATAGATTTTCCTTTCCCTTAAGTTTCAAGATTTCAAAAAAGTAAATAAAGATGCTGGAAACTGGAAAAAAAACATTTTTTTTTAAGCTGCCGGGAGTACGAATAAAGAAGAAAACATGAGGAATGGAGTATAACTCAGCCCCAAGAGAAGGGAAGAGGAGGAAGGTGGTAGAAGTTTCCATTTGTTTCCTTCACTGGAAAAGCACTTGAGTTACAGTTTCTGGGGCAGCTCTTAGTCCTTGAACAGGGCGAAACAAACAGGTTTTATCTGGTGTGCAAACAATCGCCAAGGACTGGCCAGGAGCCTGGACTGTGTTGACCTTTGAGGGAAAGGTCTGCAGTCAGAGGCAGGGTGTGGTCATATACAAGCTGTGTTTGTAGATCCCACCCCATGTCGAGCAAACGGCAAAAAAAATCCAACATTGCCAGGCAACCATTTCTTAACGTTTCACTCATCAATGACTGCCATTAAGATATTTTAGCCCCAAACAGACATTTTGTTTTCTAAATGGAACTTGATGGATAGAGAGATGGATAAAATGGATTCTACGTCACATTTCTTATCCCTGTCTCCGGATATTTATTTCCTTTTCCCAGTCTATGGGGAGAACCCATTTTATGTCAGGTAGTAGGAGGGACACAAAGGCAAACAGTGGAAGATAAACTAGAAGTAAGCACCTAATCATAACTCTGAAGGACATTCTAAACGTGTTGGGCAGAGGAGGAAAAGTTCATAAGCATGTCGTTCTAGCAAATTAGAATTTTTCACTAGCAGAATGGTAAAAATCCAAAAGTTTGATAACACACGCGTTGCAGAGGGTGTGGAAAAGGAGAGACGTATGTTGCTGTTAGAAATGTAAATTAGCGTTAAGCCCTATGGAGGATGTTAACATTATCACACTAACGCTGCCTTTGACGGGGCAATTCCACACCTAGACATTTATTCTATGAATATACCAGCACAAATGCAAAATGTCAGGTGCACAACATTATTTAGTTTACAGTGGTTGGTAATAAAAGCTGTACTGGTTTTCTACGGCTGCTGTAACCCATTCCCTCAAACATAGTCGCTTAAAACAAGACAAATGTATTATCTTACCGTTCTGGAGGTCAGAAGTCCAAAATGAGTCTTGCCCAACGAAAATCGAAGGCTTGTCCTTTTTGGAGGTTCTAGGGGAGAGCCCATTTCCGAACGCTTTCCCAGCTTCTAGAGGCTTCCCACCGTCCTCGGTTCCTGACCTGGTATCGCTCCAACACTCACTTCCATCGTCACAAAATCCTCAGCCCTCCGACTCTCCTCCTTCCCTCTTATAAGGACGCTTGTGGTTGATTACATGGGGCCCACCTGGATAATACAGGCCAATCTTCCTAGTTTACCATCCTTAATACAGCTGCAAAGCCCCGTTTTCCACGGAGGTTCTAGGGGAGAGTCCATTTCCGAGCACTTTCCCAGCTTCTAGAGGCTTCCCACCGTCCTTAGTTCCTGACCTGGTAACACTCCAACACCCACTTCCATCGCCACAAAATCCTCAGCCCTCCAACTCTCCTCCTTCCCTCTTATAAGGACCCTTGTGGTTGATTACATGGGGCCCACCTGGATAATACAGGCCAATCTTCCTACTTTACCATCCTTAACTTTATACAGCTGCAAAGCCCCGTTTTCCACGGAGGTTCTAGGGGAGAGTCCATTTCCGAGCACTTTCCCAGCTTCTAGAGGCTTCCCACCGTCCTTAGTTCCTGACCTGGTAACACTCCAACACCCACTTCCATCCCCACAAAATCCTCAGCCCTCCGACTCTCCTCCTTCCCTCTTATAAGGACCCTTGTGGTTGATTACATGGGGCCCACCTGGATAATACAGGCCAATCTTCCTACTTTACCATCCTTAACTTAATACAGCTGCAAAGCCCCGTTTTCCACGGGAGGTAACATAGTCACAGGTTTGGGGGATTAGGATATAGACAACTTTTGTTTTGCTTATCACAAGAGCAAAAGACAAGAAACAAACCGATAGTCCATCAGTAGTGGACTGGTTAAATAAATTAGGTAAATTCATACAATAGAACACTATGCAGTTGTTTAATAAATGAGAAAAACTTATTATGGACTAAACAGAAAGCTCTCCAAAATAGGTGAAAAAAAAATCACCGTACAGAACCGAGAGAGGAATGTAGTATACATAATGTGCTTGTATCTATAATGTGCCAACTAGCTCTGGAATGACATACCAGAGCGAACACTGGTGGCTGCCTGCAGGGCAGGAACTGGCGGGCAGTGTTACAGAATGAGGAGGCTTTTTACTATGTACTCTTCTATAACTTTGGATTTTTGAAACTTGTTCACTATATTAATTATCCCAAAAGTAAAATAATAAACTCTCGAAAAAATGAAAAGCAAGCAAAGTGCCAAAGGAGTTCTAGTTGGGAGAGATCAGTGCAGCCTGGAATCAGAAAGCCCAGGGTTAAAGTAGCAGATACAAGATGGTATCTGATTCCAAGGCTGCATAACAAATTACCCCCAAACTTAATGGCTTAGCACAACAAATATCCCTTATCTCACAGGTTTTGAGGGTCAGGAGCCTGGGAATGGCTTAGCTGGGTAGACGTGGCTCGGAGCCTCCGTGAGTTTGCTGCCAAGTTGTCAGACAGGGCGGCCCTCACCTCAAGGCTCAGCTGAGCTTGGAGAATCTGCCTGTGAGCTCGCTCTCTGAGTTGCTGGAGTCAGTCCTCACTGGCTCGTGGCCAGAGGCCTCTGTTCCTTACCAGGGAAGCCATTCCACAGGGTGTTTGAATGGGTTCACGCCATGGCAGCTGGCAGGTGGTGGGGAAAAGAGAGAGAGTAAGAAAAAACAAGAGGGAGAGAGAGGCTGAAGGTCCGCCCGAGGCAGAAACAACCTAACGGAGGGAGCGGCATCAGCACTTCTGCCACAGCCACTGGCCACACCGGCCAACCTTGGCGCAATGAGGCAGGGGACCAGGGCAGTAACACTGGAGGGGGGAGGGGGCCTGGGGGCCGTCCTAGAGGCTGGCTACCAGTGGAGATAGTGGAGAGCACTGGAGGGCAGGGCACCGGGTGAAGGAATAAAAAGGTGAGTGACTGTGGTAAATGTGCAAGGCAGCAAGGAGACAGGCCTAATTAGAGTCATAAGTGTAGATTAGGAAGCAGTAAAAAAAGATACAGAGAGCGGCATTGGCCCAACTACAAGCCACTGATTCACTGTTCTTGTCATGCTCATATCTATGCCCTGGACCTAAGCTGAAAAACACTGTCTTATCCCACTGGAAAGTAATTTCATATCTGTCAGGTTCTCTCCTCTGCTAGGAGGAGATTTTTTTTTTAATAAATTTATTTATTTATTATTTTTTGGCTGCATTGGGTCTTCGTCGTGGTGCATGGACATCTCATTGCAGTGGCTTCTCTTGTTGCAGAGCATGGGCTCTAGGCGTGCAGGCTCAGTAGCGTGGCACACGGGATTAGTTGCTCTGCGGCATGTGGGATCTTCCCAGACCAGGGCTCGAACCCGTGTCCCCTGCATTGGCAGGCGGGATCTTAACCACTGTGCCACCAGAGAAGCCCTGGGAGGAGATTTCTTAGAGAAGACAGGCAGGCCTTTCATTTCCATGCTACTTGCCGCCCTGATGCCCCGCACCTACAATGGTAGGAAGCACCGAGTTGTGGCTTAAGCAATGAGAATTGACCAGCTCTTGTAGCACAGTCCTGACAACCTGGAGAAACTAGTTTTTCTCTTCTTAACAGAGATTCCCAACTCATAATTCCCTTGCTTTCCAGAAAATTAGTCTCTTCTTTTTCAGCTGCAGCAATGACATTGCATCAAAATAGTACACAGAACTGGTATCTTGTGCCCCCCGATATGAGGCAATGGAAGGGACACCACATCAGTGTAATGTTACATTCCTTGAGAAAATATCTGACTTAAAACGTCTTGAGGCAACAATCAGACAAATCTAGCATGGAACGTTCTGTAAAGACAATTGGCCGCTTCAAAACTGTCAGTGTCATAAGAGAAAAAAAGTACGGGAGACTGTTCTAGATTAAAGAAGACTTAAAGAAGACTAAAGGAATGTGACAATTAAATGCAGTGCATAATCCTGGATTAGGTCCTGGTCACTTGAAAAGGAAAAAAGACAGCCACAAAGGACATTATTAAGGCAACTGAGAAAATATGAATAGGGAGCACATATTAGATATTATTAACGTTAAGTTTGGAGGATGTATTAATTGTATCGTGACTACACAGGAGAATGTCCTAGTTCTTAGGAATATCGTGCTGACATGTTCAGGACTGAAGCATGGTGATATGTGCAACTGCTTTCAGAGGGTTCAGCAAAAGGGTGTGTGTGTGTGTGTGTGTGTGTGTGTGTGTGTGTGTGTGTGTGTGTGTGTGTGTGTGTGTACAGGAAGTAGGAGTCGGGGTGGGGAGAGGGAGAGAGAGAGAATGAGAATAAGAGAGACAGAGTTGGAAAGAGAAATCCAGTGTGGCAAAATGTAAACAGTCATTTGATTCCCCATGAAGGGAATAAAAGTATTCATTGTATGACTTTGAACTATTTCATAACTCTGAAAATTTTCAAAATAAGAAGTACATATTTATGTATCTCTGTGTAAATGTAATACATATTTGTAATATTAGGAAGCATAAGTTAAGACAAGCTGCAGGGCTTCCGTGGTGGCGCAGTGGTTGAGAATATGCCTGCCGATGCCCCGGTCCGCAAAGATCCCAAATGCCGCGGAGCGGCTGGGCCCGTGAGCCATGGCCGCTGAGCCTGCGCGTCCGGAGCCTGTGCTCTGCAACGGGAGAGGCCCCAATAGTGAGAGGCCCGCGTACTGCAAAAATAAATAAATAAAAAGAATTAAAAAAAAAAAAAAAGACAAGCTGCATATTCAAGCTGCACAAATGGGATAATGCTAGTCTTGAATAGCAATTGTTATTCCTTTAAAGATCTGAAGACCCCACCTCATAATTCACAGTGGGGAGCACTACTAACCCCAAAACATACTGCCATGAAGTACCTGAACCTTGGAAGGCAGGATGCAAACCTTATTATTTATCCCATCAGGACAGGTGATACACAACCTTCTGTGAAGTTGACATGTTCCAGATACTTGAAGTTCACCTGAATCACACAGTTGCTGAACTCAACCAGGAAGTTTTGTCCTGAACTTTGGTGAAAGAGACAAAGCTGCACTGTACGGAGAGTGCCTGCTCAAAGAAGGCTGTGGCGTAAGTGAACATTTCCCACGCTGTAGGCTATGATGCCACGGTTATGATACTTAGATCAGCCTCATTCTTAGGGTTATACAGTAAATTGAACTACAAGTTATTTTCACTTTACAGACCAAAAAGTGAGAATCCTGTGGCTACTTCGTGTCTTAGATTTCATTGTGCCTGACTAAATTCATCATGATAATCTGTATAAAAGATTTTTTAAAGTTCAGTTTGACTCTCTCGCCTCAGAGGACAAGAAAGTAGGTACGAGCACAGAGAGTTTCCTAAAGAGCGCTGTCATGAAGACTTTATTCTGAGAAATGGGAAGAACGGAGACTTTTTAATAAATTTGGTTTGGATATTGAATACCTTTAGGTTTGAAGTGCTCTGAATAGAAGAATAAGAGGTGATTTTATACTGGTCAGCAAGACCTGACAGCAATAATGCTTTGATTTTTAGCAGTACTCATCTTTGTCACCTTAAGCAAGATAAAGCAGTTGAGTCATTAAAAAAAAAAAAGTCCCTGCTTCTGTGAATGGATCTTAGAAATAACTCAGTGAAGAGTGAGTTCCTGCACCTGTTGTAATAGTTTTGGAGGAGATGATCGATGAGGAACAGGCCTCCCTCTAACGAACCACAGCAACTAGTAGATGACCCACTGGACACAGTACAGAAACACTGTGGTTCTGCACAGTCACCTTGGCTGATGATGCCCTGACATTCCAGATCCTTGCAGCCTTCCCTGTGCACGAGCTGTCATGGACATCCCTCCCCTCCATCCTTCATGATGGGGTGGGCATACGATACAGCTGGTCTAATAAGAATCCTGCCCTTGGATTTTACGATTCAAATTAAGAAAGAAAATTCAGTCTCTCCTTGGGCAGTTGAAACTGATGATATATAGTTGGGAGCTAGTGGTGTCCTCATCACAAAATATGCACAGAGTAGAGAGGAAGCCAGTCAACAGAGAAAGAGGGAAAAGACCACCACCATGTGAGTAGATTCAAGAAGGCTGAAGTGCTGACCTAAATGGGAACAAAATCCAAGGAAGAGGGGATATATGTATGTGTGCGGCTGATTCACTTTGCTGTACAGCAAAAACTAACACATCATTGTAAAGCAACTGTGCTCCAATTAAAACACAAACAAAAGGCTGAAGTAACACATTTAGCCAACTCAGGGAATATCCCGAACACATTCTAAATGAAATTAACAGATAAAATATTAAAAAGAGCAGAGACTACTTTCCCCCGGAGAAACCATCCCATCAGTCATCTTTGGCCTTACTTTATTTTTGATATATATAATTTTTTAACCATCAAAAGTGCTTTCTATGAAATGTACATAAAATAGTTATAAAAATCTCTTTAATCTTCAAGGAATTAGCACAAAAAATATCATCTACTGAAGTTTCAAGTTATCTTTATTAACTAGGACTTATGCAATTTGATCACAAACTGGAAGACACAGATATTATGTATAAAATTTATTCATTTTTTCACTTGCAAACTACATATTGAATGATTAAAAGATAGGAATTGCTGCTGGATTAATAAATTTTTTACATATGTTTTCAGATCTTCAAAAAATAGAAGGCTATGAAACAAATATTGAAAACGGATGAATTCTTTTGAATTAAATGTCTAAGGATCTTCTGTTAAAATTTTAATTACCAATTTCTGCTTCCAGCGGCTATCACACTAATAATTCCACAAAGCACAAAAACTGGATAACATATAAAAAACAGCTGTACGAAGGCATCAAGGTCCAAAAACGTAGACAAGATTTGGGCCCAAGGTCCCAGAGAGCAAAAAAGAGCACTGAGGTTGGCCATATACTTCCCTTACATTGGTCCTTGGGGAATCTGCTGATTCACAGCTGGGGCAAGACAAGTAGAAAGTGGTATCGTAGAGCTTCAACAGCCACACAGAAACACTGGAGCTGAAGACTGCCAAAAACAACCAAGGCTTAAGGGGCCAAGACCCCTAAAAGGGGACACAGAGAAATAAGCCCAGCAACTCCTCCTTGAGGAGTTTGCTGACCATGGGCAAGCAGAGATTTTGGCAATATCATGGTGCTGGGGATCAAAAATTGAAATATAAGTCCTGCTGAAAAGGAAGGGCACTAGTGAAGACCCCAGGTTTTCAGCTAACATCCCTGAAATGGCTGGCTACATCCTAGGAATAAGGGCAAACTGAAAACAGACTGCCCTCAACTGAAGTACAGTGATTTATTTGTACCCTAAATGCCAACCAAAAGTAGATAAAATCCTCTATGGATAATGTCTACTGAAACCTCTATGATTTTTCAAAAAGAATGTCAAGCATTCAATCAAAAATTACCAGGAATGCCAGGATACATGATGAAATGACTGAAAACTAAGAGCAAAAACAGAAAAGAGAAACAAACCTCACAAGTGATTCAGGTGTTGAAATGATCAGATATGAACTTTAAAGCAGTTTGCAATACTATGAGGCTCAGACTTTAAAATAATTAGTGGTAATCCATTTCTTGATCTGGGTGCTAGTAACTGAGTGTGTTTACTTTGTGATAATTCATCAACCTGGAGATTTAATATTCTGTACTCTCTTATACATATGTCGTACTTCTATATAACTTTACAAAAAAAGAAAACTTGTGGAATTCAGCTAAATTGGGGCTCAGAGGGAAATTCACAGCCTTAAACGCATTTATTTGAAAAAGAAGGCTAAAAGCAATGATGTAAGCATCTACATCAAAAAACTTTTTAAAAGGAACAGCAAATTTAAATGATGGAAATAAAGATATAGGCAGAAATCAGTGAAATAGAAAACAAATGCATAATGGAGAAAATATAAAATGTAAATGTAAAAATATGAAAATAAACATAAAATATAAAAGCCTTTAAAAAAATAACATAATTTATTACTTCTATGATATCCAGCCTCCAAGATGGCCCCCAATGATTCTCACCTCCTGCTATTCGTGCCCTTGTGTACTCCTCTCTCATATTGAAGAGGGTTGACCTGTTATTAAGACAATAATGCAAATGACAGAGTATGGTATCCTAGGCTAGACTATAAAAGACACTACAGCTTCTACCTTTCTCTCTCTTAGATCATTCACTCTGGGTGAAATCAGGTACCATGCTGTGAGGACACTACAGCAACTCTATAGAGAGGTTAATGTGTTCAGTTACTTAGGTCTCTTGCTATCAGCCAGCACCAACTTGCCATCCATGTTGAGTGCACCATCTTGAAATCAGATCCTCCAGCCTCAGTCAAGCCTGCAGAAGGCTGCATCCCTGGCCAACATACTGACTACAATCCAAGACAGAACCCCCAGCTAATGTATTCCTGAAATCCTGACCCACAGAAACTACATGAGATAATACATTAGTTTTTTATTGCTCCATAACAAATTACCACATGTGAACATTTTTAAGAAAACACATGTTTATTGTCCCCTATTTTCTGCAAGTCAAGAATTTGAGCTCAGCTCAAGTGGGTTCTCTGTCAGGGTCTCACAAGCCTGCAGTCAGGGTGTCAGCTGGGTTAAATTCTTATCTGCAGGCATTCAGGGAAGAATCGACCTTTAAGCTCATTCAAGTTGCTGAGAGAATTTATTTCGTCGGGTTTGTATGGTTGAACACCCAGGCTTTTCACTGGCTGTGGACTGGATGCCAACCTCAGGTTCTACAGGCCACCTGCAGTTGGACATATTCAACATGGCTGCTCACTTCATCAAACTAGCAAGGAGAGTGTCTCCAGTGCATGCTAGCAAGATGAAGTCTAATTTATGTGTATATTATCTCTTTCTCTCTCTCTCTCTCTCCTCCCCATCTATATATCTAAATGTATATATGTTTATATGTACATATAGATACATGCATACACACGCATACACACACACACACAGAAGTAACAATCCAGCACTTTCACAATGTTCTATTGGTTAGAAGCAAGTCATAGAGCCCACTGACACTCAGAGGGAGGAGGTTATACAGGGTGTAACAGCAGGACATGGAGATCATGGGGACCACCTTAGAAGTCTGGCTACCACACATAATAAATGTTTGTTGTTTGAAGACATTAAGTTTTGAATAATTTGTTATGCAGTGATAGACAACTAATATAAATCTCTATCAAGAATGAACAAGAGGGTTTCCCTGGTGGCACAGTGGTTGAGAGTCTGCCTGCCGATGCAGGGGACGCAGGTTCGTGCCCCAGTCCAGGAGGATTCCACATGCCACGGAGCAGCTGGGCGCGTGAGCCATGGCCGCTGAGCCTGCGCGTCTGGAGCCTGTGCTCCGCAACAGGAGAGGCCACAACAGTGAGAGGCCCACACACCACCAAAAAAAAAAAAAAAAAAAAAAAAAAAAAGAATGAAAGAGAGAGATAAAGCACAAATGAATAACATAAGGAATTAAAAGGGTTATCACTATCGGGGCTTCCCTGGTGGCACAGTGGTTGAGAATCTGCCTGTCAATGCAGGGGACATGGGTTCGACCCCTGGTCCCGGAAGATCCCACATGCCGCAGAGCAACTAAGCCCATGCGCCACAACTACTGAGCCTGAGCTCTAGAGCCCGTGAGCCACAACTACTGAGCCTGTGTGCTGCAACTACTGAAGCCCCTGTGCCTAGAGCCTGTGCTCTGCAACAAGAGAAGCCACTGCAATGAGAAGCCCACGCACCGCAACTAAGAGTAGCCCCCTGCTCACTGCAACTAGGGAAAGCCACATGCAGCAATGAAGACCCAACGCAGCCAAAAATAAATAAATTTTTTAAAAAAGGGTTATCACTATGGATCCTATAGATACTATTACAAAGATAAGACTTTATTATAAGCAAACTTATGGGAATAAATCAGATAATTTATATTAAAAGAGCTCAGTCTTTGAAAGACACAACTTGCCAAAACTAAGAAATAGAAGTATATGTACCCCTACATCTAGTAAGTAAATAGTGTTCACAATTTAAAACTTTCCCCACAAAGAAAAACCCGTTACAGATGGTTTCACTGGTATATTCTTCAATGTAATGGAGAAATAACACCAACATTACAAAATCTTTTAAGAGAATAAAGACAGAAAGAGAACCAAAATAGGGGGAATACAGCCTCTATTTTTGAGATTAAGCTCATTTTTTTGATTAAGATAACCCTGATACTGAAACTAGACTAAGAAATCACAAAAAGTAAAGTTACAGGCCAATCCCTCATATGAATACAGCTCAAAAATCCTTTTAAAAACTAGAACATTAAATTCAGCACTCTATTCACCACATAGAACACCATAACCATCTAGGGTTTATCCCATTAATGCAAGGTTAGTTTGACATTTGAAAAACAATCAATGTAAATCACACTAATAGAGAAAAAAAGGAAATAATGCATTTGATGAAATCCAACACTTCTTCATGATTAAAAATAAATAAATAATACCTTGGCAAATGAGGACTAGAAGGGAACTTCCCTAATCTGATAAATGGGCTAAAGGGTTTGGTGGTTTTGTACTGGGCCAATTTAGCTACACTGAAGGATTCCCTTCCCTGTTCAGTTCTGGGTCACACATGTGAGCTTTAGCATTCGGGGTGAAACAGCATTTCCCATTTTGCTTTTTACTCTCTAGAGGACGGTACAGGGCACCAGGCTCATGTGGTTGTTCATTGGCTGCTCACCTTGTTGGTGGGAAGCAGCAGCTGAAATTTGGACAGACCTCCTCCTTCAAGTTCTCAGAGCACCATGCCAGGCACATGCAGGGCTCCTCAGGGAAGGTCGCCAGCTCTCTTGCAGGTCATGCATATCACTGATGTTGCAGGTGGTGACAGACAGACATGGGCTCCAGTTTATCCTTGCAGGTTCCAGTTTGACTTGGCAGGCTCCAATCTGTCCCTGCTTTTCCCACCTTCATATCCAGCTTTCCTTCCCAACCGCTGGTCCCGCCAACTTGGAGCAACACCAGGCCCAGCGTCAGTCACAGACACAACAGTTTGCACTGACTTCTTCACCAGCTCCCACAATTATACAAAGTCTAATCTCTGTTCTAGACCCCTTATCCTATATCACTCACAGTAGTTCTGCTCTTCTGATTAAACCCTAATTGATACAAATATTAATACAAAAGTGGGATCCAGAGAACAGAACCTTTAGGATTTGTCTTCTGAATTGGCACTGGATTATCTAAAATTGTTTCTTCAATCTGATTTGATTTAAAGACATTGATGACCCCCAGTGGTAAAGGGACACTGGTAGTCCATTGTTTACAGTGGCAAAAAAAAGTTACTTAAAATATAAACCAGCTACCTATAATCAAATCCTGCATAAAGCAAGGCTCAGAATAACCAAATAGTTGCTGTGTTAGAACTCTTTAGTAAAAGTAATTGGTATAACAGGGCTAGTTAGTTTCTTTCCAGTACTCTAGAGAGCTCCAGGAAAGAAAATGTTGACCTCACAGCTTTTCCCCCCAGCTTTATTGAGATATAATAGACACATAATACTGTGTAAGTTTAAGATCTACAACCTGATGATTTGATACACTTATAAACTGTGAAACAATTACCATGGTAGGTCCAGCAACACCTCTCTCACCTCACATAATTACCTTTTGTCTGCATGTGATGAGAACATTTAAGATCTATTCTCTCAGCAGCTTTTGAATATACAATACAGTATTGTTAACTATAGTCACCATACACATCAGATCCCCAGAATTTATTCCACTTCTAACTTGAAGTTTGTATTCTTTGACCGACATCTCCCCATTTCCTCCACCCCGCCTGCCCTTGGTAACCACTCTGCTCTGTTTATATGAGTTCAGCTTGTTTTGCTTCCACATATAAGTGAGATCATACAGTATTTGTCTTTCTCTGACTTATTTTATATTTTACTTAGCATAATGCCCTCAAGTTCCATCCATGTTGTTGCAAATTGCAGGACTTCTTTCTCGTGGCTGAATAATATTCCATCATGCATATATATCACATCTTTAACCATTCATCCACAGACAGACACTTAACTTGTTTCCATATCTTGGCTCTTGTGAATTATGCTGCAATGAACATGGGAGGGCAGATACCTCTTCAAGATCCTGATTTCATTTCCTTTAGATGTATACCCAGAAGTGGAATTACTGGATCATATGGTAGTTCTATCTTTAATGTTTTGAGAAAGCCCCACACTGTTCATTGTTTTCTATAGTGGCTGTACTAATTTACATTCCCACCGACAGTGGACCAGGGTTCCCTTTTCTCCACAACCTTGCAAACACTTATCTCTTCTTTTTTTTTTAACATCTTTATTGGAGTATAATTGCTTTACAGTGGTGTGTTAGTTTCTGCTTTATAACAAAGTGAATCAGTTATACATATACATATGTTCCCATATCTCTTCCCTCTTGCATCTCCCTCCCTCCCACCCTCCCTATCCCACCCCTCTAGGTGGTCACAAACCACCAAGCTGATCTCCCTGTGCTATGCAGCTGCTTCCCACTAGCTATCTATTTTACATTTGGTAGTGTATATATGTCCATGCCACTCTCTCACTTTGTCACAGCTTCCCCTTCCCCTTCCTCACATCCTCAAGTCCATTCTCTAGTAGGTCTGTGTCTTTACTCCCATCTTACCCCTAGGTTCTTCATGACCTTTTTTTTTTCTTAGATTCCATATGTATGTGTTAGCATACAGTGTTTGTTTTTCTCTTTCTGACTTACTTCACTCAGTATGACAGACTCTAGGTCCAACCACCTCACTACAAATAACTCAATTTCATTTCTTTTTATGGCTGAGTGATATTCCATTGTATATATGTGCCACATCTTCTATATCCATTCATCTGATGATGGACACTTAGGTTGCTTCCATGTCCTGGCTATTGTACATAGAGCTGCAATGAACATTTTGGTACATGACTTTATTTTTTTTTTTGCGGTACGCGGGCCTCTCACTGTTGTGGCCTCTCCCATTGCGGAGCACAGGCTCCGGACGCGCAGACTCAGCGGCCATGGCTTACGGGCCCAGCCGCTCCGCGGCACGTGGGATCTTCCCGGACCGGGGCACGAACCCGTAACCCCTGCATCGGCAGGCAGACTCTCAACCACTGCACCACTAGGGAAGTCCTAGATTTTTTGATGATGGCCACTCTGACTGGTGTGAGATGATATCTCATTGTAGTTTTGATTTGCATTTCTCTAATGATTAATGATGTTGAGCCTTCTTTCATGTGTTTGTTGGCAGTCTGTATGTCTTCTTTGGAGAAATGTCTATTTAGGCCTTCTGCCCGTTTTTGGATTGGGTTGTTTGTTTTTCTGTTATTGAGCTGCAGGAGCTGCTTGTAAGTCTTGGAGATTAATCCTTTGTCAGTTGCTTCATTTGCAAATATTTTCTCCCATTCTGAGGGTTGTCTTTTTGAAAACACCGTTCTGACAGGTGTGAGGTGGTATCTCCTTGTGGTTTTGATTCGCGTTTCCCTGATGATCGGTGACGTGGAGCACATTTTCACGTGCTTGACATCATTTCCTGTGTTGGTCATTTGTATATCTTCCTTGGAAAAATGTCTATTCAGGTCCCCTGCCCATTTTTTAAATGGATTGTTTGCTTTTCTGTTATTAAGTTGTATGAGTTCCTCATATATTTTGGATATCAGCCCCTCACCGATGGATGGTTTGCAAATATTTTCTTTGCCTTAGGTTGCCCTTCCATTTTGTTGCTTGTTTCTTTTTCTGTACAGAAGCTTATGAGTTTAGTGTGGCCAGACTAATCACTTGCTGATTTTTGCTTCTGTTGCCTGTGCTTTCAGTGTCATATCCAAGAAACCACTGCCAAGGTCTATGGCAAGGAGCTCTTTCCCTATGTTTTCTTCTACTTTTATAGTTTCAGGTCTTACACTTAAGCCCTTAATCCATTTCAAGTTAATTTCTAATGGGAGGGTTGAACATATAAATATATATCAATTACAACGTGTTAGAAGAACAAAAGTAGTGACAAAATGCAGACACAGTGCCTAGGAGGGAGAAATTAACTCTGATTTGGGTTGGAGGAGGGTAAACAGGCAACATTTTTAAGAGATGGTAACCGTTATAGAGATGTTTGAAAGGATGGATACATGGATGGGCAGTGAGTAGATTCCAGGCAGAAACAAGCAGGCAAGAGAGTATGAGAATGAGACGACCCTCCCAAGAAGGTGAGGCCAGGGAAGGGTCCCTGACAACCTAGAAGGGGGCGGGTCACAGCTAAAGGAATCTGAAAGCAAGGAATGCCTCCTCGTTTCTTTCTGCCGCTCAGGAGAGAAATGTCCCCAGAGCTCTGCAGGGTCCCAAGGATAAGCATCTCCAGTTTTGCCCCTGGCGTGCCCCAGCGCTGTGAGCAGGGAAATGCACAGAACACTGGTGTGAGTTGTTTGCGTGTTAGTGACTTTGCACCACCTTCTGTACTTAATGAGTCATTCAGGCCGTTCTTGGGTGACGCTTAGGCACAAAGCCCCTGCAGTAAACTGGCTGGGTTAGTTCAGTTCCTGGGTGTGTCTGGGCAGGCTCCCCAGACCAAGCAGGCTATAGTAGTGCTTCCTTTTCCTGTCAAGAGGAGGTGAAATCCAAGTTGTCAGGTATAGACTTGGTCTGAGGATAATGCTGAGCTTCTGGTGAGACACAGCTGCCCCCATAAAGTCGGTTTGCCCCGCCCTGCGGGCTGAGCATCCCAAGGTCAGGACTGCACTGAACTTGGGATTTTGATGGGGATTTTAAACTACAGCTATTTAAAAGGTGTTGTTTTGAAGTTTTTTTAAGTTTTAAACTTTATTTATATAAGCCTTTATTTAATAATAACCTTTGAATTATAACCTAATTGATAGAATTAATATTCTTTAGAGACTAAGACTACTTGACAAAAATTGTTACACAGACTTTTAAAAAATTAGTTTACCATTTTATTAATAGATTTATTTTTATTTTATTTATTTATTTTTGGCTGCATTGGGTCTTTGTTGCTGCACACGGGCTTTCTCTAGTTGCGGTGAGCAGGGGGTACTCTTCATTGCGGTGCGCGGGCTTCTCATAGTGGTGGCTTCTCTTGTGGAGCACGGGCTCTAGGCGCACAGGCTTCAGTAGTTGTAGCACACGGCCTCAGTAGTTGTGGCTCGCAGGCTCTAGAGCGCAGGCTCAGTAGTTGTGGTTCACAGGCTTAGTTGCTCTGCGGCATGTGGCATCCTCCCGGACCAGGGCTCAAACCCGTGTCTCCTGCATTGGCAGGCGGATTCTTAACCACTGCACCACCAGGGAAGCCCCTACACAGACTTTTAAAAACACTCCTGGGCTTAAGTAATTTATTACTCTTAAATTCCTACCAGTCTCTCAGGTAATTACTGAACAAGTACTCCACAGCAGTGCAAAGATTTTGTTGAGTCTATGATCTGGCAGTCCTTTAGTACCCCAAATAAGATTAGCTTCCTATTTCCTTAATTTTGCTGGATAGAATGAGATACTTAAAACACCTCTTTTAAACTAGTGAAGAAAAAGCAATGCCATACTTGTAATTCACCTAACATTTATAAGCACCTGATTTAAATGAACTTTACCCAAAGTGTACTCCACAAGAGGTACTTCAATTTCACTGGAGCACAGCCCTTTCTGTTATAGAGTAAAATGGTTTTCTTTTTAAGCACACTGCAATGCTCTTAAGGAAATAAAATTAAATAAGGCACCCAGGTGTTAACAACAGTGCCATCCATTCAATAAATGCTTGTTTGGGGCTTATTCCATGTTAAGCACTGGAGACAGAATGGCAGACAGGGCCCTCTTCCACCACCCTACACACCGGTGGAGAAAACAGATTTTGAAAATTAACAAAAGAATTACAGATTGTGATCATAGTAGAGATAGGAATAACATAGAGAGGGGCCCAACCCTCTTTAGGGAGTCAGAGCTTACTCAACAAGAGCGACATTTAAGCTGAAACCAGAGGACATTGAATCAAACCTGCCAGAGCAGGATGGAGGAGCATCCCTGGCAGAGGGAGAACCTTGTGCAAAGACCTGCAGTCCTGAAAGGAGCTTGAGATGTTTAAGGGACTAAAAGACCTATATGCCGGAGGCATAATGTATCCAAGATCATGTACACAGTGGTTTGAAGAAGCAGCTAAACAAGAACTCTGGAGGGCTTTTTGATATGACCTGTGTATTCTGAGAAGCTTACTCTGGCTCTCAGGTGAGCACAGCTGGGGTAAAGGGCATGCAGAAATCAGCAGAGCCTCCTGTCATGGTTTAGTCAAGATGGTGGCTTGGAGGACCAGTGATTACAGCAGGGAGGGAGAGAAAGACGTACATTTGGGGTGTATTCTGAAGGTGAAATAAACACTGCCTAACACCATACACAAAAATAAACTCAAAATGGAGAAAAGACCTAAATGTAAGGCCAGACACTATAAAACTCTTAGAGGAAAACATAGGCAGAACACTCTATGACAAATCACAGCAAGATCCTTTTTGACCCACCTCCTAGAGTAATGGAAATAAAAACAAAAATAAACAAATGGAACCTAATGAAACTTAAAAGCTTTTGCACAGCAAAGGAAACATCAACAAGATGAAAAGACAACGCTCAGAATGGGAGAAAATATTTGCAAATGAAGTAACTGACAAAGGATTAATCACCAAAATATACAAGCAGCACATGCAGCTCAATATCAAAAAAACAAACAACCCAATCCCAAAATGGGCAGAAGACCTAAACAGGCATTTCTCCAAAGAAGACATACAGATGGCCTAGAGGCACATGAAAAGATGCTCAGCATCACTAATTATTAGAGAAATGCAAATCAAAACCACAATGAGGTATCACCTCACACCGGTCAGAATGGCCATCGTCAAAAAATCTACAAACAATAAATGCTGGAGAGGGTGTAGAGAAAAAGGAACCCCCTTGCACTGTTGGTGGGAATGTAAATTGATACAGCCACTATGGAGAACAGTATGGAAAAAACTGGAAAACTAAAAATAGAACTACCATATGACCCAGCAATCCCACTACTGGGCATATACCCTGAGAAAACCATAATTCAAAAACTCACCTAACACAGTGTTCATTGCAGCACTATTTACGATAGCCAGGACATGGACGCAACCTAAGTGTCCATCGACAGAGGAATGGATAAAGAGGATGTGGCACATATATACAATGGAATATCACTCAGCCATAAAAAGAAACGAAACTGAGTTATTTGTAGTGAGGTGGATGGACCTAGAGTCTGTCATACAGAGTGAAGTAAGTCAGAAAGAGAAAACCAAATACCGTATGCTAACGCACATATATGGAATCTAAAAAAACGGTACTGATGAACCTAGTGGCAGGGCCCGAATAAAGATGCAGACATAGAGAATGGACTTGAGGACACAAGGGGGGAAGGGGAAGCTGTGACAAAGTGAGAGAGTGGCATGGACATATATACACTACCAAACGTAAAAAGGATGGCTAGTGGGAAGCAGCTGCATAGCACAGGGAGATGAGCTCGGTGCTTTGTGACCACCTAGAGGGGTGGGATAGGGAGGGTGGGAGGGAGGGAGACGCAAGAGGGAGGAGATACGGGGATATATGTATATGTATAGCTGATTCATTTTTTTGTACAGCAGAAACTAACACAACATTGTAAAGCAATTATACTCCAATAAAGATATATAAAAAATAAAATAAAATAAACATGCATTCTGGTGGGTGGGGTGAGTAGGAGGGGTGGCGAGTAAAAGAGAGTAGTTAAGGATGACTGTGATTTCCAGCTGGAGTAACTGGGAAGGTGGTGAAATCCTACTCAAATATGGGGAAGATCAGTGGGAAAACCGGTTTGGAGAAGTCTTCACTCCTTTAAGGATATGCCTCCGTCTGTTAGTCATTGGAATAACTTAGAATCCCATTGAGCATTTCTTTTAAAAGGCATGTGTGTATCTAGAAACTGCTGCCTGGCCTAAACTAGGCCCAGATTATTTTATAGGGAGAGTTTAGGGGACAGGTGGCAATATGGCTGTAAGTGGGAGCTGGGGAGTTGTCTTGATGCTGCAATTGATATATACACACATTTTAAAATTCAGATTATGAAAAAAAAATAAAATAAAATTCAGATTATGTGTTTGTTTAGGGTGATTTGGTGGACTAGGGAAGATCATGGGGGGGAGGGTTAAAGACCCCCAAAGCCACCCCTTGGCATTGTCACTCACTAAAAACTTAGGGAAGAGATAGTACTGTTGAACTTAAATATTTTCTTAAAAAAAAAAAAAGAAATTTGATGTACATTTTCCATGTTATTTCATACATGGGTTAGCTTTCCAATAGTGTTGTTAGTTTAGGAAGAAAATAATTAAATATGTAAATGTGTAAGCCAAGAGCCAAAACCATGCTGAACGGCCCAAGGTTGTGAGTTTATTTAATTTGCCCTTTCCCTGAGGAGTCATTTCTGGGATCATTGACTTATTATCATTCTGTAAAACAGTGGTAGCCCTTGTCACCCTCTGCCTAGTGCCAGAGTATGATCCAGCTGTGGGATCTGAAGAGTTTATGTTTATTGGATTTTAATGACTGAGTTAATAAAGGTCATTGCTAAAAGTAATAGAAAACTGAGTGTGTGGAAACAGAATGGATAAGACTGACTTGGGGGTTATTCCTAGTAGTTCCTTGGTGTTGTCCTTAGATATATGTTTAATCCTTAAAAACAATTAAGAAGGAGCCTTCCTTTTAATCAAGTCACTGATGCTATACTCAACTACCCTTGTAAATGCTATTTGAAACCCCTCAATGACAAAAGGTAGCACGTACACACCAGGCTTAGGGTATGTCGGATCACATTGGCACAGCAACATATGGTGACCCTATAACTGTAATATTTGTTAATATCATAGCCATGGCATTCTCCAATACCTTTGAGAGAATAAAATAGCAACTTGAGTCTCAGGTGAAATCTGGTTGGGTATGAATCTTCAAGTTAAATGGGATCTTAAAGATCATTTAATCTTGTCCTTTTAAATATTTACTAACACCCAAAATGGTGTTTATTAGGCTGTGAAAGAATTCCCTATCGTAAATGGTTATTGTTTGAATTATCTAAAATTAAATTGATAACAGCATTTGAGAGTATGTGAGAAAGAATAAATTTATAGTTGTGTCCCAGGCATAGATTCCTTAACAAATATTTTCCACCTTAAAATCCAATGAGATGAGATATAAATGTGAAATTCATAGCAGTAATAAATTTCTCACAGTTTTACAGAGCTTCTGGGATCTGGTTCCTATTCACTTTTCCAGGCTTGTCTCTTTTCTTTCTCCTCCCCTCCACCCCTCTGGCTTCTCTCACTTACAGCTTTACTGATCTTTGAACTCTGAGCCTCAAACCCACACTACTCTCTCAGGTCTCAGGGCCTATACCCAAGGGATTCCCTCTCTCTGGAATCCCTTTCCCTCATTCTTTGCTGGGTCATTCTGCAAGCCTACTATTGCTTCCTGCCGGAAGCCTTCTGCCCATCTCTTTTTCCCCAATCTCAGACCCCAGGGAGGTTTCAAAAATTCTTGGGCAAGTGTCTGCTCAGTTTTCCAGGGATAACCAAAGCCCACATGGTCCTATTCATTGTTCAATCCTCCACCCCTTAGACAGTGTTTGGAGCATAATGAATACCATGAACGAGAGAGTGGATACACAGTCTGAGCACTGATGGATTGGAAAGTTATAGTTTACACATTTAAACAGTAACATAAATCTGAAGAAATAAAGTTGCTGTTTTAAAAGATATATTTCACTTCGATTTATTTCTTCTCTAAAGAGAAAACATACACACCTTGGCATCAGTTTGAAATGAAACAAAAATTTCAGTATTATTGTAAATTTCTTTCAATAGGTTAGATAAAATGTGGAATCCAGAGAGTTACAAGTGCAAGTGACAGAATACTGTACAAAATCAACTTAAACAACTCTAACTCTCAACTTGTAAGTTTTCTCCTCAGCAAGTGAGTTAAAAGAAAGGCAAAAGTTTTTAAAAACCTTCTTGGAAACTTTAATAATGTCAGCATATCCCCCAGAGAATGGATTTGGTCTGAGTACTTCCATTTCTGAAATTGTGCAAGAAAAGACAACTTGGTTTGGAGAGTCAAACTGCATCCTTCTATAAAAGTTCAAGGGCTTTCTAGTGTCCATCCATATAAAACACTGTTCTTATTTTAAGAACAAAAGGAGCAATAAAACATTAGCTTGGGAAAGAAGGACGGAGCACTGTCCTTCTAGAGAGGTTTGAGTAGTAGTCGTAGTAATAATAATAACAACAACAATCAACACAGTAAATTAAAGCTTGTGTTAGATCTGATAACTCCAGACTGCCCACCTTTTGTCAAACAATGTGGGAAACAGAAAAAGAAATCGTAACTTTGTGTGTGTGTCCAAGCCTACCTCGTAGAACCTCCAGTAACGAATTTAACAGTTTTGGACAAAGCTCCAAAATTTTTTTCTCATTCAAATCTCCGACTACTGGGAAGAGGACGGGATCTCTTCTAATAAATACAAGACCTAGCCTTGTTGCATGTTTAATTGCTGACATTTTAGAAGCAGAATGGCTATTTACAGTTAATGAATCAAACTACCAAACAAAATAACAACAACAATGACAGTAATAGTAATAAGAAATGGATTTGCTTGGGGGTCATTTCAGGAAGGAACACACTGGCGGCGCTGCATCCTCCTGCCCACACTACCGAGCTCACCCGGCCCTCCGGCTCCCGGCGGACACACTCGGCAGGATTTAGCCCCCTTCTTGTCTCTCCAAGAGAAGAAAGCTCGAGGAGGAGACCGTATTTCTGTGTCAAAAGCATTAAAAGCCTGCGGAGCCGCGCGCAGGGCGCCCACACCCGTTCCGGGCAGGCCCGGCCGCCCGCCCCGGCCCTGGCCCCGGCCCCCTTACTCTGGGGCTCCATGGTCAGATGCTCCTGGGGCCCCACGGGCCGAGCCCCCCGCGCCGCCGCCGCCGCCGCCGCAGCCCCTCCGAAAGCCTCTCCTCCAGGGCCGGCGTCTCTCCGGTTGCCCTGACAACCCGGAGGGCGGGGGAGGAGGGGCAAGAAGGACGGCGAGAGGGAGGGACCAAAAGCCGCGAGGCAACGCAGGCGGCCGCGAGGACCGCGCGTCGCAGGGGCACCGAGCGAGGGTGGCGGCGGGGTCGCCGGCTGAAGACTCTCTGCCCGTGAGGCCTGATCTTGCGATCGCGCCCTCCCTGGCGGCCTTCGCGGCCCCGGCGGGGCCAGTGCCCGGGCCTTCGGCTGGGGGCCTGCTGGCCCTCCGTCGGCGACCCAAGGCGTCAGTCGGTCCGTCGGTCCGTGCATCCGGCGAGTTCGGCCTGCCCCGCGGGGTAGGGCGGCCGGGCCTGAGCCTCCCTCCCCGGACTCGGGAGCCGCCGCTGCAGGTAAAGGTCGGGCCCGGCGGCGGGAGGGGCGGGTGGGCGGCCCGGGCGCACCTGTTGCGGCCGTTTGGGGCCCCCTGCCCGCCCGTTGGCCCGGGACGACCCTGCCCCGACTCGTAAAATGCTCCGGAGGAGGCGGCCTCCCCCAACCTCCCGTAGCAGCGTCTCGGCGCGGGGAGAGAACCTGTGCACACCAGCCCTCCAAGCAGGGGGCCCCGGCCGCGGGGGTGGGGTTTGGGGGCTTGGACCCCGGCCCCGCCTTGGGAGCGGAGAGTTGGGTCACTCGTGTCACATTTGCGGGAAGCATGGAGCAGATGAGAGCCTCTTCTGTCGTCAGCAGTGGGCCGAGTGTGTCCCTTGTATCCTGAAACCCGGGAGAATTCCTTCGCTCCGCATTGCACTGTCATCCCAAGTGTCACATTTCAGGCTGTGGGCCCGAGTCGGATCTTTCCGGTTGAGTTAGTTTGTGTGTGTGTGTGTGTTTGTTTCAGCCCTCCCGGTTTTCGATTGAGTTGTGGCATCAGCCCTCACGTTCTGTGCCAAAACTTTATAGGTATGTGAAACAAATGTAACGTGATCCCACACCGTAATCTTTCCTAATATTTGTTTTTAAAACACTGATGGAGGTAAGGAAGCTTTGAGGGTCACCAGGGATTTTATCTGGTAGGTTGTAAAAATTCAAACCACGGGGAGAGTGCTGTAGGTTAAGAAAAACAACTGTAAGGAAGAGGGAAAAATGGAGAAGAGAGAAGGAAAAGGACGAGAATGAAAGTGCAGGTGGGAGGAAAATGGCATGACTGATTTAGTGCTCATGCTGGAGATTATGACCCCTCCATCAATTCCTCCTGCTGCTCTAGACAGTACTTGAGGGAAATGAAAAGTGGCCTTTTGCGGTCATGTAAGTGATTACTCATTCTTTGCCACTAGAGAGATTTCCGCTATGTAGACAAGGAACATCAAGGAGAATTACTTTTCTCTTAGAATCATTCAGAGGTTAATTGAACCTGAGAAGCATATATCCTGTGTTGAAAAGGGACATTTATTATATTCCACCAAATTAGGCTTTCCCCTCCCAGACTATATGGAGACATTTTCAGATTAATTGTCAAAGCAAGAAGGTTTATGTGTCGATATCGACAAGCAGTGTGATATATACAGAATCCGTAATTCATAAGCTAAAATATTAAAGTAATAAATTGAGGTTGGAAAGTAAGCACTTCATGGTACCTTAAATACCTGTTCATGTTACATAGAGACACAGGGGATGGATTTTTAGACAGAAAGCATCTAAGATCAACAGTACTTTGGTAGTATAGTCTTTTCAAACTCTAGTTTTCACATCATTTGCAAAATCATGAATTGGTCTTTTCATCCAAGAAACAAACATAATGGTGCTCATTAATAACATCTTAGTCAATGTGATAAGATAGTGATGAAAACTTGGCTTTTATTAGCAGGAAAAAAAAAAGGTAGGGTTAAAATTTCCCATATAGTAAAGGATTAGGCATTTGTATTTAAAAAGAAGAAGCAACATTGTAGATCTTCATGCCAAAGTAACAAGGACTCAGGAGTTTAGTAGTTGCATGCAGATTTTAAGGTTGGAAAAATGGAGATACGCATTGGGGAATACTTTGTATTATAGATGAATGATTTTATCAGTAGTTATGAACTTGACATTGAGGAAATCCTGCACTGAAATATTTTAGGTAACAGGTGACTTTGGCAACTGAAAAGCAACATTGGATTTTAGGGGATAGTGTACCTATGGAAGAAATGACTGGTTGTGGGTGGGGGGAAGTGGGAGGAGGGGAAGGTACAAAGATGTCTAAGGCAGGGACAACATTCAGTTTCTCTTCCTCCAGCCCTAGTACAATGTACTTGTTAAATGTCTGTTGAATGAGTGAGAAGAGCTTTAGAGAAATCGCTCTAGGTAAAGGATACATTATTGGAGGAAATATCCTGAGGTCAGAAGGTTGCTAATGTCCTAGGAGTTGAGATGAATGGTAAAGGTATTGGTTGTCCCTTTGGGGATTTTCTACTACTTTGTTTTCTGTTTCTTTTCACTGTCATTTTCAGGGTGTTACTGGTGGTCAAGTTAAAAACAATGAAGTCCTGATTTTTAAAAAAGTTTCCAAGCTCATCACTGGATAGAATAGTTACATTATTATTTACTTGGCTGACTGATGCTTAACTAAATGTAGCAAGCAAAGCACTGTTACAAGGAATAGCAAGGTAGCCGGTAAGAGTAGCCTTTCTTTTTCTTATTTAAATCTCTTGTCCACATCAGAATTCAAAGTAAAAATAACTCCAGTAGGAAGTTAACATTATTTAATCCTAGTAGGATGATTTAAAAAAGAAAAAAGAAGGAAAGAAAACAAAGCAAATGAACGTGTTATTTCCATTTAGCAAACTTACTATCATAAGTCAGAGGAAGTTTCTCATTTTTGTTTTTGGATTTTTGTTTGTTATTTTGCCAGAGTGAGGGTACTTTTTCCTCTTTCTCTGTTACTTTCTGAAACTCATAAGGAGTTCAGTCAAAGGCAGAAAACAATTATATTTCCATTTTTGCTGTTTCCTTTCAGTCCTCCAGACCTGTCATGGTCTGCACTCAAATTGTTGGACTCAAGAAATGCCCATCTCTTAGCCCTTTTAATCATTCATAGTATAATCGGGCTACAGAGCCATGCCACCCACACCCCCAGTTTCCATCTGGGAAGTCTTCCAGGTTAGGGGACTGCCCACTGAATGTATTTCTCTTTCCTACTGGGGGCGCTACACACTTTGGCACTTATTCCTATACTCTACTATACTTTCTTTTTTTTCTTAGAATTTTTTTTTATTGAATTATAGTTAATTTACAATATTGTGTTAGTTTCATGTTAGTTTCAGGTATACAGCACAGTGACTCAGCCACATATATTTTTATATATATATATATATTTTTTTTTTTTTTTCAGATTCTTTCCCTTACTGGTATTACAAAATATTGAGTATAGTTTCTTGTGCTATACAATAGGTCGTTGTTGGCTATATATTATATATATATATATATATATATATATATATATATACATACACACACACACACACACACACACACACACACACTCTACTTTCGTGTAGAGTTCTCTGTCATTTTTTGTGTATGGGTCTTGGCCTCTGATTAGATTAAGCATTTTAGAGCTAAGTCCATGACCTAGGCTTCTGTATTCCTTTAGCTCATCGTGGGTTTTCGGTGTGTACCTGATCATTTAAGTTGAATAATAATAGAAAGAGGACAAGCCTTTAGTCAGGGATGATTGCATTAATTTCTAGTTCTGCCACCTTGGTAAAGTCAGGAGCTATTATTTCCTCATTGATAACTGGGGATAATAAAACCTGAAATGGTTGTATAGTCAAGTTGTGAGAATAGAAATGAAGTAAATGTGATTATAGATATGAATGAAAATACCGTGTATATTGCAAAGAATTTATTAAACGTAGAGGGTTGTTATTGATTCCAGCATACAGCAAACATTTATTGAGCAGCCGTAGCGTGTTAGGTGCTTCCTTGGTTCCGGAGTCGCTGTTCATACAGGGACTAGGAAGTGACCAGATGGATCGTATGTGGGGGCAGGAGGGCTTCCCAAGCAGAGGAGGAGCTTTGAGCAAAGGCAGGGAGGCAGGGAGGCCAACTCTAGGCAAAAGTTCATTGTGGCTGGAGCAGAGAGAACTTAGTAGAAGGGAGTGGAAGGAAGTGAGGCTGGAGAAGCAAATGCAGGCTAAATCAGAAAGAACCTGGGAGTGACATTTTATCTTGAAGTCAATAAAAAGTACTTGAGTCAGTGACATGATCAGTTATGCATTTGAAGGAGATCCCCGGCAGCCTGTGAATGACATTGATGGAGAGCCAAAATTACATGCAGAAAAAATTGGAGATTTTGCAGTAATCCGTGAAAAAATGTTAACATACTAAGGCGGTGTTGGTGGGAGGAGGAGGGACAGCTGAGAGAGGCGGAGTTGGTGTTGGGGAGGCGTGAAGGTGAGGGAGAAGCCAGGGCTGTCTCCCCGCTGAGGGGGGGGACCGTTCTGTCAGTTGTTGAATCTGGAACAGGAAAGAAGGAAAGACATCTTTTTCTTTCTCAGGAGTGTAAGAAATGGGGCAGATGATGAGCTCAGTTCTGAATGTTAACTCTGAAATTGCCTGTCATCTGAGTTGGGGTGTCCCATAAGCAGTAGTTGGACATGTGTGTCTGGAACTGTAGAAAGACGTCTGGGATGAAGATAGAAATTTGGATGAAGCATTCAGTAATTGAAGTTAAAAATGTGATGAGATTCCCCAGTGAGATGGTGTGGAACGAGAAGAGGGCCAAGGATAGAACTCTGGGGTACACGGATATATCTTATAGGAGGAGTAGGGTACGGAGGAAGAACGCAAGGAGACTAAAGAGGCGGGGCCAGAAAAGTGAGCTGAAGATCTGGAAAGATTAATAAAACAGAATCCCTGCTGTTAGAGGGCTCATGTACCAGCATTCCCTGAAATGATTACAGTGGGCTGGCCAGAAAGTGCATTCGAATTTGTCCATAGCACCTATGGGAAACCCCGAACGAACTTTCTGGCCAGCCCAGTGCTTCCCTCCACCTGCCACAGAGCACAACAACACAGTTTATCAGTTTATTATTGCTTTGTTAAAGGTGATGCAAAACGGCTACCCATTGCTTTGTTCGCAAAGAACAAAACGTCCTGGTATTTGTGGTTTTTTCATGATCTCCATTTAGAGCAGAATGTAACTCCAGGAGGTATGATAATGCCTCAAGCAAATACTGTCTTTGAAAAAAGTGGGTCAAAGTTGGCTTCGTGTGCGGTGGAGGTCCAGTAAATATGCTGACTTCCCCAGGGAGGCCGGCAGTAACCTAGTCTTGAGATTGCAGCTGTGATTGGCTCCCACCCATTTGCTCAGATACCTAACCTGACTGCATACATGAGCCAAATTAATATTTTAGCATACTTCATTAACTCTGCTTTTACTCAAATGTTACTTTTCAGAATATTATTCAGTTAAAAAAATCACCAAAGTAATATTGAAAAGCACTGAGTGACCCAGCCATTTGAAAGTCTAACCAAACCCTTGATTTACAAACTTCCATGTGGAGAGTAATATGTGATTATGACACATAAGCATTGCTTGAGCTTGGGAAGTCTTTCTGTAGATGCAAACTACCAGCAGAATGTAGGATTCTTTAACAAATTAACTGTGCAGGATTGGTTATTCAAGCTGTGTTTGGTATGAGCCAATATTGAGTTAAAAGTGAATCATTTTTCATTTGAGTATTTTTAAGTAGCTGATTAATTTGATTTGCTTACTTAAAGTCAAGACAGAGTCAACTTTAGGAGTCTAGAAATAAGGTTTTTAAAATAAGTTCTGAATTTTTACCTTACCTTGTTCAAGAAAGGTTTTAAGTAGATACTAGAAACCAGTAGGATGTGCTTTTTGGGAGCTCTGAGCCAATTAAAACAAAGGAAAGCAAAGGGGTAATCTTCTAAAAATCCCAGTAACGTTAAGTCCAGTGTTTCAATTAAAATATAACATGCCTAGGAAATAAAGTTTACATATTAGGTATTTGACTGTAACTTCATGTGGGTGATTACAACTATGTTTTTCTTCCCATAAAAGAACTGCACATTATTTGTCTTACGGTATTTTTTCCAGACCACCCTGCCTGACATCTCCCATAATATCAAGTATTTCTTCACCCCACAGTGTTGCGGTGGGAGCCCACATTCTTTAACGCAGTCAGGAAGCAGTGTGGTACGATGTCGTTATGCACACACTGTACACGTACCTGGGGTGAAGCTGAGATCAGACCGCAGGACTTCAGCACCTGCTCCACCACAGATGCGCATCTCAAAGCTGAATAAATTAACTAAGCTTCTGAAGGCTTAAATTCCCTCATTTGAAAAAATGGAAATAATAAAGTCAACCCTCATGGGGTCCTTAAGAGTTTAAATGAAGTAATCCATATAAAGTGCTTAAGCACTTATAGCATCTGGCACCCGGTAAGCACTCTATAAAGGCTAATTGGTAGAATTATCATCATTATTATCGTTATCATTAGTACTGGTCCAACTTTAGGGGTTGTACAGAACCTTTCTTTTCAAAGTGTGGTCTGCAGACCAGTGCCAGTCCACAGACTGTTACTGGTTTGCAATGAGACTAGGAGCTGGTACCAGCATGTAAATAGACTATGGCACTAATCATACTGCTTATTTCAGTTTAACAGCAAGACTTCTTCAGTGAAGGAGGCAGTGAGTTAATTTACATTCTGGTTTAAGCTCCTTATCTTGCCGCAAACAAGCACTTTGAATAGAATTGGCATGGAATATGGGACTAATGATCCCATTCTCCAAAAAAAAATAATAGCCCTTTATCCTGAAGAGTTATTATTCACTGGTAATGCCTCATTAACCTTCTTTCTTCTAAACATTATAATCATGGTTCACAAGTATATCGTATATTATTTCAGATAATATTTATTGATCACATAATCTGTGCAAAGCCCTTTATATTGTAGACTTCGCAAGGATGGCTCCGAAACGGATCTTGACCTTCAGAAGTCTATCATAAACCTAGAGCTAGAGGACACAAAGTGAAAACCTGAGTAAGTGTGTTGAGTACGTGTGGTGAGTGTTTGTGTTAGTGTTACAGCTTCATTCCAAAGGTTCCACATAGGCAGATGTCTCCTTTTGCTGAGCTGCTCCTGTAAAAGGAGAGAATTAATACCTTTATTTTTTCAGCATTTGTACTCATAGTGGAGATCAGGGTTTACTTTATTAAGGTTGTGTTTTTCCTGGGAGAGTCAGAAATCTGCAACACTAGGGAATATCTTAGTTTTTAAATATAACTGACAAAAGTATAACTTTTTGGGGCTTCCCTGGTGGCGCAGTGGTTGAGAGTCCGCCTGCCGATGCAGGGGACGCGGGTTCGTACAGTATTTGGGTTCAGACTCTGGAAATTGCCAAAGAAGATATAGCTCAATAATGGTTCAAGTAGAGAGACTGAAAATATGGGGGAAAGACAGTAAGTAGTACAGATAGTTCAGTAGTTCCCTAATACTTAGGGATGTTGCCTCCTCGTACTGGTTATTTACAAGTGGCCCGAAAGATCAGGGGTCTGCTGGAGTAAGCGTGACAACGCTGTTATGTGAATCTCAGTGCAGCTCTGTGATTTTCCACACAACTCCTCAAGTCACCAAGAAAGAAACAGCTTTAATAAATGTTGCAAAAGGAGCCACTCTGTGGTTTGGGTATGTGGTTCAAGGGAAAACTCAAGAGCTGGCACAAATATTTCAGTTGATGCTTGTGGTGATTCACCAAAATTTCAGGCCATATGCTTTAAAAACAGCAGGGGTCTATTCTATATCATTAATGAAAGGGGACAGAAAAGTTACCGAAATCCAGAAACATGGTGAGTTCCTGACAGAAGTGTCTCAACTCTGTTCATTCAGCAGTAGCAAGCTAACTGGAACTTTGAGGAGAGTGAAATAATGAAAGTGCAAATCTGTGCAAGAGAGATTGTGGTGGAGAGACTGAGGAGAAAGGTAGGTGGTCACGGGAGTCTGGGGATGAAAGACGAGGGAGATGGAAGGAGCAGAATCCCGAATTTTGAAGGACTTGGTCACTGATGAATCGAGGGCAACCTGGAAAGTCGAAGAGCAGTATCCCTGATGTGCTAATAACACTATTCACTCATTCATTCGACAAATATTTTTTGAATGCTCTCTATGTGTCAGCTCTGCTGTGGATGTGAGGAGCAAAATAGACACATCCCTGACTCAGGGTGCTTGCAGTCTGGTGGAGGACACCAACAGTAAACAAAATAAAGAGGTAAAATAATGCAGGAAATAATAAGCTAGGAAGTGGGTTTGGGGTGCGGGGGTGTGGGTAGAAGTTCAGACAGGGCAGCCGCGTGGCAGGGAAGCCCTCACAGAGTTGATGAAGATCTTTGGGAAGTAAGGGAGCTGGCCATTTGGATATCTGAGGAAAGGACATTTCAGAAGGAGAGAAGAGCAGGCGTGAAGTCCCTGAGGCAGGCGTGTGCTGTGTGTTTGAGGAATAGTGAGGGGCCACGTGGGTAGAGAAGAGTGAGCTGGGAGGGAGCCAGTGGAAACGAGGGCAGACAGGTGATGGCTGTAGGTCCCACAGGACTTGTAGATCCTATTAAGGATTGTGGCTTTTCCTTGGAGTAAGATGAAATCGGAAGCCATTAGAAATTTTTGAGCAGAGGAGACGTGAGCTGACTTGTAATGGGATCACTTTGACTCCAGGAGACTAAGGGTGGAACCAAGACCAGTCAGGAGGCTATTGCAGTAATCCAGGGGAGAGGATGGTGGCTCAGACCAGCTGTTCACAGTAGAACGTATGGGGTCCTTGATGTATTCTGAAGGTAGAGCTGACATGATCAGATGTATTAGTTTACTATTGCTCCTGTAACAAATTACCACAAATTTAGTGGTAATTTATTATCTTACAGTGCTTCGGTTAGAAGTCCATCACAGGATCTCACTGGGTTAAAGTCAAGGGGTCGGCAGGGCTGTGCTGCTTTCTAGACCAGTAGGAGAGAATCCCAGCTTCTAGAGGTCACACACATCACGGCTCACGGCCCCTCCCTCCATCCTCAAAGCCAGCACGTTGCATCTCCCTGACCCTTCCTCCATGGTCATATCTCCCTCTGACTCTAGCTGAGAACGGCTCTCTGAGCTTCAGATCCTTACGATTAGCTTGGACCCTCCAGGATAATCTCCCTATCCCGAGGTCCTTAACTTAATCACATCTGCAGCCCTTTTTGTCAAGCAAAGTACATATTCACAAATCCCAGGGATTAGGACGTGCACATCTTTGGAGGCTGTTATTCTGCACATCCATTGAAGGACCAGAGGTGGAATTTGAGACAAAAATGAAGAGTAACTTCAAAATTTTTGGTCTGAGCAATTAAAAGGAAGAAGATGAGGAGACCAGGTTTATGGCTTTGGGGCAAATATCAGAGCTCAGTTTTGGATACGTAAAGTTTGAAAAGCCTGTTAAATATCCAAGTTGGAGATGACAAGTAGGTAGTTGGATACGTGAGACCTGACGTTTAGGAGAGAGGATTGACAGGATGAATAAATGGGAGTCCTCCACATACGATGGCATTAAAGCCATGAAACAGGATGAGACCATGCGGGCCCTGTTATAGAGAGAAAAGGGAAGAGGTCCAGAGACTAAGTGTTGGGAAATCTCCAGATCTCTGCAATTGCTAAAATGGTACATTTGAGAGTTTTGTGGGTCTGAAGAACACATTTATATTAAATTGAACATGGAGAGAAATACTGAAGAGAAGCATTGAACAGTGAAACAGTTATTCAGGACAAATTTCACAATCTTGTTTCACTTAGTCCCTTGCAAACATTTCTAGAATTACTGGACCAGAGCCAGAATATCAATGGCTAACACATAGCTTCATCTTACATCAACTTCTGATTCTTTTCTTGGTGAAGGTGGTTTCATGTTATGCTAGATGTGTATTGTTTTCATAAATACTCATTGAAGAGTTGCAATAGATTGACTTCAAAGGGCAGTCTTTGACAGGTGTTGTAATCTACAGCCTCAGGTAGCATAGCTTTGAAAAGGAGCAAATGCCAGTCTTTCAGATTTAAAATTATTGTAGTAGAATGTTGTTTATACTGATAACGGTTTTTATTAAATTTTATTTTCAGTGGCATGTAGCCTGCCGTATTATGTGTTTTCCTTTATTTAGGTTAGTACTATTAAATTTGCCAAAGGCCAAGACGCGGATCTTTTGTATGTATTTAATTACATCTAGGAGAAAATCATTGACATGACTGATGCCAGTTGCTGGATAAATGAGGAGAGGTCGGTCGTGGGAGTCGGGTGGGCTCAAAACTCAGCCACTCCCCCCTCCAAATCTGGAACTCAGTCTATATCGCAGTAAAAAGTTCCTGAGCGAACTGGAAATAGAGGTCACAGACTTCTTAGCTTTACCCTTCAGACTCATTGGATTCAGCGTAGAGCCCTTTGTGGACTCAACCATTACAAGTATTTCTGTCAAACAAGCCTAACTGGTTTCTAAACGCCAAGTAGGAGAGCAGGTTAGAGAAGCAGAGAATGGCCTCACCAGGTAAATGAGCTGACCACAGTGTGACGTGGGTACTGAATCCCCAGAGAAAGGAGGACTCTGGGGCTGCAGTCTGGCCTTGGACCCCTGTCACTTCAGGGAAATCTGCAATCATCATTGTGTTATAGGAACCAATGTATTGGTGATGCTGAGTTGTGAAGAAGGTGTTGAATTCTGAGTATACTCTGTTTAGTAGGCAGAAGTCTGGTTATCTGTTGCTGGAACTTGGTAGCTTATAACAGTGACCATGTACCCTTCCCATGGTTCTTTGCGTTGACTTGGCTCCTTCTGCTGGGTGTCCTGTGGGCTGGGCCTGTGGTCATCCGGAGGCTTTACTGGGCTAGAGCATCTTCCACGGCTCACGCACATGGTTGGCGGTCTGTGCTTTCTGAAGACAGACGCCAAGCTTTGGTTTCTTCCCAGTGGCCTCTCTCTGTTCCTTGGGCATCTCACAGAATGACAGCTGGCTCCAAGGGGGAGTGTTTCAAGCATGTGAATGCCTTGGAAGTAGCCGATCGTCACTTCACTGCATTCTTGTAGTCATACTGAGTCCCATGGCCAGCTCAGACTCAAGGGGAAAGGAAATAGGCCCCACCTCTCCGTGCGAGCAGAGAATCTGTGGTCGTCTTTTAATCACCATAACAGAGAAGTGGGTGATGTATCTGTACACATTGTACGTGTTATGAAGGGGCTAGGTGAGCCTTAGATCTCTAGAAAGATGACTATTCAGAAAACGTGACTGTTCCCCCAGGATTCAAAGTGGTAAATACTTTATAAGTAAGATTTTACTTTAATTACAAGATTATTACACTTTTAAGGAGTGTTATAAAATTAAGAGAAACATTTCAAGGACACATATTTGGTAAAAATAATAGTTCTGCTTTTTTGTTTGTTTTTAAGTTAAAACAATTCAGAAATAGTACCTAAGGCAATCATTGGTCATTACAGTAATTTAATTTACATGTACGATGAGATCCCTTGGAAGGGATTCTAATCAGAACAAAACAAAAATTGAATATAACACTAAATGTCAGCTTCTCTTAAGCAGTAGAATTTTCTGATTCTTGGATACCTTGTCAAAGTCAGCTTGTCCTGTGATCTCAGGCTATTGTGTTTTTGGAGCTTTTCTGTGGATGTGGTCTCAGCCATGGGGCAGTGAAGAATTGTAGAGTTAATGCATGTTGCATTTGTGTTATCACAACATTATAATCCCATTATAATTTTGAAACAATGGCTTTTAGAATGAATTTTGAAGAACTCTACCTTCATAGAGCTAAAACGTCCTTTCCCTGCTCTGGTTTCTCCCTCTTTTGGCCTATTTGTGTGTGACTTTTTAAAAATTCTATCCCACTCTTCGTCCTACCCCTAAAGTAAGTGGGTGTCCAGTGCCTAGTTTATTAATTTAAGCCCTGAAAAGGCACTCAGCGAATGTTTCTTAAGTGATTGACTGTTTCCTTGGAGCCTGGCTTGACCAATGGAGGAGGGTTTTTTTTTATTACTTATGATTAGGAGCTAGCCGTTTGAGCCCACTAACTCTGACAATCTAAAGCAATAATTCCGGGACTTCCCTGGTGGTCCAGTGGCTAAGACTTCTCACTCCCAATGCAGGGGGCCCGGGTTTGATCCCTGGGTCAGGGAACTAGATCCCACACGCCACAACTAAGAGTTCGCACCCCGCAACTAAGAGTTCACACACCATAACTAAAAGAAAAAGATACTGCAACTAAAAAAAAAAAGATCCTGCATGCCGCAACTAAGGCCCAGCGCAGCCAAATAAATTTAAAAAATCATAAATTTGAAAAAAATTTTAAAAAGGAAGTTAAAAAAATAAAGTGGTGTGTTATACATTAAAAAAAAGTAATAGTTCCAATAAATGGGGTGCTGTAAAAAGAGTGATCTGAGTGACAAGATATCATGAAATGTATTTTATTATTTGTTCTTTTGTACTCAAGTTTTTCTGTCTTTTTAGTTTTCCCTTGATTAATGTGAAAAGGTGCTTATTTCCAGCAATACTGATTAGAGTTTTAAAAAATCACCAGTGATTGCAAAAGGAAGGACCCCTTACCTGACACGTAGGGAGTTACTAGCATAAATTTTACCTTTTCTTAGGCAATTTTTCACTTCTTCATTTAAATTAAATGTATTTTATTGCCTCTTGAATCTGACATACTGGGCTCAGGACCCAGGAATCTCGAGAAATATGCTTGAGATTTCTGGTTTAATTAAGCAAACAAAGACCTCATTAACAAAAGCTAGCCATAGCCTCAGATGGAAAAAAATAAGCAACTCGCTCACTTGACTTTGTAAACTGGCACAAGCAAATGTAAAATGAAGTATTTTTTTTAATATTCTCCTTTAAACTAGAGGAGTTCTTAATACTAAATAAATAAATAAGTAGTAGACTCTTGTAGCCAGTGTTGGAGAACACTCCCCAAGCCCTCACAGTTTTCCCTTTTATAGGGTCTGGCATCTCTTTTGTAGTGGGATTAGTGACCACGTGATGGAGGCTCACACTCACAATGTCCCCCTGTTGCTTTCTATTCACTGTCAATCAAGATGCAGGGACCTGTGATAGAGGCGGATCAGGCAGAGAGCACCGGGTCCAGTGTGGAATTGTTTTCCAAACTGGCCAGGAAAAAACTGCAGCCAACCAGACTTTAAGAATTAACCTATATTATTCCTGGCCTTTTAAACAGACAGCAGAAATAAAAGACAGTAACCAGTTAACAGGAAGAATCGTGCTTTTATTTTTGAAGGCGTATGCTTTTTCTTTTGAACATCTTGTATGTATATGTACCTGATTTTCCTTCTTTTGTTTTGTTTGTGTTTAGCGTGGTTTATTGACAATCATTTGACGTGCTGAAGAGTGCTGGGGAGCCAGCATAGTAGCTCATGCAGCAAAGAAGAACAGATGCAGATTTGAGGAATTCAGCTTGTAAAACCTTGAACTGAAGCCCTAGCCATTGGGACATCTGAGTTTGTATATGTGCACTTTCAACCCTATGTGCAGTGGGTTATTGTAGGAGAATGCCAGCTGCTTAAGCTCACTTGGACAAGATGGAAGAAGAAGAACTGGAATGTCCAAACTCTTCCTCTGAAAAACGCTATTTTCCTGAATCCCTCGATTCCAGTGAGGGGAATGAGGAGGGGATTTTGGCCTGTGAGGATCTGGAACTTAACCCCTTTGATGGATTGCCATATTCATCACGTTATTATAAACTTCTGAAAGAAAGAGAAGATCTTCCAATATGGAAGGAAAAATACTCCTTCATGGAGAATCTGCTTCAAAGTCAAATTGTGATCGTTTCAGGAGACGCTAAATGTGGCAAGAGCTCTCAGGTGAGTAGCCACTACAAAAAAGCATTTACTTTGTGTGTTGTACTTTTGTATTACTTAAATAATCACAGTGTCACAGCATAGTGTTCTGTTTTAATAATGATATTATCTAAACCAAAAAACAAAACAAAAAAGAGCATTAGCAATTCAGGCACAACAGTTAAGTTACTTCCCTACATTTCTTTATGAAAGCCAGCTGAATAAAAGTTAATACGTAGGTGGATATTAATTGTGTTTATTGTACCACTGAATGTTCTTTAGAATAGCAGAAAAACCTATTCAAATTATTTTGTTGTGCATGCTATATTTTAAAAGATGTGATAGATGTTATTTGCCTGCCACAGGTTTGGGGATTAACTGCCATGTTTACATGTCCAGCAGTCTGATAATCAGGATGTGTGGATATGCTTATTGGTGAAGTTGGCTAAGTTACAGAAAGTCAGAAGCACAAGGAAGTTCTTATTTTCCGGACTGTAAGAAATAACCGAGTGGCCAAATATGATCCAGGCCTAGAGCCACACACTCCAGGATCTAAAAAGGAGGAAAGAATTAGGATAGACAGCTAATGACTATTTACTGGCCAGTTTATTGTTGTCATATTTGAACTTGAAGTTTGATTTGAGTGAGATCTCTATTTTACACTTAAATTGTAAAGCAAGCAGTAAGTATTTTTATTATGAAATTCATTTGTAGGTTCTCATGATGTGAGAATTATAGAGTAGACCACAGAGATAATCTGATAGAACCCCTTCATTTTTCAGATGATGAAACCCTGGCCCAGAGGGGTTTGATAATTTGTCTAACGAATGTCACATAACTTTCTGAGCTGGAATTCTAAGAACTCTTTCTACTATACTTTGCTGCTTTAAGGTTTTTATTACCTCTGGGGCTTACTTGTTCTAAATGGAACTTGAAGAGGGGTGAAATGGACAACAGGTTTTTTTTTTTCTTTAATCTTGTTTATAGCTGCCAATATCAAGGGTTTATTATGATTTTCTGTTTGTTGTGATGAGTTGTTGCTACAATGAATGATTTAGTTTGTCATAAGAAGCTAAGGATGAAAACTGAAGGAGTATAATTTTCCTGGTTTCTGTGGACAAGTGGCAAGTTAAAAATTATTTAGGGGCTTCCCTGGTGGCGCAGTGGTTAAGAATCAGCCTGCCAATGCAGGAAACACAGGTTCGAGCCCTGGTCTGGGAAGATCCCACATGCCACGGAGCAACTAAGCCCGTGTGCCACAACTACTGAGCCTGTGCTCTAGAGCCCGCGAGCCACAACTACTGAAGCCTGTGTGCCACAACTACTGAAACCTGTGTGCCACAACTACTGAAGCCCACGGGCCTAGAGCCCATGTCCCGCAATGAAGAGTAGCCGCCACTCGCCACAACTAGAGAAAGCCCGTGCACAGCAACGAAGACCCAACGCAGCCAAAAAAAAAAAAAATGAAAGTTTTTATTTTGCAATAATTTCAGACTTACAAAATGTTGCAAAAATAGTACAAAGATTTTCCACATATAGTTCACCCAGATTCCACCAAAGTTAACATTTTACCACACGTGCTTTATTGTTCTCTCTCCATACACACACACTGATTTTTATTCTGAACATTTTAAGAGTCAGTTGATGATATGATATCCTTTACCTCCAAATACTTCAGCAATATCTACTAAAACAGGGCTAGCCACAACATAATTACCAAAATCTAACTTATAACATTCAAATTTCATCAGTTTGCCCACTAAGGACCTTTGTCATTAAAAAAAAAAATTCTAGTCCAGAGTCCAATCCAAAGTTACATTGCATTTCCTTGTCATTTCTCCTTAATCACCTTTGATCTGAAGCGGCTTCTCAGTCTTTCCTTGTCCTTCATGACCACAACATTTTTGAAGAGTACACGTTGGTTATTTCGTACAACATCCCTCAGTTTGAATCTGTCTGGTGTTTCCTTTGGATTAGATTCCAATTTTGCGTTTGTGGCAGGAAGAGCACAGAAGTGCTATGTGTCCTCCTCGGGGCATCGTAGCAGGAGACAGAAGATTTTTCCCATGACTGGGGATGTTAACTTTGATAACTTGGTAAGGTGGTGACTGTCTTGATCTCTATTGTCAAGTTACAATTCCCCCCCTATCATTTAAGAGATATGGGGAGATACTTGGAGGCTACATAGAGTCTGCTTCTTGTCGTGCCTCCAGCTACTAATTTTAGCATCCTTGGACGATTCTTACCTTTGACGTTATTACACGGTAGTAACCAAATGGTGATTTTTCTATTTCTGAAATTCCTTCTATTGATACCTTTAATATTTGGAATTCTTCTGTAAAACTGAGCTTTTTCTTCTTCCTTATTTATTTATTCATTTATTTATGTCAGTGTGGACTCATGAATTCTTATTTTATTCTGTAGGTGATAATTCATTACTAAGCCCGTTTATTTTGTTGCTCAAATCGTCCCCCATGTGGCCTATGGGAACCCCTTCAGGATGCCTTCTGTGTTCTTTTGACATCATTCTCTGAGCATTTCTTTGCTTTCTGGCCCAGTAAGATGTTATAGGCTCATCTAGTATGTTCCCTGCTCCAGTCTTGGAAACAGCCATTTTTCTCAAGGAGCCCTGGTGGTTCATTTTAGTGGGAATTGTATTTAAAAACCAGGAGATGGGTGCTAAGTGCCCGTTGGCCATTGACTTGTCAGTTGCTTCTAGGCCCTCCTGCTTCTCCTTCTATCTCTCTAGCTCTTACGATTTCTGTCTTTCTCTGTTGCTCTCTATTTCTCTGTATTTCTTTCTCTATGTATATTTCTGTTTTATCTGTATTTCTGTCTCTCTATTTTTAAAACCATGAGTTCCTACTGATGCCTCTGATTCCAGTTAGCTGTACAGCGTTCATTCTAGCCTTCCCCACTTCCATATTTGTAACTCCTTTCTCTAACTATGAGAAACTTAGCACTCATTATTCATAATATCTTTACTTGTTCAATCTTAGAATGCTCAAAATTTAGTTTCAGAATTGCTAACCCACACTATTGTTTAAACAAAAAAATTTTTTAATATATACTCCTTGAGTTTTCTTTCAGAATTTGTGATCTTAAAGGGCCAGAATTGTTGTCATGTAATATGTTATGTTAATACCTAGCAATGGTTTCTCTTGTCATCTCTAACTTCTTGATCATTTTAATAAATCATGCTTGTTTCCGTTAAGTGTGAAGGCAGTATGTATCTTCAGGGTAGGAGAAATCAAATTCTAAACCAATTTAAATAGTGGGAGCATCAGTTGTTTTCTTAATTCTGGAAACAACCTGGTTATTTTTTAAAGAGCTTCTAAGACTATTTTCTTTTTCCTCAGCATTTTAAACCTTTCAAAGAAAAGTCTGTCTTTAGACCCGAGCCTTCCCAAGAGGACCACAAGTGTTTTGCTGGATCCCAGAATCCCGCCTCTCTTTAGTGCAGATGGTACGGAGGCTATTTTGTGACCGTCCTCTGGAAAAGAGGACAACTTTTCATACATTTATAGAGCTTCTTCTTGTTACCTTTTTTGGGGCAGATTTATGAAAAAGCCTAAAAGACAATGAAATATTTTTAGAACCATCTATTTACTTCCTTGTCCTGAAATTTCCCCCGAAATGGTTGGGTCAGTGAGCTGAATAAGCATGACGTACCTGAGCTTTAGCCTAAACTAAGAAGCTGGCTGGTCTAGAACAACTGCACCTTATTAGCTGAGTAACTTACTCCGCATTTTCTGCTGGCGGAGTCTACCTGTGTTCACTCAAGAGGTATACAAATTACGGTATCCAGGGACACGTGACATTAATGCGGAAGGGGACGCACTCCTCAGGAATGAGTTCTGGCGTCCGGCTCACATCGGGCAGCTTCGTGCGCCCTGCAAGAACGTTGCTGTGGAGATTCATGCCTTTGGGTGAATCGCTGGACCTTATGGTTCCTCTCAGCTTTGGATTTCGTGATTCTGGTTCTTAAATAAAAGTGAGTGATTGGGACCTTGGCACAGCCACGCTCTGGGTGGCCCAGAAGAGGAATCAGTCACCATGGGCAGGCTGGGGACATAAAACGAGGGCTTGAGGGCCTTTGGGACTGGAATTTGTTCAGCTGTAGTAGCGTTGTGTCTCACAGATGACTTGTGTCTCGCGTCCTTTACTTGTACATCCGCTAGAGGAGGGGACGCAATCTCTAGACGTGGACGGAGGGGCAGGAGGTTCCACACCAGTGTGACTCACGTGGCTGTCCTGCTGCTGCGGTGGCAGCAACGAGACTGCTCCGCTGCCCTCCTGGTTCTGATCTGGACCAGCCGAGGATCCTGGGCCCCAGCCTCCCACAGTCCAGCAGCCCAGCCTCCTGCCTGTTGCCCGGGGTGGGGATGGAGCGTCTTGGCTTCGCGTTCCGGATCTGTACAACTTGTAGAGCTCCGGTTACGAAGTCAAGCTGGCGAAGCCTTGATGTAGATTAGGTTTTGGTTACTTGGAGGACCCCTCTTACCTACTCTCGTAGCGGCAGATGGGCCAGAGTCCCGGTGATTTGCTTGCAGGGAGGAGATAAGAGCCAGGACCCGGGCGCGCTCTGTCAGCGTCTGCGCCTGATTGTGCGACCCGGAGCCGGCTTCACCGCTCAGGCTTCAGCACGTGTGGCACGTCACACAGTCCAGAAAACTGGATTGAGAGAATGTGAAAAAGTTGAGAGATTGAGAGAATGTGAAAAAGTTGTTGGATGAGTTCAGAATGAAAATATTTGAAGTTGTGATTCCTAGTAGGGAAATTTTCTAGACCAAATATATAAATGTGGGTGTTATCTGTTGCTGAAAGGCCCAGGTAAATTTGTAAATAGGTTTGTTTTTTTCAGTTATAAAAGAACAGTTTTCTGTTTTGTTCACCAAATTGCACACATTCTGCTAAGTACTAAAGTATGTTCTAGATGCCGGGGGTGGGGGGGCGTACCTTCCAAAGAGAAACTATAGAGAGAGACATGAAATCTCAAGGCATATAATGCATTGGTGAGAAGGGTGAGGTACTGTTGGGACAAAGAAAAAGCCACTCCCAGAGGAGAATCAGAATCAGGGCGCAGAATGGTACGGTATTTGCTATAAGAATGCAAGAGTTCCCTGTGAAGCTGTAATCTTAGTGCCGCTTGAAATTATGAAATGTTCACATTTCTGGCATTTGCTGAATCATAATTCTTTTCAGCCGATACTTTGCAAAGGCATCAAACTTCACAGCGTGCCTCAGCTTGCTTGGGGTGATTCGGAAGGTATGCTGAAGCACAGAATTTGTTATAATTAGGAGAGATGATTTCTTGTGTCTCTCCTTTTTGTTCAGAGATGACCCTTTCAGTTTGCATTTGCATCACTTACTGTCGTCATCCATGTGTGACTTACTGAAAGGGGCAGTACGTCGTACACAGTCAGAGCTGTGTGGGGTGGGTGCTCTGCAATTAGTTGTGACTTGTGCTCAACTTTCAGCTTGGCCGTGTCAGCAGACATCCCTACATTAAGCCCAAGATGCATGTGTTCAGTCTTTCGCTGGTGATTTGAATTGATGTCTAGAAGAGCTGTCCCATTTCTGAATTATTTTCTTTGCCTCATAGGTGAAATCATTTGCTCTATTGTGGGAGGAGGGCAAAAAGGACAGTGAGGACTGTTGGATTGTTTATATTTATTGCACTGCCAGGCCTGTATGATGTTTATAACATTATAAACATACTGTAATAGTCTAATCTTGCAGAATTTGTTTATGTGAGTAAATAGAAATAAATGAAATGCACTCAGAAAACAAAGTCGGAACCTTGGGAACGTGGCCCATAATCATCTGAATCATGTAGAATTCTAGAGTTTGAAAGCAGCTATCCTGGATCTTAGAATAATAACCAGACTGAGTATATCCAGGTGTTTTAGTGAAACTGAATGGTGTCATTTCAGCAGCAATTCTAGCTGTGTAAAATAGTGCCCACTGTCATCGTAGTACTGTCCCCTGACATTGTTGTTAGGCTAGAAAGAGTAGTAAAAAGCGTTGACGGTTGAGAACCTGATGGCTTCTATTACTACCTTTGTATAAAGATGTTCGGAAGCAACCGTGGCCTGGCGGAAATTACGCCAGATGAGAAATTGGAAGATTTGCGTAGGTTGTGGCTGGGCTGTTTACTGGCAGGATGACTGGGGCAAGTAACCCTTCTAAGACTTTCCTTGTGTGTAAAATGAGGCCGTGGCCTACGTGCCTGCCATTCCTTTCAGCTCTGAAATTCTAGGACTTCTGTGTGTATCTCTAGCTTTGGCCCCTCACTTAGGCTCCTGGCCTGTTTTGCAGTTGATCTCAGGCTGGCTACACCTGGATGTCCTCCCATGAAGATGACCTTAACCCTGACCACTTTCCCGGCTCTCCTGAAGGTTCTCTCCCTCCCCTTGAACACTTCGCTCCCCCCAGAAGCACTTTATGCTACTGTTTAGCTTCATTCATTCATTCTATTTTATTTTACTTCTAAATTTCTGGTTGTTAACGACGCCATTGCCCTAATATTTTAAGTCAGGGATCTTAAAATATTTGTTTCTTCTTATGCATAATTAGTCTGCTAGTGAGTACTGTTCATTCTTCCTTAGAAATAAATGTCCCTTGGTTTTATTACTTCTCTCCCATGTTAAGTCCTGAGTCTAAGCCTTTCTCTCCCTTCTTTTCAATTATTCTAATGTCTTCATCCATCCTTCCATCCAGATATTTATTATCCCTCTTATGTGTCAGGTCCTCTATTAAGTATTGGGGGAAATATGAACCACGCATGTCCACCTTAAGGATCTTCCACTCTAGTGGGGAGACAAAGATTCAAACAGTTTTAATATAATTTCTCACAAAAGTGTCATTTGAGGTCTCAGCTAAGGACCTAGATATGAAGGGAATAGGGAATCGGGTTAAAAAGTAAGGATTTGACAAGGATAAAAAATAACTTCCTAGGGAATGAGGGAGATAGAAACTTTTATGTGAATTCCCAGTTAGGTGTGATTGTGAAGCAATTCAAGGTAGAATATATCGAATCATAGAATTTAAAAATATTTCTGGAAAATGTAAGAAATTAATTTGTTCATTTAACAAATATTTATTGAATAAACTTATTTAAGATTATTTGGTGACCAAGACAGATCTCTGTTCTCCCAGAGCTCATAGTCTAGTGGGGTGAACAGACCTGCACTGGAACAGACCAGCAACTGCAGGAAGTGTGGTCCACGGTCCATGCCATGGTTGTCAGGAAGTACACTGTGGGGTCTCCTTCCTGGTGGGGGGTGGAGGGGAGGTATCGCAGCAAGCCTTGGGGAGAAAATGGCACAGGAGCTCAGACTTGAAGGGTAGGTCTCATCCGTTCAACCCATTTTACAGGAAAGGAAACTGAAGCTTAGAGAAATGGTGATTTACAAATAACAAACTAATGGCACACCAGGTCTAGAACTCCTGACTTTGGTCACTTGTGATATACCTCGATTCCAGATTTCCTGAGTGTAGTGTGTTAAATGTTCATCTTTCATACAACAAAGTTATTGAGGAAATAATTGCTGATTAGTTTTCAACCTGTTGACAAGGCGGACACTCATCTTGAAATAGAGGAACTACGTTTACACTTCTAATCGTCGGGAATCTGCAGTCTGCAGCAGGTGTTCATTTTGGAGTTACTTGATTTCTAGTAAATTACGTTTATTTTTCAAGTTATAGTATTAAAATCTAAGAATTCGGGCTTCCCTGGTGGCACAGTGGTTGGGAATCTGCCTGCCAATGCAGGGGACACGGGTTTGAGGCCTGGTGCAGGAAGATCCCACATGCCGCGGAGCAACTAAGCCCATGTACCACAACTACTGAGCTCGCGTGCCACAACTACTGAAGCCCGTGCACCTAGAGCCCACGCTCTGCAACAAGAGAAGCCACCGCAACGAGAAGCCCGCACACCGCAATGAGAACCCCGCTCGCCGCAACTAGAGAAAGCCCGTGCGCAGCAAGGAAGACCCAACGCAGCCAAAAATAAATAAATAAATAAATAAATTTTAAAAAAATCTAAGAATTCCACGATGGGTCTAGTAACTAGCAAATCTGAAGATAATTAAAAATGCTGAAACTTTTAAATACCTTGGATCTGTTAAAAAACACTCAGAATGATTTGTTTTAAAAATACCTGTAACAAAGCATAACTTACTGACAGTGCCCTAAGATTCCAGCATACAAATGAATTCAGTACTTTCTACTGTAATAATTCTTATGCAAGTGAACTATTTAAAATCAATTGAACCATAATACATTTTCAGTAAAAGGATTTAAAAATAAATAACTCAAGAGCAGCCTTGGAATTGGCTCTTTCCAAATCTGGATGGATTGGTTAATTATCTCGCTGAGCTTAGTTTTCATTGTATTTAGATGATAAATGCCAGTGTATTTTAGCTTTTATTGCCAGGGAAATGTAAAGTAGGCTTATCTGGTTACTTTGTTATGGTCATTTAGATTTAAATGTAAATGTTTTAATTTTGAGCTACTATTTTTCATCTAAATGCTATTTAATATTTATATTGCTTAAAGCATAGAAGTTGATACCAGGGCTTCCCTGGTGGCGCAGTGGTTGAGAGTCCGCCTGCCGATACAGGGGATGCGGGTTCGTGCCCCGGTCCAGGAAGATCCCACATGCCGCGGAGCGGCTGGGCGCATGAGCCATGGCCGCTGAGCCTGTGCGTCCAGAGCCTGTGCTCCACAACGGGAGAGGCCATAGCAGTGAGAGGCCCGCGTACCGCAAAAAAATTAAAAAAAAAAAAAAAAGTTGCTACCAGAAGCCATATCTTTGATGGTGCTTTCTTTTAACCAGAAAGAAAATAATAATCTTAAATACATTAGTCTTTTCAGAACAGCTGAGGTTAAAAGAATTTTTTTTTACTTTGCCTTTTATTTTTATCTTCCTTTTTTTCATCTGGGAGTCTAACTTCTACAGTCCCTGCTAACTCCTGTTTATTCCTAACTTTATTTACTAGTACTAACTCTGCATAAACACAGATTCTTCAGTTTCACCAACTAAGCTGTAATGCAGCCCACCAGTGATTCACTGGTGGAAGAAAACAACTCATTTATAAGATGAACCCTTGGAGGTTTTTTGGTGGTGGTGGTGGTGTTTTCCTAGCGGGGCTGATCCTGTCTCATTTGTCCCCGTTAAAGGTTCCTCAGTGGTGTGCTGAATATTGCCTTTCCATCCACTACCAGCACGGGGGCGTGGTGTGCACACAGGTCCACAAGCAGACTGTGGTCCAGCTCGCCCTCCGGGTGGCAGACGAAATGGATGTTAACATCGGTCATGAAGTCGGCTACATGATTCCTTTTGAGAACTGCTGCACCAGTGAAACGATCTTGAGGTTGGTTTGGGGGGCTTTCATCTGCTGTACCTGATGACTCCTGGCTTGTCCTCTGCGATCCTAGAAGAGCGTATTCTTGCGTTCTCTGCTTTACACACCTGTAACGTGTGGTAATAGTAACTCGTCTCTCTGTCACCAGCCTGACATGCACCAGTCATTTTCCCACCTTGGCACCGTCAGGGATTCCTTGTCTAAACTTCTTCCGTATCTCCCCATAATCCTCAGGAAAAAGTCATGACTTGTTAGGTTGGCCCCAAAGACCTTCAATCTGTGCTTCTGGAGCTCCGCCTCATAGTGGGTCCATATGCGTTGTCTGTGTGCCAGCTGTGTCAACACATGTGGTTCTCTGTGTGCCATGTGCCTTGACACATGGTCTTCCCTCCACATGGAATGTCTGTGCCTCTTCCGGGCTTGGCTAATTCCTCCCCGTCATACAAGATCCCATGCAGAGGTCACCTGCTCCAGGAAAGCTTCCCTGACCCTCCGTAGTGTAAATTAGAAAACTCTCTGCTGGGCTTCTGTAAAACTTGGTCTCGGCCTTCATCATGGCAGTGTAGGTCAGTGTTTTTCAAACTCTAGTTTTGAGATTCTTACAGGTTCCAAGGACCCTTCTCAGTAGCGACCACAGTTCTGAGATTTCCTTTCCACAGTGGTTTCCAAGAGCTTAACAGAAGGAAAAAGAGAAGTGGAAAAAATCACTGCTCTGGGCCAGTTTCTCAAGCAGTTTTCTATCATAGCCGTCATTGAAAGTGAGAGTATCTTATGGCACCTTAAGGAAATAGTCAAAGCTGCTTGCAGCCAAAGATGACCATCTCAAGGGCTTCAGCTGTCCCAGGCTCTGCCTGACTGCCCCAAGGTCTGAGGAGACAAGTGTCTCAGCCTCAGTGTATCTGCGTGTCTCTAACCCACTTGTGGGGCACACCAGAGTGCCCTGGCACATCACTGAGGACGTCCTACGCTAGTGTAACAGGGATGCTATGACACAGCATAGCAGAGTACAGTATAGCAGGGATGGTTTTTGCATACTCGTATCCCCGGCATCTGACATGCTTGTCCCATGGAGGACATTTAACACACTTGATAACAGAAGGAAAGACGAGTGCCTGGTCCCAGCTGGCTGCTGCAGACTCTGGTGCAGTTCTTCTCCCATTCAGAAAGCCTGTGTAACTCATTTGGTTTGTACTAAGCTGCTTTTAACATTTTTCAAATGTTATCTTCAAAAATAGAGGACCTTGGGCTTCAGGCTGGTGTTAAGCCATAGGGAAGCTTTCGCTCAGTAGCACTATGACTTGAACTTCTTGAATATATGTAACCTTCTGTTATTCTAGCCGTGATGTCCCCGAGTCACTGTATATGTTTATAAATTATTTATTATGCAAATGGTCCAATAGTGATACAGATAAACGTAAAAACCTCCCTGCTTTTGGGAACTCACAGACTAGTTGGAGAGTTGGACAGGACAGGACATGCAACCCTGAAAGGGTGAAGCATCCCCACGCCTAGCAGATTCATTCTTCATCCTCTACATTTTGAAGTGACCTCTCAAGCGGTCATGGTTTTAATTAAAGGATGGACTAGACTTTGGAAACCTGAACTAGACTTTCAAACCGTTTGAAAAGGACTCTTGGATGTAGTCACTTTTAAAATGAAATCTTATGATGTTTTTATCTTATTGACACGGATCGTGTGCATATACATATATATACATTTTTTTTTAGAAAGTCATAGAGGTAAATAATTGTGCAGTAAACCAATCATGTTGTCAGAGTAGGTCAAAGACACATCTCACCTTTTTAAGCACCTCTTATGTGTTGGGACTTGGCTTTCATTGCTTTATGGTGAAAACCCTGCAAGCATTCAATCCTAACAGCCAAAGGAAGGACTACGGTTTCTGTTGAAAATTTTTTTTAGCTCTTATCTGCATGTAGCGTTCCTTTCTTAATGTAGAAAATAGCCTTCAGGTGTGGAGGAGCTGAACTGCAGGTACACCTTAGAAGGTGGAGGGAAACTAGCAGCCTCCTTTGGCCACTGCGGGTTCTGGTTCCTTCTGCCTCTGCCGGGCTGCCCGGCCGTCTCATCTTTACTTTACAGTCACTCTTGTTGCTGGGATGCTGCACTTTCCACCCTGACATCCCCCAACCAGCGCAAGAGTCAGCAGGTAGTCTGATTTATTGCTACCAGGGTTTGAGTTTCAGCAAAGGGGCCAAAGGTAGTGAAAAGCTCTATATGATAAGAGAAAAGAAAGTCGTCCCTTATTTTCCTCCTAATGCTCTGTGCTCTGAAGAGCAGGCGGCGTGGCTGTAAAATGAGTGTCTCAGCCACCCACCCACCTGTCACCTTGCACAAGTCCCCCAGCCTCTCTGCTTACACTTCCTCGTCCGTGAAACGCGGTGGTTGACACACCAGCTCGCAGGGTTGTTGTGACGACTCGGGGAGCTGCTGCCCGCGACTGGCGTATGGGAGTGCGATGCATCTGTTAGCGATTTGGGTGATTTGGGTGAAAAGGTAACTTCCGCCGCGTTCATTTCCTTGGAGACACATGCTAGCCATAATTTTTGATAAGCTCAGATTGAATAGCTATTTAAATAGGAGGATCTAAGGGTGACTGTTGATTATAGAAGGTAGTGTTCTGTGTTTGATATTGTCTTTTTCATTTTCTTTGTAACTCCTTAGCATCTAGTCTGTTGGGTACATAATAGGTACTTAGTAAATATAATCTTTATGCCACTACCATTTTTCTGGATTCTATATAGAACAGCTTAGTTCTTCTTTAAGCTTTTTTCTGGCCTTTTTCAAAACAGTGGATACCCGAATATTATATACCTAAAATAGTCTTTCTGAACTAGATATCACAATATCTTGTGGAAGTGACATACATTTCAAATATGAACCCTCTAGAACACTGAATTTTTTAGAAATTACTCAAATTTTTAAGGTCAAATTCAATACATATAATTTCAGAAAATATTAATAAAACTTTCCTATATTCTTAGCTTTCAAAATTTCAGTCTTAAGAATTTAGAATATAAATTACATTCCCAGGGACTTCCCTGGTGGCGCAGTGGTTAGGAATCTGCCTGCCAATGCAGGGGACATGGGTTCGAGCCCTGGTCTGGGAGGATCCCACATGCTGCGGAGCAACTAAGCCCGTGCACTTCAGCTACTGAGCCCGCGCTCTAGAGCCTACGAGCCACAACTACTGAGCCCATGCACCACAACTACTGAAGCCTGCGCACCCTAGAGCCCGTGCTCCGTAACACGAGAGGCCACCACAATGAGAAGCTCGCGCACCGCGGTGAAGAGTAGCTCTTGCTCGCCACAGCTAGAGAAAGCCCGCACGCAGCAACAGACCCAATGCAGCCAAAAATAAATAAATAAAAATAAATTTAAAAAATAAATTACATTTCCAAAATGTATCCATCTTTTTACATAGTTATCAGGAACAGTATTTTCTTAAGCACTGTACACATGATCTTATTAATATAAAGGTAAGAAATAGATCTCTGTCTTACATAGAAAACTGGAGGTTTGTATGGTAAGTTTTAGGGTGGATCCTTAGTATTCCCTTAGTTTTATATAATCATTTGGAAGGCCAGGTCTAGCTTGCTGAGTCTCGTAGAGTTTTAGGTGAGTCACATCTTCTCCCTTTTTAATTAAGGCTGGATGTATTTACATAACACACACACCTCCTCTGCCTGGCAGAGAGAAAGCATTTCTTCCTATCAGATAAGTGCTTAGATGAGTTTTGCTCAGAAGGGAATAACATTAAGGAAGTAGCGTAGATTAAAACAACTTGTTTGCAGACAAGAGTCAATAGTACTTATTATATCATACTAATTACCCTCAGCAGAAGATGACCTGAAACCTAGATTTTGGATGCATCTCTTTGTTTGCATCTTGCACAAAGTATAATATTGTAGTATTCAATATATTTTCTTTCTTAAGTTTGAGAAAAGGAATAATCAGCAACTTATCATTGCCCTTTTGGTAAGACAGACACAGAATGAGAACAAGTGTAGGAGTAAAGGCAGAGAGCAAATGTTCTGATCTCGTCAAGGTGCAGAGAGGGAGAACATGGGCTTTGTTACCAATCCATGGCAGCCAAGGGACCCGTCTTTATAATGTGACAGTGGCGTGAGATGTAATAGACACTCAGGCTTAAGTCCTGACTCTCTCCCTGTCTGTATGACTTTATGCAGGGTACTTAACCTTTCTGAACCTGTTTCCTCATTCATAAATAATGGGATAGTAATGTCTACCTTGAAGATTTATTCTAAAGGTTAAATGAGAACTATTCTATCAGCACAATGCCTGGCGCACACTAGGAACTTATAAATGTTTTCTCCTTGTTCTTTCTTCCTTGAAAAGGGTTAATTGAGGACTGTTTCAGCGTCTCCAAGACCACCCCTAGGTTTGATGATTTGCTAGGAAGACTCGTAGGATTCAGTATATAGTTAATCCACAGCTCAGATTTACTGAAGTGGAAGGATACAAACCAAGTCAGCAAAGGGAAATGGTGCAAGGCGTGAAGTCCAGAGGAAACCAGGCGCAGGCTTCCGAGAGCACCTCCCAGTGGACCACCTGAGATATGCTTCGTTCCTCCAGCTGTGAGTTGTAGCAACGAGTTTAAGGAAACTCATTAGAGACTGTGCCCAGGTATTTACTGGGGACTGGTCACATAGGCACCCTCTGCCTCCTACTGTATTCTAAAGTTCCATACTCCCAGAAGGAAAGCAGGTTAGACCATATTACAAACAGTAAGCATCAGTTCTGGGAATGGTGAGAACCCTCCCAAATCTAGGTTCCCAAATGCCGGCCAAGGGCCAACCTTGCAAGCAGGCCTTTCTAAGAACAGCAGTTTCAGACCTGCCGTAGACAGGGACACATAAAATAAATACCTTAAATGAGTAGAAAACTTATGAAATTGGTTTCCTCAAGGAATAATATAGGCAGAGATGTAAATAGTGTCAGAAAGATGATGTTTGTATGGTGCTGGATGACTAATAGGTATTTATTTTTACTATTATTTTTAAACACACCCCAAGAACTACTGGAAATCCATGAAAATCACTAATGACCCGTTCCTCCTCCAGGAACGCTGCCCTCAAATAGGTGGCTACTTTTTAGATGCTTTCGTGTGGCTATTATTTGGACGACATTTCCAACTCGTTGATGCTAACACCCTGGTGACGTCATCTCCCACAATGTGCCACTGACAGTCCTACTAGTGGACTCACTGGGCCGTGAGCCTGAGAGAGGACAGTCCTCTGTGTATCCTTCCCTTGAAGTGTGTGCTCTGACTCAAAATTCTTACATTGATGGAACGGGGGGAGCTCTTACCGGACAAGGGTATTTTGCTGAATTACTTTTTTTAAAAAAGCTCAGGGCAAATGTTAAATGTAGCTCTTGTTAATATCTGTAATGAACATGTAAGGCAGAGGTCTGGAACCTAGGGCTCAGGGATGGTCTTTAGAGGGTCTGTGAACACATGGAAACTGTGCCTAAAATTCGTTCATGTGCACTTTTCTATTTTGAAGGCCTGTAGATTTTATCAACTTGAAGAAATCTTGGCCCCCGATAAAGATTTAAACTCCTGATTTAGACAAAAGGATATAGGAAAGGGATTTTTTGTTGTTTATGTTAGGAGTTGTTTTATATGATTTTCTTCATGAGAGTATTCTAACTTTCATGTTTCTTCCTTGTAGGTATTGTACTGATGACATGTTACAGAGAGAAATGATGTCCAGTCCTTTTCTGGGTAGCTATGGGGTCATCATCTTAGATGATATTCATGAAAGAAGCATTGCAACTGATGTGTTACTTGGACTTCTTAAAGATGTTTTACTGGCAAGACCGGAACTGAAGCTCATAATTAACTCCTCACCTCACCTGATCAGCAAACTCAGTTCTTATTATGGAAACGTGCCTCTCATAGAAGTGAAAAATAAGTACCCAGTGGAGGTTGTGTACCTTAGTGGGGCTCAGAAGGAGTCTTTCGAGTCTATTTTACGCCTTATCTTTGAAATTCACCACTCCGGTGAGAAGGGTGACATTGTAGTCTTTCTGGCCTGTGAACAAGTAAGTAAGTAATATTCATTCTAACCTAAGAGAGTAATAAGTTTACTTATTGGGAACCTTTTAACCTTGTTGGGAACCTTTTAATAACTAACATACAGGTTTCAGTTTACTAATTAACTGATGGAACTGCTATTTGGTTCCATCACACCTCTTTTTTCATACTTTAGAAGAATCCTTGATATAGAGTAAATAAAACCTACGCTGAAAGGCAAACAAGGAAGTGCTTCTAAAGGCAGGAACTGGGGACTTCCCTGGAGTTCCAGTGGTGAGGGCTCTGTGCTTCCACAGCAGGGGGCATGGGTTCGATCCCTGGTTGGGGAACTGACATCCCACAAGCCACAGCATAAATACATACATACATAAACAACCAACCAACCAACCAACCCAGGAGCTGTTCTGAAACACAGAATGGGGGTGGGGAGGTGGGGACTCTGAGGAATTTCTGGGGGTGATCTCCAGAGCTGACCTCCTTCCATGGGATCAGGCAAGATCCTGGGCTGCCCCGAAGGCTTGCTGTGAACTGTCTCAGTAGAGAAGACACAGTCATCTCACACTCACGGCCACCTCCCTCATGGCAGGCGCATGTGCTGGAGATGCGGGACATAAGCTAAGCCCTCCGCATAGAGTCAGGGAACAAAAAAGTACCCACAATGTTCCTACAGCAGTCAGTGGAGTGTTAGGCAGGAAAATATAATTTATAGCACAGTCAGAAGGCTATTTCCCTACACTTTTCTTAAAAAGATGAATGAGAAAAATGTTCACTTCGATATCTGACAATGTCTTTCAAAAGAACAATGGGAAACGTACAGCTAAGCGTCTCTTTTTCTTTTATAGAGTCAAGGTGTCATTTGGGGTTGCATTTTTTTTTTTTTAATGCAGTTACTGTGGCCCTGCTTCTCTCTCCACTGCTCTGCGGGCCAAATCTAAAAGCCTCCAGAATCTCAAGAGTTAGACCTTTCTTCTTAGAGACTGATTTCCTGGCCTTTTTCCCCTACCCGTGATCTCACTCAGAGAGTAAAAAAAGCACTGGCTTTTAGACCATGACCCAGATATGTAGTAATTCCAGTGATTAAACAGAAACCAAAAGGAAACTGTACGATACTGGCTGAGCCACCAGCTGAACAAAGACAAGGACCTCAGCTCTCTACCAGAGCCTTGTCTTAAGTATTCACACGCCTTCACAAGTACCTTCAGGAGTATTTATTCTGCTTTATACTCAAAGCATAAAGGATGACTGATCCTTTAGTTTGTGGAACTTTAGACAGTTTTCTCACAACTTAGATTTTATCTGTTTCCATAAAGAAAGTAATTTAGAATCTCAAATATATGATAACTACAGCATATTTTCCATTTTTCCTGTGTAGATTATACACAGTTTCTTGAATAGTAAATCTTCTACTGATTACAGTGATTTATTCTATGATCGTTCCCTAATCCCGCATGATTCAAGATACTCAAGAAAGTCCTGAGGGAAGTAACAAAATGATTAAGGAGACAGAAGAAAGATTTATGAAAACAATTAGAGGTTCTCAGTATAACTGGCTGAAGCCTAAGGGAGGGAGGAATGGCAGAATTAAAAGAGTCTGAAACATTTGAAAGTTAGAATTGCCAGGTGAAAAGAAGGCATACATTTCGGGGTAGATCGGGTGGGGGACAGTATAATGAAGACTGATAGAATGAGTAGTCATCTTTAGTCAGAGTAACCAAAAATGCCAAAATGGATTTTTGAAAAATAAAGCTCATAACAGAATTGGGGGTAATATTTGATTCTTAAAGTATTTGATTCTTACAAGTTTCATATAAGCTCTAATTAATGGCCTAGTGACTTCTGAATTGTCAGACGTTAGAAGATGCATTTTTACCTAGGATAGTGGTAGAAACTGTAAAATCCACAGGGCTTAGAAAATTATATCATCTTCCTTGAAGTCAGACCAGAAAGACATTTCCTATTAAGGAACCATCCGTCCTGAAAGTCATGAATGTGACGGTGTAGTGAAAGCTCTGGGCGGATTTGGCAATTCTGAGCCTCCGAGAATGAGGATTCGTCATTTTGGCAGGAGCTGCTGCTGTGGCGCGGGTCCAGCACTGGAATCTCTGTGGGGGGGTGGTTCTCCTTGTCCAGAGGCTCCCAGCAGGCTGCCCAGCGGGTGGGGCAGCCGTTCTGCGGGCTGGAGCATACCTTCTCTGGGAACCAGTGTTTTTCCTCACAATTCAGCCCCAAATTCCACAGGTGTTATCTGGGTTTCTTTTCCCCATCTGCCACCTAAAAAGCGGAACATAGTTCAGTATACACTGATGGACTTTTTTCTTTTTTACTACTTATGTCAGGGTTAACACTCTCCTATGGTCTTGGAATTCGTCTTTTGGAAAGTTTTGTCTTGCTCCGACATCCATGTTAACAGCTGTTGATCATTTTTCCCCATGCTGTTTGAAGCTTTCTTGATTTCTATATAAAACTTTAAAATCTGCCATAGCAACTGAATGTCATAGGAAAACAAACCCAAGCCGTCTGACCGAAGTGTACTAACGGTCGCTTTTTCTCTTAGGAAATCCGCTTAAAGTTGCAGAAACACTCTCACGTTTGGCTTGATGAACATTAGGTGCCTCACATTTTCTCGCACTGCTCACTTAGCCCCTCACCTGCTGTGAATTAATACCCGCAACTGCGCGCTCCCCTGGCTCTTGTGCTTAATTGAGGCTTGGAGCCCTGCATGTTTACAGTGTGTTGTTCCTTATCACTTCACCATCTTGTAACCTGATAAAAAAGTGAAATAGATTAAATAGAAAACAAATTAAGGTTAATGACACTATCTAGCCAGATTATCGAGCAGCTTGAAGCCGTCACAAGGAAGATGCTCTTAGGTTGAAGGTTTTCTTGTGAAATGTTCCACCGAGTTGCGGGCCTTTCATTTGGGGGCAGATATCTTCCTTCCGTGCAGGTTGCTGTGTTTTCCTGAGTTTTGCAGGTATTGTAGGAAAGCCCCACATACGTAAATGCTCTGAACACGTTGAATAGGAAGGAAATGAGTGCACAGTTTAAAGCACCGAATGAATATATATATATTTTTTTTGCGGTACGCGGGCCTCTCACTGTTGTGGCCTCTCCCGTTGCGGAGCAACAGGTTCCAGAGGTGAAGCCTCAGTGGCCATGGCTCACGGGCCCAGCCGCTCCGCGACATGTGGGATCTTCCCAGAACGGGGCACGAACCCGTGTCCCCTGCATCAGCGGGCGGACTCTCAACCACTGCGCCACCAGGGAAGCCCCCGAATGAATATTTTAAGTACTTTTTTTTAAAGTCTGAAGATTATGGCCTCAAAGTTTTCTGTCAGCTTGAGGAATCTAAACTAGGTACAATATTTCAGTGCAGTTTGAAGGTTATTTGGATTGGAAATTTGTGAGTGGGTGGCTGGAATCGAATCTCCTCTTTCAGCTCCAGGGTAGCTGTGGAGGGTGAAGTACCAACGTGCAGAGGTTACCACCTGCCACCCAGGAGGAATGTGTGAATGTCCTGTGCAGGGAGACGCAGCTCGAGGACTTGTTCTCCTCCGTAGAAATTTCTAAGCTTTCCTCACTTAAAATGATGACATGATTAGAATTATAAAAATTGGAAGAAATAGCTTTGTTCTGATTATTCCAGCTGACAATTTTTCATTCATTACGGTCATTAATCCTGCTCTTCGCTTGGTTGAAAAAAAAAATCTGCCCCAAGTAAACCAACCCTGCAGAAAAGGGGAGTGTGAACAGGAGAAGGTACCGGGATAACTGCTGTGTGGACCCCAGGGGGCAGCCTCTGCCCTGCTTCCTGGGGGCCTCTCAGCAGCTCAGGAATAACCTTCAAATAGCTCACCCGAGGTCTCACTATTTTTCTAGGCAGATCTGTCCACCTACAAAGCCCTTGAGTTAGTTCAATCCCACTATACAGGTGGCAGGGAAGGAAGGAGAGGTGAGCTGGAGCACTGGACAGTGGACTCGGACTTAACAGTCATGGGAAGGCATCTTTTTTACTCAGATTTTTAGTGAAATCTAATGTATGTAATGAAATGAAATGGGGCTTCTTCCATCTGGTAGTTAGTTAGGCCCTTAAAAAAATAGAAATTTTGGAAACAAATTTAAAAGGAGTAAGAATTACATTAAGTGACATCTTTTTTATATGAGGTCCTAAAAATCTGGTTGTGATTTGAGAAATAGAAAAGTACTGAAGGGCTTCCCTGGTGGCGCAGTGGTTAAGAATCCGCCTGCCAATGCAAGGGACGCAGGTTCGAGCCCTGGCCCGGGAAGATCCCACATGCCGCGGAGCAACTAAGCCTGTGCGCCACAACTACTGAGCCTGCGCTCTAGAGCCCACGAGCCACAACTACTGAGCCCATGTGCCACAACTACTGAAGCCCGCGTGCCTAGAGCCCGTGTTCCAGAAGCCCGCGTGCCTAGAGCCCGTGTTCCAGAAGCCCGTGCCTAGAGCCCGTGTTCCAATGAGAAACCCACATACCACAATGAAGAGTAACCCCCGCTCGCTGCAACTAGAGAAAGCCCGCGCACAGCAACGGAGACCCAACGCAGCCAAAAATCAATTAATTAAAAAGTACTGTGTAAAATGTCTTGCTTTTTGAGCAATTTTACACCAATATACTTACTTGTTTGTGGTTTTAGGGCACATAATTTACTCTTTTATTCAGTATATTTGACAATGAAGCATTTTTAAAGAGTATTTCTAAATTCCTGAATCTTGCAAATATATAAATAGCAGTGAATATTTCCTGCCTATTTCATTGCATTTCTGCTTTTTTTAAAGTGCTAATGGGTAATAATAGTTTTCAAGATGACCCAGATTAGAGACCCTGATTGTGGAATGTGTATGTATATATGCTTCTATTGGAAATCTAGAAATTGTTTTAGAGTTCTTAGTTCTGCCACCATTAAAGCACAGTGATGCATCATCACTGATGTGAGAGTAACTTGTATTCATCTGTCATTGTTAATGGATATGAGAAGTTGCACCGAGCTAGAAAAATAGCAGGATGAATGCATAAAGGCAAAGACAGTACATTTCACAAGAGGAAAGCCATTTTGGACTAAAAGCACTGAAATTATTATTATTATTAGCATTGAAATTATTTATAAACTATATTTAACTTCCCCAAAGACATGTTCTTACGCAGTTATACCTCCTTTTCATAGTTAACGATACCTATAGAAAACACAAGTATTTCTTTCCCTGTATACATTATGCAGCTTTTGCCTATAGTTTTATATAATTTGGAGAAAGTTGTTTGTAATGTACTTTATTCTCACGGATGATGTTATTCTTTTACTTTAGGATATTGAAAAAGCCTATGAAATTATCTGTCAAGAAGGATCTAACATAAACCCAGATCTTGGAGAGCTGGTAGTCGTTCCTTTGTATCCAAAAGAGAAATGTGCATTGTTCAAGCCAAATGATGAAACAGAAAAAAGATGCCAAGTTTATCAGAGACGAGTGGTGTTGACGGCTAGCTCCGGAGAATCTTTGATCTGGAGCAACACAGTCAAATTTGTCATTGATGTCGGGGTGGAGAGAAGAAAGGTAATTACTGTTGAGGCGGTTAAGTAGACTGCTGCTAATTGTCTTGGGCTCCCACCATTTTACTGACCAGAAAGTGAGGAGGAACTATATGATCTGGGGATTTCTCTGTATTTGGCCATGTGTGCAAAGAAGAACTATTGCATCCAGTAACAAAAGTCTTGAGCACATGTAACTGCCTGTCATTAGCAGGTTGATAGTCTGGAAACAAATTAAATTGGTTGAGGGGCCAGAGGAAAAAGTTTTAAGGAAAGACAACTACTAAAGCAAATTACTTGACTCCTAAACGGATCTTTTCTTCTGTACATCCCTTGGGTATTTTTGGTAGCCCCTTTATCAAAGTAATTAGCATCTCCCCCCAGGTAATTTACTAGAAATTAGTGTCAAGTACACTGAGTTTAATTTTTGCAAATTTTGGCTTTATAGTTGACATGATAAAATTCCATCCTAAATTTTATAAAAAGTCTGTATATTTTTAATCACTATCTTTAAATTAAAAATTAGGGGCTTCCCTGGTGGCGCAGTGGTTGAGAGTCCACCTGCCGATGCAGGGGACAGGGGTTCGTGCCCCGGTCCGGGAAGATCCCACATGCCACGGAGCGGCTGGGCCCGTGAGCCATGGCCGCTGAGCCTGTGCGTCCGGAGCCTGTGCTCCGCAACGGGAGAGGCCGCAGCAGTGAGAGGCCCGCATACCGCAAAAAAAAAAAAAAAATTAGGAAAACTGGAAATAGGATATCTCAAACTCTCAAAGACAGTGGGACTTCAGAAATCATAGCATTTAAACTGAAAACAATCTACCCAAGTATTGATCCATTTACCATTATTAGATGTTATATAGCTTTTACCCCTCCAGGAAACTATGGGTCTCTTAAATATCCTTGTTTACTGTGACAGAGCAATTCCAGCCATTAGGAAGGTTCCCTTGGAACCAGTTTGGATTGATCTTATTGAATTAGTCCACCATTCAGAGAACCCAGGGTTATTACTTACCTTTAAACTACGCCTAAGAAAAATCACTGTTAGTGCCATCTGCAGTCTTTGTGTTAGCTGATAGGACTGGAAAAGCCCAGCATATGTGATAAAGATGAGACCCCTGGGATCACAGTCAATTTGAACAGAACCTTGAGGAAATGCAGCACTGTCAGTTGATCATCCTTTTCTCCACGCGGCACATGAGTCAGCGGTACAGCGCTTTGAGAAGTGGCATTTGTATTTCAGCAGATGATACAGAGCTCCCATATTTATTGAAGCTACAATGAAAGCAGACAACCCTTAAATCCATTTATCAAAGCTCTTGCCGTTTCCATCTCAAAGCAAGTGAAACAATAATAAATATTGTACAGAAGAAATGAGTAGCAGAGCCTTTCGTGAAGTAAAGTGTGCAAACAGCAGTCACTTCAGGGCCGGCGAGCCTGCTACATCTTGAGTGAGCTGACGCTAAAGATGCTGTCTTTCGTTTAAAGGTGTACAACCCTAGAATAAGAGCAAACTCACTCGTCACGCAGCCCATCAGCCGGAGCCAAGCAGAGATACGCAAGCAGATTCTCGGTTCATCTTCTCCAGGTAGCGCTGTGGACCCCAAACCCAGCTCACGCTAAGTTCCTGTCTGGAGGCAACACAGAAGCATTAAAACCATCTTCCTTGGTTTCTTCTAGGAAAACTTTTCTGTCTGTACTCTGAGGAATTTGCCTCCGAAGACATGCGGCCACTTAAGCCAGCGGAAATGCAGGAGGCCAACCTCACCAGCATGGTGCTTTTTATGAAGAGAATCGACATCGCGGGCTTAGGCCACTGTGACTTCATGAATAGACCAGGTAGCCGTGTGCCCGCGGGTCAGCAGGCGCCTGGCTGAGCCTTACCCTCATACCTCTTGCCCGTCCCCAGTCCTAAGAGCAGTGGCCCTTGGTGGTGCAAGCAAGCCCGGGGCTTTGGTTTGTCCTGAAGCGCTTTCCCCACTAGAGGTAAACATTCTCTAAACTAATTTTTAAAATGAAAAAAAAAAAAGCTACCCTCCAGGAAATATCTGTTCTGACATTGGAGAAGTGTCTGCCCTTGGCCACTTTAACATAAGGAGATGGGGCCAGGCCAGTAGAAAGCCGGTGGGGCGGGGGATAGTGGAGTACAGGGGTGTGAGGCCGAACTGAACACAGGAGGATTCTTGGCAGCGTTAGTGTTTCTCGGTGGGAAAACTTGTAGGCAAAGGGCCCTTCCTCATGAATCACACCGTCACCTGGGGAAAACCCACTCAAAGTTCACGCCTCTGTAATTAAGGGTAAATGGAGATATGAAGGGGGTATGGTTGTTAAGCAGAAGACTGAGGCCTTAGAATTACAGTCTGAGCGTCTGTCTCCTGGGGAGCTCCCCCCTGCCCTCAAGTTCACTGAGGAGGGCCCTCCACCATGGGAGGGGTGCTGGCTTCCCCCCCGCTAGTATCAGACCTGGCCGGGACCTGGGCTGCTCCCGCGGAAACCACCGGGATGCTGAACAGAAGGCTAAGGAAGCTTAAGGGCAGGCGCTCCTACCGTGTGGCGAGGCTCCCAGAGCCGCAGCCCGCTCCCCGCCGCCCAGTCCCAGCCCTGTTTACTCTGGAACTGCTGCTTCGTTCCCAACCCGCAGCTTAGCTTCACTGCAACTGAGTGGGTATTCGAGTCCCTGTATAATGTTTTCTGGTTTAAGTACTGATTGCCCTTCAGTAGATGTTTAGTTTTCATTTGTGCATTAATAAAAGAGAACATCCTTAATTTTTTCCACACGTTAGGCCCATGGTTAAAATTTTCACTGTGTTTATCAAAGGGGGTGACTGGCAATGTATTCATCTTAGTGTTGTGATATTCATGGCATTTATCAAATTTGCATGAGAGAGCAGCCAGCCAAAAGACCTTGCAAGCAGAGTGTACTTAAAATGGAAACTAGAATTTCTACCGTTTTGCCGTGCTTTGTCTCAGTTCCTATGTTTTTCAGTCATTTTGTGCAGGTAGGATTACAAGCCCTTGAGAAATACAGGTTATATCAGAGTTACGCTTCCTCAAATATTTCTTAAAATAGCGCATAGACTTTGGAGTAGGCGAAGGAAGAGGAGGGTCCCCTAAGAAAGCTAACCTTTGACATGAAGAGGTAGAAGAGAAAATAGAGTGTGGACACAGGTTCTCATCACAAGGAGAGCAGCCAAGTGGACGGTCCAAGACTCCAAGCCTGGATGGTCCTGAGGGGCGGTGTCAGGACCTCATCTAGAGGTCACGACAGGGGCCCATGCTCCTCAGCAGCGCCCAGTCCTTCCCTGGAACCGCAGGGAGTTTTATATTGAAACTCTCCCAGTAAACACTTTGGAAAATCAATTACTTTGGGAAACTCTTTGGAATCGAACGTTTTCAACCGACTCTTCCCCAGAGGAGCAGTGGAATCTCTAGGAGGAAAGGGTCCAGGTGAGCTCCTATCTCATCTAAGACTGATCTCCTTCCTCTGGAGCCACCACCTCCCTTGGAGCTGTGTGTTCTTGCAGGAAAAGGGTTGCTGTTCTCCAGCGGGAGCTCAGAGGCATGCGGGAAAGAGAGGCCTAAATTGAATGCATGTCAAGTAGGCCTTGGCATTGAGGTTCCTGGGGAGATTAGCACATCGCCTGGAGAACCGCCAAGTAGTCCCAGCCGGACGCCCGCCTCTGAGGATGCTAGCCAGCTCGGCTTCAATAGAGCTTTTCCACCCGAGAGAAGGTCCCAGAAAAGGCCCGGCCCCTTCCTAACTAGCTGCAAGGATGAGTATGCTAGTGATAATTATACCTTGAGGGAGTGGCTTGGAGGAAAGAAACAGTCATAGGATGTGAACAGTCATAGGATGTGATGTAAGGTGGTAAAGTATCTGTAGCAAACTCAGGCATTTTTCTTTGATAGCAATGGCCAGAGTGACAGGACTGTGGCAAGTTAGAAAGGGTGTGGGCAGGGGCCTGGGGCTGGGGGGCGGAGGGGGCGGGGAGGGCTGGGGCCCCGGGGTGGGGGGCCGGGGAGGGGGGCGGTTGGTGCAGCCCAAAAAGGCTGGGAAACACGGGCTGCAGGATTCCTTTAGCTGTGATCCCTTAACTCTCAAGTAGTGAAGCCACTCTGCTCCTGGCTTTCACTCTGGCCCCTGAGAAAAAAGGAGTCTAGAAGGTGAGGGTGTGTCACTTGCATCCATTTCTCCCGTCTTTCACCGCTGACCCCAGGGCTTCTGTCCTCGGCCGGCCAGTCACCACTCGAGGCCACCCCCTGAAGAAACAGGTTTCAGTTTTGAAAACTGCTCACCTCTTAAGCCCAAGAATCAACACGTGTTGATTGCCTGGGCACCTTCTTGTCATGATAGTCGCTGTTTGGTGGACTAGCGTGAAGAGAGAAGAGCAGGCCCTGTAACGTCGAAGATTTTCAAAAGCAAACGGCAGACCACAGCCGTGCAGAGGAGTTCCCGTGTCTCTCAGTGGTCACCCTCTGCTGCTCACTCCACAGGGCTTAGAGCTGATAACGGGGGACAAAAGGGTGAGGGTGACAATTTATTTCTGTCCCCTGACAGTACGCACATAACTATTTTCTGCTGTGCTTGGGGAAATGTAACTGTGGATTAACCTGACTCATCGTTTTGAAAGAAAAAAAAAAGACGATGCTTGCAGCTGCCGCATATAACTCCTCTTGTAAATGAAATACACAGATGAAGCAGACCTGCCGCCCTTCTCAGGACTCGCGTAACAGGAGGATAGAGGGTCTGCCCTCTTGTATTATGGGGGTTATTAAGAGGTTCAAATGAGATTATTTATGCAGAAGTGCTCTGTGTACCGTGTAGGGTAGGAGGTGGGCACGTGCCAGCTTTTGTGAGCAGGTCCTTGTGAAATTAAGTGAAACAGAGGCCTTTCCTTTCTCTCCTCTTCAGAGCCAAACTCTTAATCCTATTCCCTAAAAGTCCCAAGACTACTGAGAATCTACACCGTCCAACCAGCACCATCTCAATTCTTCCTTTTCTCCCCTCCGTGGGCTCTTTACTTCGGTGCACACAGTGCCCAAGCTCCAGTCCTAAAACCCACCGGGCCAGAAACTTCATCTGCTCCCGCCCTGTCCAGCGGTCACTCTCTTTTCTCCATGTCCATCTGTATATGTGTACGTGTGTGTAATTCACATGTGTACGAGGCACACGGCAAGCCTTGTGTGAGCACAGCTATCCTCCTTCCCCGGGCCAGCTGCGTCCCTGCCTTTTCTAAGTCCCAGTGTCACCTTGATACACTCTTCCTTTGTGACAGAATTTCTGATGTATAGAAGAATTCTGGGTGCCAGTGCCAGTAATGCCACTCAAACTGGCATAAGCCAGAGGGCGTTGTGATAAGGAACTTGGGGTGTCTTACGAAATCCAAGACGAGAATGTGGCAGTGCCTCAGGGACACCTAAGGACAGAGGCTCGAACAGCACTGGCGCTCAGCTTCTCGTCTCTGTCTCTTGGTTCTTCTCTCTCCTGCTGAGTGCCTGAGTAAGCGTCCCCGTGACGGGGAGGGGAACAACCTGTGATTCCTGCTATGTGACATCTAAAATTTTGGTAGACTTTTCAAGGCCATAGGAAAGATGCCGTGTGGGGCCGCTGATTCTGCCAATGACACAGCAGAGCCTTGGACTCCTCATCTGACCTGCACTCTTGCTTAGAATCAGCACTGGGTCAGTCCCTCCCTCCGAATGGTGGACTTAACCCTTGTTCCAGATTAATGGCCTCTTTGTTTGTGAGCAGCCGTTCTGCAGATACTGTGGCAGGAAAACGCAGATTCAGTATTGGAGCCTGGCATTTGGGGTTCCATGGAGAAAGGGCACCATAACGAAATTGTGGTAATAGCCCTGCAAGTTACTATGAGTGATGGCACTGGGGGAGGTGTGTGACCTTGTAGTGAGCTATCCTACAGGGAGTACAGCTGCCATTGGCAATAGAACTTAATAAAAATGATGATTTGTTCATGTTGAAATTGCCTTTGGAATAAAGCAGTGTGATTTTGCACTGCTGTACAGAAGAGGTCTCACACTAAAACACTTCTATTCCATTTGTAGCATTATCTCCCGTGGATTACACTTAAATAGCACTGCCATAAAGAACCCTCATCTACACCCTTCTGCTTTTATCTAAGACAATTTTATGGGCCATACTGGGGAGATGTCTTAAAATGTAGAATGTAATATTAGCAAATCCTGTTCAGTTATTTATTATTATTCCTTCACCTGTATAATCTGCATTCATTAACTTGTTCTTTCTAATATAATAAAACCCCAAGAACTTCCTCTCTTTATTTGGTGTTCGGACCGAGAGCTGAATCATGACGTTATGTCCGTTAGTAACTCTGTGTGCAGCCAACTCAACTCCAGGACATAAAAATGAGAAGTAGGTGCCCTTTGGGGACAGAGGCTGGCTGTTAAGCCAGATGGGCTTACAGGGACAGTTGCCAGAGATCCTGTAACTTACAATGCAGCAGCTTTGCTGATTTATGGAAACTGGTTTCCACACAACTTTCAGGAATTAACTTTGTGCTCCCAGTGCCCTCCTGCTCTGTTTAATCTGAGATGCTTATTTCTGCTGCTGCTTCTTGCACCTTCTCTGGCATGTCAGCTGTTACTTTTTTTTCCCCCCAATCTTATGCTCAGTTAAGTTTTTCTATTGTGCTGTTTGTTGAACAGAAATCCTTAATTTTTTTTAATTTTTTAATTTTATCTTTTTATACTGCAGGTTCTTATTAGTCATCAATTTTATACACATCAGTGTATACATGTCAATCCCAATTGCCCAATTCAGCACACACACACCCCACCCCCCCGCGGCTTTCCCCCCTTGGTGTCCATACGTTTGTTCTTTACATCTGTGTGTCAACTTCTGCCCTGCAGACCAGTTCATCTGTACCATTTTCCTAGGTTGCACATACATGCGTTAATATACGATATTTATTTTTCTCTTTCTGACTTACTTCACTCTGTATGACAGTCTCTATATCCATCCACGTCTCAACAAGCGGCCCAGTTAGTTCCTTTTTATGGCTGAGTGATATTCCATTGTATATATGTATCACATCTTCTTTATCCATTCATCTGTTGATGGGCATTTAGGTTGCTTCCGTGACCTGGCTATGGTAAATAGTGCTGCAATGAACATTGGGGTGCATGTGTCTTTTTGAATTATGCTTTTCTCTGGGTATATGCCCAGTAGTAGGATTTCTGGGTCATATGGTAATTCTGTTTTTAGCTTTTTAAGGAACCTCCATACTGTTCTCCATAGTGGCTGTATCAATTTACATTCCCACCAACAGTGCAAGAGGGTTCCCTTTTCTCCACACCTTCTCCAGCATTTGTTGTTTGTAGATTTTCTGATGCCCATTCTAACTGGTGTGAGGTGATACCTCATTGTAGTTTTGATTTGCATTTCTCTAATAATTAGTGATGTTGAGCAGCTTTTCATGTGCTTCTTGGCCATCTGTATGTCTTCTTTGGAGAAATGTCTATTTAGGTCTTCTGCCCATTTTTGGATTGGGTTGTTCGTTTCTTTAATATTGAGCTGCATGAGCTGTTTATATATTTTGGAGATTAATCCTTTGTCCGTTGATTTGTTTGCAAATATTTTCTCACATTCTGAGGGTTGTCTTTTCATCTTGTTTATGGTTTCCTTTGCTGTGCAAAAGCTTTTAAGTTTCATTAGGTCCCATTTGTTTATTTTTGTTTTTATTTCCATTACTCCAGGAGGTGGATCAAAAAAGATCTTGCTGTGATTTATGTTAAAGAGTGTTCTTCCTATGTTTTCCTCTAAGAGTTTTATAGTGTCTGGTCTTAAATTTAGGTCTTGAATCCATTTTGAGTTTATTTTTGTGTATGGTGTTAGGGAGTGTTCTAATTTCATTCTTTTACATGTAGCTGTCCAGTTTTCCCAGCACCACTTATTGAAGAGACTGTCTTTTCTCCATTGTATATCCTTGCCTCCTTTGTCATAGATTAGTTGACCATAGGTGTGTGAGTTTATCTCTGGGCTATCTTTTTCCATTGATCTATGTTTCTGTTTTTGTGCCAGTACCATATTTCTTGATTACTGTAGCTTTGTAGTATAGTCTGAAGTCAGGGAGTCTGATTCCTCCTGCTCTGTTTTTTTCCCTCAAGACTGCTTTGGCTATTTGGGGTCTTTTGTGTCTCCATACAAATTTTAAGATTTTTTTTTTTCTAGTTCTGTAAAAAGTGCCATTGGTAATTTGATAGGGATTGCATTGAATCTGTAGATTGCTTTGGGTAGTAGAATCATTTTAACAATGTGGATTCTTCCAATCCAAGAACATGGTATATCTCTCCATCTATTTGTATCATCTTAATTTCTTTCATCAGTGTCTTATAGTTTTCTGCATACAGGTCTTTTGTCTCCCTAGGTAGATTTATTCCTAGGTATTTTATTCTTTTTGTTGCAATGGTAAATGGTAGTGTTTCCTTAATTTCTCTTTCAGATTTTTCATCATTAGTGTATAGGAATGCAAGAGATTTCTGTGCATTAATTTTGTATCCTGCAACTTTACCAAATTCATTGATTAGCTCTAATAGTTTTCTGGTGGCATTTTTACGATTCTCTATGTGTAGTATCATGTCATCTGCAAACAGGGACAGTTTTACTTCTTCTTTTCCAATTTGTATTCCTGTTATTTTTCTTGTCTGATTGCCCTGGCTAGGACTTCCAAAACTATGTTGAATAATAGTGGTGAGAGTGGACATCCTTGTCTTGTTCCTGATCTTAGAGGAAATGCTTTCAGTTTTTCACCATTGAGAATGATGTTTGCTGTGGGTTTGTCGTATATGGCCTTTATTATGTTGAGGTAGGTTCCCTCTATGCCCACTTCTGGAGAGTTTTTATCATAAATGGGTGTTGAATTCTGTCAAAAGCTTTTTCTGCATCTATTGAGATGATCATATGGTTTTTATTCTTCAATTTGTTAATATGGTGTATCACATTGATTGATCTGCATATATTGAAGAATCCTTGCATCCCTGGGATAAATCCCACTTGATCATGGTGTATGATCCTTTTAACGTGTTGTTGGATTCTGTTTGCTAGTATTTTGTTGAGGATTTTTGCATCTATATTCATGAGTGATATTGGTCTGTAATTTTCTTTTTTTGTAGTATCTTTGTCTGGTTTTGGTATCAGGGTGATGGTGGCCTCATAGAATGAGTTCGGGAGTGTTCCTTCCTCTGCAATTTTTTGGAAGAGTTTGAGAAGGATGGGTGTTAGCTCTTCTTTAAATGTTTGATAGAATTCACTGTGAAGCCATCTGGTCCTGGACTTCTGTTTGTTGGAAGAATTTTAATCACAGTTTCAATTTCATTACTGGTGATTGGTCTCTTCATATTTTCCATTTCTTCCTGGTTCAGTCTTGGAAAGTTATACCTTTCTAAGAATTTGTCCATTTCTTCCAGGTTGTCCATTTTATTGCATAGAGTTGCTTGTAGTAGTCTCTTAGGATGCTTTGTATTTCTGTGGTGTCTGTTGTAACTTCTCCTTTTTCATTTCTAATTTTATTGATTTGAGTCCTCTCCCTCTTTTTCTTGATGAGTCTTGGTAATGGTTTATCAATTTTGTTTATCTTCTCAAAGAACCAGCTTTTAGTTTTATTGATCTTTGCTATTGTTTTCTTTGTTTCTATTTCATTTATTTCTGCTGTGATCTTTTTGATTTCTTTCCTTGGGCTAACTTTGGGTTTTGTTTGTTTTGCCTTCTCTAGTTCCTTTAGGTGTAAGGTTAGATGGTTTATTTGAGATTTTTCTTGTTTCTTGAGGTAGGCTGGTATAGCTATAAACTTCCCTCTTAGAACTGCTTTTCCCTCATCCCATAGGTTTTGGATAGTCGTGTTTTCATTGTCATTTGTCTCTAGGTATTTTTTGATTTCCTCTTTGATTTCTTCTGTGATCTCTTGGTTATTTAGTAACGTATTGTTTAGCCTCCATGTGTTTGTGTTTTTTATGGGTTTTTTTCCCTGTAATTGAATTCCACCATTCTGTCTTCCAGATCACTTATCTGTTCTTCTGCCTCAGTTATTCTGCTATTGCTTCCTTCTAATGTAGTTTTCATTTCAGTTATTGTATTGTTCATCTCTGTTTGTTTGTTCTTTAATTCTTCTAGGTCTTTGTTAAACATTTCTTGCATCTTCTCGATCTTTGTCTCCATTCTTTTTCTGAGGTCCTAGATCATCTTCACTATCATTATTCTGAATTCTTTTTCTGGAAGGTTGCCTATCTCCACTTCATTTAGTTGTTTTTCTGGGTTTTTATCTCTTTCCTTCATCTGGTACGCAGCCCTCTGCCTTTTCATCTTGTCTATCTTTCTGTGAATGTGGTTTTTGTTCCATAGGCTGCAGGATTGTAGTTCTTGCTTCTGCTGTCTGCCCTCTGGTGGATGAGGCCATCTCTGTTACTTTTGATTTCATGGCTCACTGATGGCTCGGACTCTTTTTCTAAATAGCCCATCTGTTTACTTCCCGGGACTGTGATTTCTCAAGGTCTCATCCTTGCCCCAGGGTCTCCAAATGAACAAGGAGTCCACCAGTGCTCCTGGCTAGTGCCCTGGAGAGGCCAAGGGGTCAGAATCCAAGAACGGAATCCCGAGGCCGTGCTCTTCTCAGTTTTAAATCTTGACAAAAGAAACCAAAAACAGGGACGTTCAGCTTCTTTTCTCCATGGTGGGGTGAAAGCCACACCCGAGTCCTCTAGCAGATGCCTGGGTTCTCTGCAGGCTTTCTCACAGCCCCCCTCAGCCCAGCACTACTTGCTTTCACAGTAACTGATCTTTCACCGGCCAATCACGTGTCAGAGGTGGAGGCCAGGCCCGTTCCACGCTCTCTCCTCCAGCAAGAGGCCTGGGGATGTGAGGAGCCGCATGCAGCACCGGGGGTCCTTCCGCAGCCCGCAGCGGGATCTCTCCCAGTGTTCCCAGGTCTCTTGATGGGAATGGGGGGACTTTATCAAATCTGAATTTGGGACTGGCTTTTGAGTTACACAGTTTGCTTGAAATTTTGAGAAATAGCTTAGTGGTCAAAGTTTGGGCAGCAAATAAGTAAATTTGTACTGTTCATTACCTTGAACTCCCAGCTACAAGGAGGTTAAACTGCTTCCCAGGTCCCCACAGCCTCTGTCTCCCGCCTGCCAGGAACATGTTGGAAGTGAGACAAGTGAAAGCCGTTGAGTAGCTCATAAATCCTTCGTTTCTGGGGTAGAACAATCCAGCAGCTTCATGCTGTGTGATTTGCTTCTTTGTGAGGCCTGGTGAAAAACACATGTATCCATTTTAATGTGACTTTATTTTGCAAGGACAAGGAGAATACCTCACTTTGAATAAATGGATTTATCTTTGTAGGTGGCTATTAAGCATATATAATAAAACTACACCATTATTGATGTCATATAAACTTATAAGGGAAATAAAGGGATGGAGAAAATTAGGCTTTGGTCCTTACTTGTACTGGCAGATAGCTCTTTCAGCATCCTTGTCTACCATTTCTGTCATCTGGGTCAGTTTCAATTGGTTCGTTTTTCTCTTTGTTATGGGATATATTTTCCTGCTTCTCATGCCTCATGATGTTTGTTGGATGCTAGACATTGTCCACTTTACTGGGTTGGATACTGGGTATTTTGTATTCCTGTAAATATTCTGGAGCTTCGTCCTGGGTGGCAGAGTGATCCTTTCAGGTCTTGACTTTAGGATTAGTTAGGTGGCACTGGAACAGTGTACATGTGGAGTGTAGTTATTCTGTGTTCCCCCCCCCCGCCCCCAGAGTCCCACGAATCATGAGGCTTTGCAGCCTGGCTGGTGGGAACGGCCGTATCTGGATCCCGTGTGAGCACCGGGTGCTGACCCTCTGCTCTTCTGGATGGTTCCTTCTCTGGCCTGGAGTGGAGTGAATGGGCCCTGCTGACTGACTGAGGGGCTCTCGTACATCCTCTGAGTCCTCGCTCTAGAGCTCTCTCCTCTCAGGAGGTCCGACCTGCAGGCTTTGGCCACCTTAGTCTCCCTGGACCCTCAGCACCCTCTCCATAATTCGGGGAGTCTGGCAGCTCCCCTTGGGTCCCCTCCCAGCACCGCAGCCTGGAAACGCTCTCAAGGCAGTACGCTGGGCAGCCCTCAGGCTTACCTCGAGGTGCCCCCCTCTCAGGAATCACTGTTGTTCGTTGCCTGATGATCTCTGTCTTGCGAACTCTTGTTTCATATATTTTGTTCATTGTTTGGTTGTTTTGTGTGGGAGGGAAAATCCAGTACCTGTTACTCCATCTTGGTTGTATGAGACTTTGTAATTATTAATTTTGTCTTCCCTATAGCACCGGAAAGCTTGATGCAGGCTTTGGAAGACTTAGATTATCTGGCAGCACTGGACAATGATGGAAACCTCTCTGAATTTGGAATCATCATGTCAGAGTTTCCTCTTGACCCACAGCTCGCCAAGTCTATCTTAGCATCCTGTGAATTTGACTGTGTAGATGAAATGCTAACAGTCGCTGCCATGGTAACAGGTATTCCTTCCACGGCTCTTTTGTACTGTGTATCTGCAGCAGGTATAGATTTAAATGAGATCCATTTGAAATGATAATGAAATATTTTAGTAGTTTGAAAATGTAAAGTTATAAGAATTGCCTTAATATGAAAAAATCTAAATAAAAACCCAGTGAATTTCTTAAAGCAGACAGGTGATAGCATACCGAGTTTGCTTTTGTTGAAGTGATCGGCACAGATCAAGAAAAGCGTGTCACGTGTGCGTGTTTTATTTCCTACCACCTCATTCATCTTGGTTTATAGGTTTTAATTGATTCTTTTACTGGCAGGACAAACCAAAGGCTATGCTGCATTAGGACCTGAGTTCTAATCCTGTCCCTGGAACAGGGGCTGTAATATTTACAAGCAGGGTGTCCGCTGTGCTGAGCAGACCTGAGAAAAGCTAACACACAGGAGTAAGAAGCACAAGATGACGGCTCACCCTAGAGTTCTCTGATTTCTTTGTAAACAGGATAGCATGTTATTCACAGAGTAAGACAGGAGCAGGGCTACAAACAGCAGTGAGCCCCCATCCGTTTCCCCCCGCCCCCGCAGCCTGTCGTGCTAAAGGGCACATCTCATTATTGCTGACCTTCTGCCCTTTTGCATCTTAAAGCTCCTAATTGCTTTTCGCATCTGCCCCGGGGAGCAGAGGAGGCCGCCTTGTCTTGCTGGAAGACGTTCTTACACCCTGAAGGAGATCACTTCACCCTCATCAACATTTACAAGGCCTACCAGGACATGGCTCTGAATTCCACCAGCGAATGTAAGTGAACGCTTGGCCTTCTCACAAATTACCTCCCAATTCCACCTTTCCTTCCCCAGATGAAGCTGGGTTGTTATTCGTCCAACACCCTTTGTCTCCAGCCCCCTTGGTCATTTGAGTGGGATGGTGCTTGAGGCCCTCAGGCACCTGCAGGTGAGCGGTAGAGACACGCCTCCTGCGCCCACAGAGGGCAGGCCTGCATCCACAGACCGGCCCCCAGCCCGGCAGCCTTCAGAGCGAGCTCACTGGGGACGCAGGGACAGGGGACACAGACTTGCACAGCACGGCTCCTGTCCTCTCGGGTCCAGGGAGGAAGGAAAGGAACTGCCACCTCTAGGTGCCCACCGGCCAGAGCTGTGCTTTGTGCCTTTCATAACATGGCATGCTCACTACTGGCTGGAGAGAGAATATGGAGCGTTCAAAACAAAACAAACCTCAGCTCCAGGTGATAGTAATGAATAGGCTGATGAGCTGAGGGAGGCTGGACCCTGGCGGAGGAGGGGAGAGGGGCGGGTACGGCGTCCAGGGGAGAAGAATGGCCTGGGGCAAAGCTGCGGCAGAAGTCCTAGGTACCTCTAAACCACGGTGGGTATGTTCCCATTCCCAGTGGTGAGGGAACGGAAAACTCCTCCACGTAAACTCCTGTGCTGGGCCTTAAAGACAGGAAGGGGGTCTCTAGGGGCAGACGGGGCAAAGCAGTGAGGCAGACACAGCCAGAGGGGAGCTCCCTTCCTACCAGGAGGATTTTTCTCACCTTTGTTCTCCACGATGCTGCTTTTACCTCCTTTGCTCCAGCAGACGGTGTGAAAAATGTTTAAAGTGAAAAGTATGACAGCAGTCAGAGCGGCAGAGCAGGGAGTTAGTTTTTCAAAGCTGAGCAGAAAAAGTTGTCAGTGGAGCCAGAAAGTACATGAGGGCCTTGGCATCTTTGGAGGGCAAGCCGGTGGTGGTCGTCGTTGGACCAAGTGCAAGCACCCCTGTGGCTCCAGACGGGCCTGAGTGGACGGGAAGGACCAACGGAGGTCTGCAGCCCGCTCTGCCAAGGCCGCATGCGCTCGCAGGCCAAGGCGAAACTCTGGGCCCAGCTAATCACAGATGGCAAGAAAGAATAACTTCACGCTGACCCAGGGGACTGAATTTCGATACAAAATTTGCAGCTAGGGTAGGCGAGCTTAACTGTGACATCATTAATTCCCAAATCAGCCTAGTAGTAATCCTTTTCTTATAATTAAGTAAAGTATGTGAGATATCTTCATGGATCAGAGGTATCTGTACTGTAAGCTTTTTCCCTCCCAGTTTGATTGAATGTCGTGGGCACGTACATCCTCGCCATACGCACACTGGACAAAATGTTGATCTTGAGACGGTCTCTTCTGCCCCTTATGAGCCAGATGAGGGTGATATATAGTATTGGTCAGCGCTAGGGACCTGCACTTTACAGTTGGTGGGCTCGTGGAGTCCCCCACAGTCACTGCAGGTCCTGCCAGCCGGCACCCTCTCCCTTCCCAGCGGTGCCAGGGACAGCCACTCCCGCGGCCACTGAGGTCCCCGTCCTTGCTGCCTCCCTCGCACTCACTCGTGACAACCTTGTTAGGAGAGGACACAGGGATGCAGAGGCAGAGCGCCTTCCCGCCTGGGCTCTCTCAGTTATGACAAGTCATTTCTAAATAGCTTTTGTTTGTTCCTTCCTAGACTGTGTTGAAAAGTGGTGTCACGATTACTTCCTCAACTGCTCTGCACTCGGGATGGCAGATGTAATCCGAGCCGAACTCTTAGAAATCATCAAGCGAATCGAGCTTCCTTACACAGAACCTGCTTTTGGCTCAAAGGAAAACACTCTGAACATAAGGAAAGCTCTTCTGTCTGGTTATTTTATGCAGGTAAGAATGGATAAGGCCACCTGTAGTGTGCTCTTTACAAAATTTCACATACTGAGGACATCCTGTCAGAAACCTCCCACTTAGGATGATTACTGTGTTGATGTTAACTTTGAAATAAAACTAAAAACCCTTATATGTTACTAAAGATTTAGTACTTAAATATACTTCCCCGCAGGGGAACGGAGGACTCAGCTAGAATGTTCTGTCAGGAAGACCTTTCCCATCGCGGAGGAACTGTTACAGCACTCTTTGGCTGAACACACAGTCCCTCGTCTCACCTGTTTGCTCCCATGTACCTGGTGACGTAATGCCCAACAAGAAGTAAAGGCGACAGCCCATTTGTTTCTTTCCCGGCGTGGAGGTTGACTAACGTAGCGCCTCTAAACTAAAGCAAGTTACAGAATTAGTATGCACCACCTAAACTCTAAAGCACCCTTAATGGAGAAAAAGGACATTTTAGCATGGATTTCCTCATCTGTATGGAAGAAGTAAGGTTACCTGCATCACAGGGTTATCCTGAGGATTAAAGGAGCTAAAACGTCAAGTGTAAAGCACTGGACACTTGCGAGCGTGGTCCATCATGCGACAGGGAACGTGCTAGCTTTATTTCTTGACCAAAACTTTCACCTTTGTAGCTGCACTATTTTGGCATGCTGCCCTGAAATTGATAAAACTAGTTAACATCCTTATTACCATCACTGGCTCCAAGTTTTGAGCAAAACATGTTTATGTCTTATTTTCTATATCTGAAACTAGAAAACATGGGCGGCAAATCTGTAGTTTTAACTATTCTGTGTGAAGTATTTTGGAATTTTTAAAACAAAATATTTTGTGTATCGATCTCCATATTAATACAAAATCCTTTCTTCTGTAAAACGCTGCCTTTTAGATTGCTCGGGACGTCGATGGGTCAGGTAATTACTTAATGCTGACGCACAAGCAAGTTGCACAGCTGCATCCCCTTTCTTGTTACTCTGTCACCAAGAAGATGCCAGAGTGGGTTCTCTTCCATAAGTTCAGCATATCTGACAACAACTACATCAGGATCGCCTCAGAAATCTCTCCTGAACTGTAAGTTTAACGGAGGAAAAGGGGCTTCTTTGAATTCATACATGAAGAGCAAATGACAAATTTGGTTTCTCTTACATTTTCAATATAAGTTTATACTGCTACCAATCTAAATTATGTTGAGAGTACCTACTAAAGGCAGGTCTCTGTAGATGACTAAGAAATACTCACGCCTCTGAGATTACAGCATAAAGAGAGAACACGGTATAGAAATGTACAGCAAAGCACGATGCACCTTAAGAGGAACAGGGCCAGCAGGTGCAGACCTTGAGCGTAGCAACCTCTCAAAACAGACAGGCCACTGAGACTGGAGCAAGTGGGGAAGAGAAGGGGTGGAGGCCAGGTTGAAGACAGGCAGGTAGCAGAGGTGTAGGGTATGGGCCACATAAAGAGTTTGGAGTTGATCCTAAGTGCAGTACAAAGCAATTGGAGACTCCGTTTTAAGCAAGGGTAACCTCTTCTCCATATATCTTAAAGATCCCTCTGGCTGCTAAGTGAATGGGCTATAGGGACAGCAGTGAGAATGGAGACTAGCCTCAGAGGCTGCTGCAGATGCCGGACCCACTGTGAAGGTACCACTACCACTTGGGCAGTGTGATGTTCTAGGCAGGAACCAGGAGTAACTACAGGTGTGTCCAGCTTCAGCAAATGGACATGGTATGGTATTAGTATGAGATGCAGATACTCCCTCTTATGCACCCAGAGTTCTCCCAAGCATCTGATCTGACCTGTCGCAGAACTGTGATGGGCCTTGGGGGAAGTACCCGTTCCCCCCGGTGATGAGAGTGGGGGTGTCACTTCCGCTGTGTGGCATGACCCTAGAGGACCCAACTTATCCTAGAAATGCAATTGGATTGTTCCCAAGTAAACCACAGAAAGTATTCATTCTACAAAGGCAGACCAAGCCACTGAGAAGTTCACACTAATCAAAACTCTACAAGCAGATTCTCCAGGCCTGGGAAGCGTCCACTCATGTTTGGTACCTCTCACCAAAAATAATAATAATAATTTTTTGTTTTAAACAGATTTATGCAATTGGCACCACAATACTATTTCAGTAATCTGCCTCCTAGTGAAAGTAAGGATATTCTACAGCAAGTGATGGATCACCTATCACCCATTTCAACAATGAAAAAGGAACAGAAAATGTGTGAGAAGTGCCCTGAAACTACTGAACAAAGATGCACTATACAGTGACTCTCAAGAACCTTCTACACAAAACCTGATGTGCAATAAATATCCCAAAGGCAGCCCAACAGCTGGTCCACTGGAGTGACGTGCAGACATGACGTGAAGATGGATGTCATACCCTGCAAAGGATAGTCTTGAAAAGAATAAAACTTTTTGCATATTATTTAACAACTAAAAATAGAAGTTTTTATTGAATTACTACTCCATGTTTTTCTTCTTATTGGAAAAGTTTTTAATCAACCATTCTTAATCTGACCAAAATCTTAAAAAGCAAAGATATTTTGTAAATGTGTCACAGACACGGGTGACAGAACCCTACTTTTTGTAGAGGACCTTAATCTGAATAAAGTCATGAGTTTTTCAGTAAATCTCCACTAAGTCTTCTGGTAATTTTTACAAAAACAAGCCCACCACTGTCCATGGGAAATGGGTTAGACAGATAGATGTTCCTTCAGTTTATCCATGATTTCATTCATTTTGTCGCTTGGAATTAACATCACAGTTCGCAGGGGCTTCATTGGTACATCATCAAAGGACCATCGGCCTCCCAGACACGTGTCGCTCTCCTCCTGCACTGAGTAGTTGAACTTCAGGATTGCCTTCTAAACCAAAGAACCATAAATTTAAAGTTCAGACAAGCTAAAGGCAAAACTCACTTAATTGATAACAAAAAATACTATGTTTGGCATATGTAATAAGACTGACAGCTAAAGGAAGCAAAACACAGAATCAAGGAAGCTCAAATGGGACAGTCAGGCAGACGTTATAAAACACTCACCAAATAGATTTCTAACTTACATGAGGAGTATGGATAGAAGTGTTCCATTTCTAAGAGGGGAACAAGCAGCTAAGTAATACTAACACTACTACTGTTTACAATTCTGAAGTCGCTCATATTCATGATCTCGTTTGATTCTCAAAATAATCTCATGATACACAAGTGAAATTAAGACTCATAAAATTTGACAGTTAATGAGAAGAATCATCTTTAAATGCTGGTCTTACCCACTGTCCCAGCTGCTTCCTCAGCATAAAGCTGTTGTGTGAAGACAGGCAGGTCCGCGTAACCAGCCCATCTTAAAACACCGTTACACACGTCCCTGACATGGTCTGCCTGCAGTGCTGAGGCACACATTTTTAAAAATTTAATTTTCACTTATTTACTTCCTGAAAAACAAGGGCAGAGCTGAATGTATAGTGCTTTAGTCTTTAGTGGACACCTTAAAATAAGTGATATCATCCAATCCAGGAAAATATGTCCTCCTCAGAGATGTATTTAACATTTTTGAGAGGAAGGCAGCATAAGAAAGTAACATGCTCTGGTATCTGGTTGTCCGTCACAGCACAGGCTTTTACAGGGAGAAAGTGCTAGAAATCCCACCAATGGGGTGGCCTCCAGGACTAAGGGCACAGGGCGGCACATGAGCCAGCACCGGGAGAGCAGGGTCCACCCCGTCCTCCACACCGACCAGATAGTGGCTCCAAGCTCCCTTGGACTCAACGTCCCCCATCTGTGCACACAGGCTGATGTTCGCCTCCCAGAGCGGTTTGAGAATAAAGATCTCACGGTAAGCATGTCGTCAGCATGGTAATCACCTCCTCCCCACTCTCACTGTGTACTAGCTCCTAGCTGCTGTAGATGCAGAAGTTTAAAATCAGAAGGACTTTGACATAAAATGGGAGAGCAATAAATCCTGATTATCATCAAGAAAATCCTTATTTACATCTAAACAAAGAGATGGAACACGATGGGCTTACCTCATAGAAAAATTCTTCTTCTGCATTTGCAAACATTAACTCCTCTCTCTTTTGGCTGCTCAGTGTCTTTTTGGAATTGCTTTTTCCTGCTTCCACGAACGTCTTGCTAATCAGAAGGTAGAAGGAACACTTCCCACATGGCTTGTTAGTTTTGTGCGCCTCTGCTAGTTCTTTCCTGCGAGGCACACACACACAAGGCTTGGCTGATGGGTGAGGCGAGACCCATCAACAAGCCAGAGCACAGAGAAAACTGGTGAGGCCTCTCCTCTGGGCTCTGCTGGGACGCAGGCTTAATGGACAGACATTAGATCTGGATGCTTCTAAAGCAGTGGGTTTTCTTTATGTAGCCAGGTGCACATTCAATTGACTGTGGCAGCACCTTTTATAATAAATGGTACGATGACTCTCAGATTATGCTCTGAGCTGTGGATACACAGCAACTAACAGAGGAATCTCAAGTTCACACGTCACTGCTCTGTTAAAAATACCTAAGAATCTGGATTTTCTAAAACAACAAACATTTAACTGAAGCACACAAAGGCACATGGCCATGACCAATGCCATTACAGCATGTGACCACTACAATCTCCAATCACCACGTCTGGGACTCATTTCTGACCTCCTGCAGGAATGGCCAGACAGATGCCCCAAACTACCACAGTCAATGAGATAGCAATGAAGCCTTTAATTCTTTTCTTCCTTTCTTTGAATCATACAATAACCCTGTGCATCTAACTAAACAAAAATGTAAAGAAACTCAGAACAACCCTCTGCAGCTTTCTTCAATAGAGGATCAGGAGAAAGCAGATCACGCTCTCCTGAAACCAAACGGACATGAGCTCCAGCTGATCAGAAAAAAGACAACGCAAAACAAAACACGCTTAGGCCCCAGAAGTACAATGTGAGTATCAGCTGAGGGTATGAGAGTAAAACTAAAAAGCGATGCGTCTCTGAAGGAAAAATGGGAAACCGAAAGGCCTTCAGACTGTAGTTACATTTGCGCCAACTATTTCCAGGGAGATCACAAAGAAGTGCCGTGACCTCTGAGAAATAATATTCCGTAAAGCCTGGAGGCCTGCCTGTAATTTTATCCTCCTCTATTTCAAAGCACAGGCGATGCCAATTCTTAGCCCTTCTTACATTTAAAATATTCTTGTAAATTTAAAACTCCTGAATTAAAAAACAAAATAACAAACCCTGAGAAGCCAGAGATGCAGTATCAGGACCATGGTTGCATTAGTCATAAAATATCCCAGTGGAATTTAGGAGTTGTACTGTTTGTTATTGTTGTAATTATTCAACATTTTATTTGTGTTACAGAAATCTATCTGTGAAGAGGGTTAAAAGCTTTAGTCAAATGGAGGTAAAAAGTCTATATGAAACTCAACAATTTTTATACCATTTAAATCTCTAAGATTATTAAGCCTACTCTCACAATATTCCTAAGTAATTAAAACTCTTTTAAAAAGCCAATTATCAATAATGCATGCATCTCACAGGCACTCTCACCACTCATGCTTAAACCAAGGGCAGAACTCTTTCTATACCAAAACATGCCATTTGAAGCACATTTCCCACATTGGGGAAAGAACTACCGTTCAGAGGCATCTTCCAAAGTGTCTTACTGAAGCTGCTGGTGCATGGGCAGCGCTATCTGTGCAGGAATGTTAATGAATCTTTCACTCAGCAGAAAGCCCACAGGCCTGGTGGCGTCACTGAAAAGCTTGTCCAGCTGTTCAACCATACTCTTTTCACAGTTCTTCTCGCAGAGGCGTAAAATAAACTCTTTAATTTGTTCAGCAAACGGGGTACCCTAGAAAGCAAAGAGAAGGCTCACTTTTTGTTACAGGCCATCACTTACAGGAGAAAACTCCAAAGTGAGAGCTATCACTTTTTATCTTACAGGTAAGGGCAGTTTTCTGCCAACACCTTTAAAACCTTGTATGTCGTCAGTGTTGATTGCGTAAGTATTTCTCTAAAGTAACTACACCTGGTTATTTACCATCCCATAATCAAGGGTCAGAGAAGGTTACACTAACACTCAGACATGCTGGGATGGAAATTCTAATCCATCTCATAAAGACAAATGGAAGTAACTGGAAAAGTTCAATTAAAAATTACGATAAAGTATAGCCTGCATCTTATTCTAAGGAGGGGAAGCTGCTGGTTGTTTATTAGAACTCATCAATGAGTCAATAAAAAGTAACGAATGAAAATACAGATAAATGTCAGTAAGTGTCCTCAACTTCAGAAATCAAAACAGCTGCAGAGACAGCAAAACACCTCCTGTGTCAACACCAACATCAGGACACCCATTCCTGAAAAGCCACGTGACGATTCTCTATACCACAGGCAGTAAATGACTTTAACTGGGTACAGAGTATTCAAAGGAAAACAAAAACACCTTCATACTGAAAAAAGGATTACAATAAGATTTCACAAGAGCACACATATTTATAGTTAATATCATGGTCTGATATAAAAGATACTTTTATCATGCATTAAATAAAATTAACTCCTGAGGGTTTGGCCTAAGGAATAACTATTCTGATGCCAGTCAGGGAAACCCACCTTCCTTTCAGTTAAATTTAAAAGGCTTATGAAGCCAAAAATCCCATCTTCATCCACATCGTCATCGCTGTCTTCTGAAACATCCGTTTGCTATTTTAAAAAGAAAAAAAAATTAACTTTATATTTGGTTGGAAAGAAGTGCAACACCAAGTCTTGGAATCCAGGCCTCGTTTATCTTTCCACTTTTCAAACGATAACTTTGTTTTACTGTCATCACCTCAGAAAAGCACCGTGGGCTAAAATTGTGTGGTCTTGTTCACATCACTTTACCTCCCTTGATTCTGTCCTCTTCTTACATTCTGGATGATCTTCTGCTCTAAATTTCTTTTTACTAGACTCTTAAGACATTTTCCTCAATGTCTTATAAATCCAGAACAGATAAGACCTCATGAAGGAAACCATTTTAGTCTGTTTTCTAAGCGGTCTGGCTGGAGCCAGCCCAGCCTTGTTTCTCTGTGTGTCCACCACACTGTCTCACCTAAAACGCATGCTTCCTGACCACCGGCCGGTCCCCACCACTGGGGAAGGGGAGCAATGCCTCCGTGTGCACGGGTAGGAGAGAAGAAAATGAGGGCAAGAGAGGAAATGAGGAATCGAGAAAACAGAACTAAGAGTGAGATGCTTGACTCCACCTTGAACTTCCTGGCTCAGCTGTACTCGACTCAACACATAGTCCACATTTTCTTTTACCTGTTGGTTGTTTGCTCGTCCCAGCTGTAAACTCCTCTGGCAGCATCCCCGGCCCCCAGCACAGAGCCAGGCCAGACTAAGTCCTTGGGGAACAAGCGCTGAATGAATGAAATAAAATGAGGCTGCTGCTCTTCCACCGAAGGACAGCAGGGACCCAGGACAGCCCGTCTGTCCCTGAACTTGTTCTGTGCGAAGCGGCACCAGCACCACGGGCTCAGCCAGGTGCGGTCGGCAGCGCCAGAGCGCCCCCCGGTGGCCGGGGCCTCAGGGCAGGAACAGAGAGCGGAGCGGAGCCTGCCCGTGGGGCGGAAATCGAAGCAGACAGAGCTGCGCGAGGGGCCTGGGCTCCCCGGAGGCCGGCGAGGGAGAACGCGGCTCCCGGATCCAAGCTGACGGTGCCACGGAGGGGGCCTCAGGCGAAGGGGCAACCAGGCTTCACAGCAGAACACTTCCACTGAAGCTGGCGGTGCGGGAACACGAAGGGGGGGCGGCTGCGGCGAGGCCCCGAAGGCCTGGGTCACCGCCAGAGCGGCTGCCAGACGCGGGAGAGAGGCCTCGAGCTCAGCAACGCATCAGGGCGCCGAGGCAGCTCAGGAGAGACTGACGCAGTCCCGGCGAGAGGACCAAGGGCACGTCGGCTCTTGGAGGAGAGGGGAGAGGAGCGCAGAAGAACGTACTGCGTGGACCCGCCCTGATCCTCCGAGAGCAGCACGGCAGCCTCCGTGCACGTCAGAGGACCCCCAGCCACCGTGGCAAAACTTGCGTGGTGCTGACGGACGGAAAGCCGGGGCAGGAAGAAGGCCCCCCAGTGTGAAGCCCTGAGACTCCCAAACCCCCCGTCGATGAAAAGCAACGAGCACCCCGGAACCCACTCGGCCTTCCTCCCCCTGGACAGGCTGCCAGGCGCGCCCCGCCGGCCGCCGCTGCTCCGTGGCGCGGGCCCCGCCCCCGTCTCCCCCACCACCACCCGCCGCCCCGCCCCGGCCTGGCCCGAGGCCTGCCCCTCCCAGCCCACTCCTTCCCTCTCCCGGGCCTCTTCACTCAACACAATTCTTCGTGGCAGCCGAGTTCTAAGCAACCTGCTGCACGACACCCGGGCCCTGAGACTCCAGCCTCGCGCCAGCCACGCACACGCAGTCCCCAGCCCACCTCCCCTTCCCTCGGAATCGCCTTCTCTAGAAGAGTCCAAATCCCCCCAGTTCCAAAGCCTCCAGAGAAGGCTCTGGCAGTCCCTGTCCTAGGAACAAGAAGCCTGGGTCCCTGGGACACCGCAGGTGTCTCTGTGGAAGCCAAGGAAGCCATAATTGTAATTTAGACTTATTTGTGTAATTATCCGATGAAAGGCTGAATCCCCCGACTAGAGAATAAGCTTTTTCAAAAATAAAAGCAACTGCTTCTCATCGGTATGCATCAGGTCTCGGGACACTAATCAGCTAGAGCTCACGTGTGTCTGGTCACAGAGCAGGCAGCTGCTTCTCCCCACCGCGCTACCGAGGTGTCACCCTCTCATCTTCCTGACGTTGTGTGCTACAGGTTCTGAATGTTGGCAGCAGGTCTGAAAAGCATCTGTTGTATTTAGTAATGAAGATGTTGATGATCCCATCAGTTTCAGGACATCGGGAGAGTGTTGGGGGTAAAAGCCAGATTAAGGTGTTTAGGAGAGGAGGTGGAAATCAAATGCAAAATATCTTTCAAGAATTTTGGCTTTGAAAACCAAGTGAGATGGCTGAAGGTGAGGTCGTTTGAGTGGATGGAACCTTAGACCGAGGTGGAGTTATTTTGCTTTTTTACAATAAGCTAGACGATAGGTGCTGGGAATAGAAAAAAAGACTTCAACGGGGACAGTTACGCATACAGAGTACAAGCCGTGCACCAGATGCTGTTCTAAGCATCTTCTCTCGTTCACCACCCCCCCACACCTACGAAGCAGGCACCATCCTCATCCTCATCATCAGAGATGCCCGTGGAGAAAGATGAAGGTCACCGTGCAGACTGCATTTTCCACAGAAGGCTGAAGCTATTTTTTCTGTCCCACATTCTCTTCTGACAAAGTGACCTAGACACTCCTCCCACTGAGGGGGGCGATCCACGTGCCCTCCCCTTGGATCTGCACAGGCCATCACGTCTGCTGATCAAATGAATGGTGGAAATCACCCGGTAACATAAGATGCTCTGCACTTCTGCCTGGCTCTCTTGGGTAGGGAGGCCCACACTACAGAGACTGAGGCCCATGGTTCCAGCTGGGCTCCCAACAGAGACACAGGAGTGAACCATCTTGCAAGGAAATCCGCCAGCCCCGCGCTGAGCCTCTGCAGCTAATGTTCCCGGAGCGAATACGAGCTGTCCTCACTGAGCTCTGTCCAAAGTGCAGAGTCATGGGCCAGAGTACTGTTGCTGTCCCGACTCGAAGCTGCAGGGCAGTCTGTCAGGCAGCAGAAGAAATGTAGAGCCAGCGGAGAGTACACGCAGAGGTGGGATTCGTCCCAGGCCTGCACCCTCCTCCTCCAAGTGCCACCCCCTGCTTTGCATGACACCACTCAAGGCTTTCCCCCTTTTCCCTCTCCTGTCACTCCTGAGTCTCCTTGGCAGGTTCTGCCACTTAGCTCATCCCCCCCAACTAACGCTGTTATGACCAGACTCTGTCCCTGCCCTCCCTGGACAACTTCAACTACTCCCACAACTTCAGTGACCATTTATGTGCTGAAAACGCCCCAGTCTCCAGCTGCTGCGCAACATCTCACTTGCATGTATCACAGGCAAATCAAACGCAAAATGTACAAATCCAAGCTCGTGTTCCCCTCTTAACCTGATCCTCTTCCATGCTTGCTACCTTGGTTCTCCAGCCAGACACTAGGGTATCATCCTCAACTCCTTTTGCACTCACTCTCAGACCCAACCATTCATTAAGCCCCGTCGTATTTCACCTCCCCAATATCTTCTGAATCAGCCCACTTCTCTCCCTATCCACTGCCACAACCTAGATCACTGCATTTAATAACCCTGAATTGCTGAGATGGCCTTCTAACCAGTAATACTTTCCAATTTGAGTTTCTGGCCTACTTGCTATAAAACAGGAGGAACTTAGGATAAAGAACTAATTTAATCAGAATAAACACAACTGTCCTGCTTACCTTAATCACACTCCCGATATGGTTCTGTTGAATTAAGAGATCTGTTAGTTCTGCAGTGTTCACAGGAGCTTTTAGGAAAAGCTAAGAGGAGAAAAAAAATATATTTTAAATTAAAACCAAAGTATGGGACTTCCCTGGTGGCAGAGTGGTTACGAATCCACCTGCCAATGCAGGGGACATGGGTTCGAGCCCTGGTCCGGGAAGATCCCACATGCCACGGAGCAGCTAAGCCTGTGCGCCACAACTACTGAGCCTGTGAGCCACAACTACTGAGCCCGTGTGCAACAACTACTGAGCTCGAGATCCACAACTACTGAAGCCTGCACACCTAGAGCCCGCTCTCCTCAACGAGAAGCCACCGCAATGAGAAGCCCGCGCACTGCAATGAAGAGTAGCCCCCACTCGCCGCAACTAGAGAAAGCCTGCACGCAGCAACGAAGACCCAACATAGCCAAAAGTAAATAAATAAATAAAAATAAATCTATTAAAAAAAAACCTAAAAAAAAAAAACCAAAGTATGATTTCTAATAAAACTTCTAATTTCCATATTCAAATAAAAATAATGAAATTTCAATGATTTGACCAGGAAGATGACCCAGAAAAGCAATCCCAAGAGGAAAGAAAAGCCGGAGCAAATCAAAGCAGTCAAGGAACAGAAATTTGAGACGAGGCAGAGCCGGTGGTAATACAGGGGGTCTTGGGGAGAGGAGCGGACAGGGAGGAGAAGAGAGGGGAGGAGGGTGGACTGGACACCGGAGGCTCTGAAGGGTGGCGAACCAAAGCCATCTTATGTGGGGTAAAGGAATACGGAGAAGCAGCAAGCCTGCTGCTTGTGGCACCAGATGGTGGAATCAGTGACAGGGCCATTATGTGAGAATTCCTTTAACCCCACAAAGCTTAGAAATGAATTAGAGAAAAACAGAATAGCTCAAGTAATTAAAATATGAAAGGGAGAGTACTTTAGAACACAGAATACTTAAATATTTTAATCAAAGGAAGGGGTCTGGGAGCAGAGGCACAAATAGGGGAGTTAGCCCTGGAAAAGAAAACAATTCTTCCTTCCAGGCAAAGTGGAGAGGGTAGGAATGGGAATTCTAAAACAGAAAAAATGAAATCTGACAGAACTTATATCGAATGGCCTGGAATTTCTTAGAAGAGCAAATCCGTGTGTAATGAATAAAAGACAATACCTGCTGCAGTAATTTCTTAATTCCGTCGTAATCGTTATCTGAGATAGAATAAGCTTCGAATTCAATATTCACTTCCTGTAAATGACACACAAAATAGGTCAGCATACACAACTCACTAAGATAATTCAGGCATTATGTTCCCTCCCCACCTCATTCTTTTTGGCTCTATCTCCATCTATGGAACATGCCAGAAAAAGGACAAGAAGAAGAAAATGTTACCGAAAGAACTATAACCGCCTAGGCTTCAAAATAAGCAAACATTGCCAAGACTGCCATCTGCACAGATGACAAAGCACCTTCACACCATCTCCTCATTTGAAAGAAAAGCCTGAGAAGAACAACGCATTCAGAGTGACCTAGTTTTGATGTTGAGAAAGTCTGTTCTGGATAAAGCAAATGAGAAATTATCATTTACCTGACTGCAGGAAGAGTGAGCAAAGAACAAAATCACTTCAAAAGTCCTTGGCATTGCCTAGAGCTTGATTCAGCCCATGGATTTGAGGCCACGCTTCATTCACTGGGCAAGAATTTACTGAGTAACCCTTCTGTACCAAGCACAGTGCCAGGCACTCAAGATGAAAAGGTGAGCAAAGTAGACATGAACGATCATGCCCTGCTGGAGCTTATGGTTTAGGTGGGAATACCGACATTAAGGAAATAGTCATGGAAATAAATATAGGCTTACAACTATGCATGCTACAAAACACAGGTGAATGGTGCTATAACAGCTTAAGAAATAGGAGGTTGGAAATTCAGGCAAGGCTCCCCTTAGAAAAGAGACACTTGAGCTGGGAACCTAGGACCAGTAAAGAGAATTCCTGGCACAGCACAGACGAAGGCCCTGAGGCAGGAGGAAATATGGTGAGTACAAGTAACTGAAAGGTGTGTGTAGGGAGGCTCCCTGATCTATCTCTGTAAAACAACAATAACAGACTCTAAGACGCAATGCCACTGAAATATTCCATAAATAAATGTAAGGATTACTTCACTCCAAAAAAAAAAAACTTAAAGGCTTTTAAGTGCTAAATAAGATCAGTCCTTGAGGATCCTAAATCATGTATTATTAGTATTACTATTATTGCTGGAGGGTAAATTCTCACAAGCAGAATTACTGAATCAGAGGATTTATACACATTTTAAAGTTCTGATGTTGTCAAATGGCCCTCCAAAAAGGGTGCATCAATTTATAGTCCCACCAGCAGTATATGTAAGTGCCTATTTTCTTACACTATCATCAGTGATGGTTACTACACAAATTTCCAACCACTGGCAAACTGATATAGATTATCCATGTTAACGCAAGAAGCGCTGGGTTCTATAACCCGAAGTTAGCAAAAGCCAGTTAAAGATCTAAATAAAAAACAGTGAGACCGCATTTAAGGCAAGGGGCCAAAGTAAAGAGCTGCTTTGTAAGGGAAAGCTCTGTTCCACGGAAAATATATTATATACCACACCACAATCACAGCACTAATCCTGCACCCATGCTTGCCCTGCTCATGTTTATCTCTGACTTTATTCCCCCATCACCCTCTTCCTTATTCTGATCCCACCATATTAGCTGTCTCTCTGTCCAATAACCATGAGGACTTTGGATTTTCATACAAATGAAATGGGAAGCCATTGGAGCGGTCAGAGCAGGGAAGTGAGAACAGATCTACATTTTTTCTTTTTGGCCGCGCAGTGCGGCACGCAGGATCTTAGTTCCCAGACCAGGGATCAAACCCATGCCCCCTGCAATGGAAGCGCGAGGAATCTTAACCACTGCACAGCCAGGGAAGTCCGTAGACCTACATTTTTAAAAGATCTTTCTGCTGTGGGTGGAGGAGAGATTGTAGGGGAACAAGAACGGGAAAAGGCATGCCAGTTAAAAGTTACTACAAAAGTCCAGGCAAGAGATGGTGGAAGGGTGGACTTTGCCCGTTGCAGAATCACTGATGAGAAACGTCTGGATACTGAAGGTAAAGCCAACAGAATTTACTGATGCGGGATGAGGAAAAGGAAGGAATTACAGTTAACTTTCGGGTTTTGGATTTGAGCAGCTGGTGAATTTGGCAACCATTTATGTAAGCAGATACGTTAGAGGGTCCCTGAGAAAAAGAACCAGGAATGGCTTTCTTGACATAAGAGAGTCCTAGCTCCTCCTCAAATGATATCCGTAATACCTGAGTTCTGCAGGAACTAAGGCCCCCACCCAGGTGGAGGACCGAACAATGATGCTGACCCTCCAGACTTCAGTCAGCTAAAGCTTGGACTCCGTTGACCTTTGCCCCAATTTTATGCTGAATTCGCCTCTGCTCAAGCTCCCTCATGAATATGCACGTACCCTTAGCTTAAAACAGCAGCGCTGCTGTTTGGGGGAGACACTGCTTGGGGAAAGACCCCCGGTGTTCTCCTTACTTTTGCTGCAAGTAAGAAATCCTTCCTCCTTCTAATCTTCAGCTTGGTTGTGCTTACTGGCTCGATCACCCACCAAGAGGTGAACCCAGTTTTCAGGTAACATTTAGAGAAATGGCAAAGATTAGGATCAGGGGCATAAATTACCAACTCTGCCCGGCGGGTGTTAAGTTCAGGGCTACCTATTAGCCATTCCGGGGTCTTCAGGACCTTTCCATCCTAATTATTCATTCAACAAGTGTTAACTACCTCTAATGCCAGGCTCTACGGTAGGAGCCAGTTCTAGCAGAACATATCACCAGGACCTGGTCTGAGGGGCAGAAAAGACAGCTTAGTTGAGATCTGACCAAGGAAGGGAAAACACTGCAGGAAAAACGCAGCGCGCAGAGAGGAGAAGGAGGATGGCCTTCGAGAAACGGGAAGGCGGCCGCCATGAGGGAGGCGGGCACCGCTAACCCGGCGGGGAGCTGCGTGGGGAGGGCAGAGGATGAACTCGGGGCCCCCGGCGGCCCAGAAGGATTTGGGGCTTTAGCCTGAGAACTAAAAAAGGCCACCGAGGACGGTGCCGTTGCGGCGGTGGGAGGGCCCACGCACCCGGCCGGGACAGGACTTATAAAAATAACTTTCTGTGGCTGCAATATGTAAAAGACCGAAGTGGAACCTGAGTGAGAACCTTTTCTCACCTCCAGTTTCTGCTTAAGGACCCTCAGGTACGGGGAAGTCGCTACTCCAAGCAGCTCACACACTCACATGGCTTTGGTTGTTGGAAAGTTTTTTCTCAGACATAAGCCAAACCGGGGTCGCGCGTGTTTCTCACCTCATTGACGACCTCGTCGTCTTCATCCTCCTCTTCGTCACTGTCTTCGTTGTCTTCGTCCTCATCCTCGAGTTCATCATCCTCGTCCTCATCGCGCGGAACCGAAAACCCGCCGTCCAAGGCACGCCGCTTGGGCCTGGACGCCATGCTGCCGGCCCCACTGCGCCTGCGCAACTTCCATGAGCCCGCCCTTCCGGGCCCACCCATTACAAGCGGAGGGGGTAGAAGGTCACGAAGAACCTCGGAGCGGGGTCGGCGTCAACCCCACTGCCCCTGGTGGATTCCACGGCCTTGATACCTAAGAGTCAAGTCAATCTGGGGTCCTATCTTGGCCTTTTCTTCCTCCTTCCATCCATTCTCAGCCTTTCCAAGGTTCTCTCTCCCCTTCGCGCAGTGGTTCGACCCATCTCCGCCAGGTATCAGGGGGTCCTGGGTGTCGGTGCGCATGCGTGAGCTCCAGCTGAGCGAGGCCGGGGCTCCACGACCCCTGGTGCAAGTGCTGGTGCTTGGGGCCCGGGGAGGGCCGTCGCCATGGCAGCGCCGGCCACGCGGTGAGGGTGCCGCCCTCCCGGCTGGTAGCTCCCGCAGCCTCACTGCCTGCTGGTGGGAACCGTGCGATTCCGCCCCCGACTGGGCGCCTGCCGAGTGCCTCACCAGCCAGACGAGGTAGGTGTCGCCCGCGCGCGGTACCGACGACTACGCGGCGTACCGCAGGGGCCAGCCTGCTGCCCTGCCGGTGTATGACGAGTCGGGAGCGGAACCCGGAGGCCAGTGCTGGCCTGGGTGCTGGGCCGTAGGCCGCGGGCAGTGGTCGGCCCTGAATGGAAGGTCGCCGGATCTGTGCAGATGCCCTCACGCCTGGTTAAGGCCCGACCCTGCGGGCGTGCCCCAGCACAGTCGGTGGCACAGCCTTGTCAGTGATGAATGAAACCGATCCTGAGCGCATTTCTCAATCTGAAAGTTTAAAGTCAGGGATCAACCTTGTATGCTACAGGGCCAGTGGGGATTTCTAAATTAGACCTGAGCCTCTTTGGAGAGAACAGAGTGCAGGGGACTTTGGCAAGGTAGAGAGCGTGTACCGGGCAGCTGCTGCCAGCTTGGCCGAGTGGAAATGCCACCCAGTGTGGTCAGTTCTCACATTTCAACAGAACCTGGAGTTCTGGACTTTTACCAAAAAAATCTTGATTTGTAAAACTTGTGCCAAATAAAATTCATCTACCGGTCAGGTTTACCCCACGCACTGCCAGTTTGCAGCCTGTTGTAAAGAATACTATTTGGAGAGAAAGTCACGAATTAGAGAAGACATCTGCTTTCTGAGAGTGAGGTCTATGGCTTTCCTTTTTTTTCTGTCTGTAAAATGAGGAGAGTAGGTTGGCTGAGTGTGACTGCAAAAATGGAATGAGCTGTCCCCAAGTTATGAGATTGGATGTTGGAGAATTTTAAGCAGAAGTGTGATAACCTCTCAATGATCCTTCAGCAGCAGGAAATGGAAGCAGGATACCTTAAGGGTCCTCAGAGCCAGAGTCCCCATGATTGTGTTCTGTGAGTTCTGTCTTTCCTAGCAGTCTTGCCTACCAGGCCACAACGTGGAATATAATATGTGTAAACATCAGGGCTTCACATATGATGGCATAGCTTAAAATGGCCCCTTTCTTCCAATAATGCACGAGAGAGGTAGCTGTAAAGAAAGACCTATAAAAGGCTAAAATTAGAAAAAGACTCAGAAGACACTGTGCCAGCTTACCAATAGAGCTGCACTGAAATGTCATGGGTGATTTTTTTCCCCTGTTTTTCTATACTTTTTTGTGGTAAAAATACACAGAACATAAAATTTACCATTTTAAGCAAGTGTCCAGTTCAGTGGCATTAAGTATGTTCACATTTTTGTGCAACCGTCACCACCATCCCTCTCTAGAGAATTTTCATCTTGCAAAACAAAATCCTGTACCCATTGAACACTAACTCTGCAATCTCCCCTACCCCAGTCCCTGGAAAGTGGTTTTCCTTCTCTATGAATTTGCCTATTCTAGGACTTCGTATAAGTGGATCATATAGTATTTATCCTTTTGTGGCTGGCTTGTTTCACTTAGCATAATGTCTTCAAGCTTCATCTTTGCCATGGCATGTGTCAGAATTTCCTTCCTTTTTAAGGCTGAATAATATTCCATTGTATGTATTTTTGTTGTTGTTATCCATTTATCCATGGATGGACACGGGTTGCTTCCACCTTTTAGTAATTGTAAATAATGCTGCTATGAACGTGAGTGTACAAATACCTGTTCAAGTCCCTGCTTTTAATTTTGGGGGGCATATATTCAGAAGTGGAATTGTTGGATCGTATAGGAATTCTATTTTTAATTTTTTGAGGAACTATACTTTTTTGTATTTTGCAAATTTTCCACAATAAGCATGTATTGCTTTGATATGAGGAGGGGGGGAAAGCCTTACTTTGTGCCCTCGGATTAGTACCCAGTGTTGAGCTTATGGTCAGAGTGTGAATGAGTAGCAAATGCGAATAAGTTTTGTCATTCAAGAAAATATGGTACTGACCCCATGGAACTTCGCTCAGTCAGAGACTAGATTGCTGACCTGCTGGCCCAGTCTTCACCTTCAGCTCAGAATTTATCTTAAAAGAGCAGAGAGGTGGTAGCAAGTGCTTGAGAGAATGGGGATGGGCTCCAGACTTCACCTGGAAAGAGGTGAAACTTCACCTCTGCCACGTACTGTGTTGTGTGACCTTGAGCCTGTTACCCAACCTTCAGAGTTTTGGTTTCCTCTTCTGTAAAAAAGGAATAATAATACCTTCCTTGCTGGTTTAAATGAAGATTAAGATCTTGCATGTAAAATGCTTAGCCTGGTAAATCACACAGAGTATGTGCTGGGTAAAAGGGTGGCTGCTGTTATTGCTGATCTCAGAGCAGCAGGACATGGTTAGAAAGTGTGGGTTTGAGGTGTGGCTCTTTCTTACCAGCAAAGAGGCCTTAATCAAGTCAGTTCCCTGTCTCTTTAAGGAAAAGTGACCATCCCCCCTGCTCAAAAGTCGCTGGGTAAATCTAAAGTGCAAACAAATATTACTGAGCATCTACTATGGGGAAGAAAGTCCCTCAGAAAAGCCAGTGGTTCAGAGGACCCAGCCCATTTTACAGATGCAGGAATTGAGACCAAGAGGAGAACAGCATAGACCAGAACCCAGGCTTCAGCCCCTCTAGCACAAGCTTCTTCCACTCCACCAGGCCTCTCGTCAAAGTTCAGAGTGGCTCACATACAATCCTCCTTGTCTAAAAGCTTGAGAATACCCCTGCCTCTCCTTCTCTTCCTGCCTTCCTCGTATTGCTACAATACAGGTAACAGGTGTCGACTGAAAAACAAAAACAAAAACCGTGCAACGGGGCTTTCCTGGTGGCGCAGTGGTTAAGAATCCACCTGCCAATGCAGGGGACATGGGTTCGAGCCCTGGTCTGGGAAGATCCCACATGCCACGGAGCAGCTAAGCCCGTGTGCCACAACTACTGAGCCTGCGCTCTAGAGCCTGTGAACCACAACTCATGAAGCTGCACGCGTAGAGCCCATGCTCCGCAACAAGAGAAGCCACCGCAATGAGAAGCTGGCGCACCACAACGAAGAGTAGCCCCCTCTTGCTGCAACTAGAGAAAGCCCGCGCACAGTAACAAAGACCCAACTCAGCCAAAAATAAATAAAAGAAAATAAATTTATTAAAAAAAAAACCGTGCAACATGAGAGCTGTGAGTTCAGTTTCATTTGGGGCTTACTGAAGACTATAGCCCAGGAGACGGCTTTCAGATAGCTTGGAGGAGCTGCTCGGAAGAGGTAGGGGGGAGGTCAGCAAATATATGATTCTGGTAACGGGGGTCCATGCAATCAAGCACACATATCGGTAGAAGGCTGCTGCTAGTCACAAGGAGCTGACATCTCCGTTAGTGATTTTAGTGCTTTTATAGGTATGAGAAGATGCAAGAAATTGGGTTCATAAAATTTTCTCCTGAAAATATCTAACTATTGGAAGGCCTGTTCTGCCAGGTTTTCCAGAGCTCAGAGTGCCTCGTTCCTGATCTCTGCCCTGAATTCCTTTCAGGGTGTGTCAAAGGTCAGCGACTGCAGTGGCTGGTAACTTCATTCTTGTAGAGGCAGAGGGCGAACGACATTCTTCAGTTAGCACAGGAGTTTCTTACAGCAGGGAGCTTTCAACTTGGTCACAGAAGTGCAGGGAGAAAGGATTTCCCATGCTGTATTTCTACCACACTTGCAGCTTCAATCTGGATGAGACTATTCTTTTCCCAGAGCTGCCCTATCAGAGTACCACAACCCAGATGGCATAAACAGCAGAAATGTACTGTCTTGGGCTTCCCCGGTGGCGCAGTGGTGAAGAATCCGCCTGTCAATGCAGGGGACACGGGTTCCAGCCCTGGTCCGGGAAGATCCCACATGCCAGGGTGCAACTAAGCCCATGCGCCACAACTACTGAGCCTGCGCTCTAGAGCCCGCGAGCCACAGCTACTGAGCCTGTGTGCCGCAACTACTGAAGACCGCGTGCCTAGAGCCCGTGCTCTGCAACAAGAGAAGCCACTGTGATGAGAAGCCTGCGCACCGCAGCAAAGAGTAGCCCCCCACTCGCCGCAACTAGAGAAAGCCCGTGCACAGCAACGAAGACCCAACGCAACCAAAAATAAATAAATTTTTTTTTTTTTTTGCGGTATGGGGGCCTCTCACTGCTGTGGCCTCTCCCGTTGCGGAGCACAGGCTCCGGATGCGCAGCCTCAACGGCCATGGCTCACGGGCCCAGCCGCTCTGCGGCACATGGGATCTTCCCAGACTGGGGCACGAACCCGTGTCCCCTGCATCGGCAGGCGGACTCTCAACCACTGCACCACCAGGGAAGCACTAAATATTTTTTTAAAAAGGAAATGTACTGTCTCACAGTTCCAGGGGCTAAAATTCTAAGATCAAGATGTCAGAAGGGTGGGTTCCTTCTGAGGCCGTGAGGGGGAGTCTGTTCCAGGCCCCTCTCCCTGCTGCTGGTGGTTTACTGGTACATCTCTGACTTTCCTCAGCTTGTAGATGCGTCACCCCGATCTCTGCCTTCATCTTCACTTAACGTTTTCCCTGTATGTCCCTGTGTGTGCAAATTTCCCTTTTTTATAAGGATGCTAGTCATAAATGATTAGGGCTCACCCTAATGACCTCATTTTAACTTGACTGCATCTGCAAATAGCCTATTTCCAAATAAGGTCACATTCTGAGGTCCTGGGGGTTAAAAGAATTCAAAATATAAATTTTGGATTCGGTCCCCCACAGAGGCCAAGTACAGGGGCTTGCCATTTCACTGCTTGCTCTTCATAGCAAGTGACTGGATGACTGGTGTTTGAACTTCTTGATGGGAACAGCTAAAGGAGTCCTGTGTGAAGGTGTACATTGGCCACAGTGACATATTGCTGAGAAGGGGTTAGTTTGTTCACTTTTTGTGAACCCCCTTGCCTGCCCCGATCCCTAGAATACTCCAGGCTCTAGTAAATGAAAAGCATCTTAGCTGGCTTTACCCATCTTAAACGTATTCTGCATGAGTTTGATGCTGAACTCCTTTATTTGTTAATCCCAACAGACCTTCTGTACAAAGTGGTTAGAATAAGGATACTTCACCCTAAATCATCTACCCCAGCAGAATACAAAATCGGAATCAGAGGAGCCCCAGACCCAGAGGTGCACTTTTGAAGCCTTGCTTCCAAATCCTGGCAGTTCGCAGTAGGAAGTACCTTGACTGTCTCTTTCTCAATACTTCGCTTACAGTTCTGTGGTTGTCCATCCTCCCCCACCAGCCTTGGAGTTCCTTGAGGGTGGGCACTAAGTCTGACTTGTCCCTTGCCCAGCATCCAGTACCCAGCATCACAAAGAAGAGACTCAGTGTTTCTTGGGTAAATGAAAGCAATATGGCAGAGCCCCTCTCCTGCCTAATTGAGAGCCAACTTTCTGGCCTGGAAGACCAGCTTGTCCTTTCTTAGTTCTCCTTGTGGCTAAAATTCAGGAGCTTCTACAAGTGGACAAGGCAAAACAAGGTACACCTGGAACCTCAAGGAGAAAGTCATACCAAAGGGCCTTGCTCATTTGCTCCCCAAGTGCATTGCATGGCATTCTTCCCTGACTTGCCTATAATCCGGAATGCCCTTCTCCACGCCTACCCTCGCTCTGGTGTCTCTCACGTGTGTGTGTGGGGCAAGGGGAATGCTTCTGGAACCTCTCTTGACCTCACTGCCTCCCTTGCCAGTTATGGCCTTATTTCTCCTACTCTTCTTAATAGCAGTACTCTTCTTATCTACAACTACATCTCTATGTCCACTTTATTCTGTAACTTATTCTGTTATGAACTGAATTTTGCCCCTCAAACTCCTATGTTGAAGCCCTAACCCCCAGTGTGACTGTATTTGGATATAGGGCCTTTAAAGAGGTAATTAAGATTAAATGAGGTCCTAAGGGTAGAGCCCAAGTCCTACAGGACCGGTGGTGTCCTTAAGAGGAGGAGACACCAGGGGTCTCTCTCTGCACAAGCACAGAGGAAAGGCCATGTGAGCACACAGCAAGAAGGCAGCAGTCTACAGGCCAGGAAGAGAGGCCTCACCAGGAACAAACCCTCATGGCACCTTGATCTTGGACTTCTAGCCTCCAGAACTGTGAGAAAATAACTGTCTGTTGTTTAAGCCCACTAGTCAGTGGTGGTCTGTTAATGGCAGCCCAAGCTAAGACACACTCCAATCTGTTTTCCTTCTCCTTTGCCAGGACCCTTCTACCCTGCATCCCTGACTGACATTGTTCGAGTGCTTTAGGGCTCTGTCCTGGACCCCCTTCTTTCCTATCCATAATCTCACACAGTCCCAGGACTTTAAATACCATCTGTACACTGATGACTCCCAAGTCTTTGTCCTTTGACCTGACTCCTTCCCCAAGCCCAAAGCGCCTGCCTGATCTCTCCATTTGGACGTCTAATACCAGTACTCTTCAACTTTTAGCACTATGACACAGCTAGTAAATGGTAATATTCAGCACATTTCCATAAATAGACGAGGATTTACAGTTTACAGCTAAAGGCAGTCAGCCCTGGCTGGGGTGGGCGGGAGGCGATGGGAGTGAGTTCTGGCTGCCCTGGGCTCTACCCAGCTGCCCCCCCAAGGGCTGAGAGGACCCAGACCCCAGGCACACCTGTGAACCTATTCCCAGGACCGCTGACGCTGGCGGAGAAGAGGCATTCTGAAGGATAGTCTGTGTCGTTCTTCACGTCCTGACATGGTGCTACTGTTCTTGCAGTTGTCCAGTTGGAGTCACCTTGATTCCTTTTTCTCTCTACCCTGCGTCCAGTCCAAGTCAATGCTGTTGGCTACACCTTCATAATATATCCAAGTGCAATCACTTTTCCCCACTTCAAATGCCAATCTGGTCCAAGCCCATAACATCTCTCACCGAAAGTGTTCCAGTATCCTCGCTCTTTTACTCCTTTCTACCTCCAGGCTTTTCTCCACACACCTGCAAGTGGTCCTGTGAAACTCTAAGTCAGAGCAGGTCAGTCCTGTGCTCAGAATCCTCCAGTGGTATCACAGCTCATTCAGATAATAGGCAAAGTCCTCACCGTAGCCTGAATGGCCCTGCACTGTGGCTCTGAGCCCGGGGCCCGTCTGCTCCCCCTTGGAGCTCCCTGGGCTCTGGCCCCACTGCCTGGCCACCATTCTCATACTTGCCAGACACTGTGTTACTGACACCTCTCATATTTCTTGGACAGGAATAAGAGTCTCCTCATTTCTAGTCCTGCATTTTTTCCATTCCATCAAGCTGTGTAAAACATTTGTGAACATCCATAGCATTATAAGGAACGTGACTCCGTCATTTACTGTCCAAAATGGGAGACTTTTGAGAGTGCAGTTGGGTGCTGTCAGTAATTACACCAGAACGACAGCTGTAAACTGGGACTGTCTTGGACAGACTGGTATACATGGTCACCTGTATGATCAGGCCACCCAAGATGACTGTTCTCTTACTCTCTGCACATCCCCTGCTCGACCAGTCCCTGCCTCACCTACACCCTACGCACCTGACTGACCTTTCCTCTCAGCTGTAGCGCCTATGATATAATCAGTAAATGCCTGTGTACCTGTTCCTGGCGCCAGCTGGTGAGTTTTGAAATCTTTGAATCCGAACTATCTCCACTATGATAATTTATCAAAGGGGCGGCGAGGGGCGGCCCCTCTGCTGGTTTCCCATGCAGCTGATGAGCCAACCCGATGTCAGTTCTCCCCATAACTGGTAACTGCCCTCTTCCCCAGGTAGCAAGGACTGCTGCCATGTCCTTCCCGCTGTCTGCCACACACGGTGGGGTGTCACTCCAGGACCCCGCTTCAGACACGTAAGATCCCCCGTCCATTCAACTCCTGATGTCTCTGTCACTGACTCGGGGCTCTCTCTTTGGTCTTGAGGCTGGGCAGGTACAGGGCTTGCAAGCCTTCAGGGTGCAGCTGAACTTCGCCCCACCTATAAGGATAAAAATTCTGACATCTCCCCCACTCTTCCTGCCCAGAATAGAAGAAGACTGTGGTGAAATCCCTTCCTGTGTTAAGTCTCAGGGACTCGGGGTAGAGGGAAATAAATAAAACATAATTAAGGTTAAACCCCAAGTGAAAAGCTTCATGGTTGAGTGAAAATGTCATGCTAAGTACTAGTTCACGTGGAGGCTCATCACCCACCAGGAAGGGCTGTGTCGCTTCCTCCAGTCTTTAGATGGTGTGATGGGCATGAGCTGCTGGGGGGAACTGAACTCAGACCCCAAGGCCTGGGCTCAGTACTGGCTCTGCCTCGGACTTCCCGTGTGAGCTCGGGCAGGTCCCCCTGCCACACCCCAACGTCAAATTCCTCAGCTGAAAAGGAAGGATTGGCCATGCTGGGAGCACACACACAGGTGCTTTTTCTTAGGAGATAGTCCTGTAGACAGCACCAAAAATCAGTTCCCCTCTGTCTAGTTGCCTAGGGCTTCTGTAACATACACCACAGAGCACATGGCTTAAGCAAAAGAAGTGTATTGTCTCCCAGTTCCGGAGGCCAGCAGTCTGAAGCCCAGGTGTCTGTGGGGCATGCCTGCCTCCTCTGAAGCTTCTAGGGGAGGCTCCTTCCTTCCTCTTCCAGCTGCTGGGGGGCCCAGGTGTTTCTTGCCTTTGGCAGTGTCTCTGCAGTCTCTGCCTCCTTCACATGGCCTTCTGTCTGCCTCTATCTGTGTCTAGATTTTCTTCTCTAAGGATGCCAGTCGTGTTGGATTAGTCATAGTTATGTGGGACACTCTAATCCACCATGACCTCAGCTTAACCTAGTTACATCAGCAAAGACCCTATTTCCAAGTAAATTCACATTTGTAGGTACCAAGGGTTAGGACTTCTTTGGAGGGAGCACAGTTCAATCAATTGTGTCTTCCATGAGAGCTCGGGCACCTACACCTTTTGGGCTGGCTGTATTTCCTCTGTGGTCCTAAGGATGGGAAACCGTGTGGGTGAGAAGTAGCAATGTTTGTCTTTCTCACTCTTGTTGGCTACATTTTGGAGATGACAGGAATGTGGGTTTCTTGAGCTAGGAATGACAGTCTGCACTGAACTCTAGAAATATCCCGGTCTTTCCCTTGGCCTGTGAGAAATTGCAGTAATGCCACCATCTAAGCCCCCATGATTGTAGAAAGCAAGCCATTGGACAGAACCTGGAGATTCCAGGCAGGGAGGTCGTTCCTGGTTCACAGAGCAGCTGGTGATCACGTGTGCCTTCACAGGGGCCCAGCTGCCCCGTGAGCCAGGACTCCCCTGGCGAGTGTTTCCTTTGCTACGAGCTATTTCTGTCACCTGGTCCCTGGGCCTTTGCTGCAGACCCTTGGGCACTGCAGGACGTTTTGGGAATGCCCTTCCCTTTTTGAGAAAGTGTCTGTAGACCTTTCTCTGAGCCTTTGGATTCTGCCCTGGGCTGGATGTGCCCAGTAGTTCAGGGACTGGTACCTGTCCATTATGGGGTGTGAGGGTGAGGGAACACTCTCAGCTTTAAACTCTCAGTTACTGAGAAAAGTACCAGGGTGTTAGCACGGCTATCTGTGTGCACGTATCAGTTGATCCCTTTCTCAGTGAACCTGATGACATGGCCTTTGGCGTGGCCAAGAAGCATCAGCAACGGTTCCTCTTAATTTTATGTTAGAGATGCTTTGAGCAACGGCAGAAAAGGGACAAGGGTAGTATTTGATATTTATTTGTCAAGTCCTGCAGCCCATCTCATGGAATTTCTTAACAGTTATCCCTAAGGCATCAGTTTTATTACCTGAGAGAACCACAGAGTAGAACCCAGAAGAAATATTTTCTGTTTGCAGTGGGTAGATTGGTTTTGCTCTCACATGTTTTCATTACCAAACTAAGCACTTTGCACTAGAGTGATACTTTATGTCTTTTTAAAAATTATCATTAATTAATTTATTTATTTTTGGCCACGTTGGGTCTTCATTGCTGTGCAGGCTTTCTCTAGTTGCAGTGACCAGGTCATTGCGGTGTGTGGGCTTCTCATCGCGGTGACTTCTCTTGTGGAGCTTGGGCTCTAGGCACATGGGCTGCAGTAGTTGTGGCTCGCAGGCTCAGTAGTTGTGGCGCACGGGCTTAGCTGCTCTGCAGCATGTGGGATCTTCCCAGACCAGGGCTCGAACCCGTGTCCCCTGCATCGGCAGGCGGATCCTTAACCACTGTGCCACCAGGGAAGTCCTTTATGTCTTTCTACCTCTCTGTCTTCCCAAGCACTTGGGTGTGCAGCACAGCGCAGGGGTGAGAGCACGGGCTTTGGGGCTGGGCTGCCTGAGTGCGGCAGCTCTGCCGCTCATTGGTCCGGGGACTTAGGGTGAGTTTTGTCCCCCATATGCCACAGTCTCCTCATCTATAAAGTGGGATAAACCTCATAGCTTTAATGCATGTAAAGCTTCTAGAACAGTCTCTGGCATGTAGTAAGTGCTCAATTGTTATCTCCTTTGAGTCACTCAGCGGCCTTGGTGGGGCAGAGTTTATTCCCATTTGACAGGGGAGAAAAGATCACATCATGGACAGTAAAGCTGGTCTCTTGGCCCTTCATCCTGTGCTTGTTCTGTGACCCCACACTTCCCTCCTTGTGTTGCCCCAGAGAGAAAGGGGAAGAGAAAAGGGCAAGCAGAAACCAGGGAAGGAGAGGAGAAGTAAATCCATCAGCAAGACGCCTCCCACTGGAACTAAGATAAACCCAGACTCCCTAACAGGACCGGATGAGGCCTGTCTCCCCACTCTCCGCTGTACATTCCAGCTGCGCAGACCCCTCCCACCCCTCAGGCATGCCAACCTTGGAGCTTAATCCTACTCAGGCACCACGTCTAAGTCTAAGCATTAGGTCCTCGGGAAAGCTATTCTGGCCTCTGTATTAGTTAGGATATGGGTTCCACTGCTCTAACAGAAATCCAAATAGCAATGGCTGAAACAGGATAGAACTCTCCTTTTCTCTGATGTAAAAGCCCTGGCTGACTGGTGCCTCTGCCATACAAAGGGGTCCTGCTCCTTCCGTCACCCCCAGGGCGTTACCCTCCCCTGCAGTAGAAGGGGCTGACCACCTGGCCCGCATTCCCGCCAGCCGGGAGGCAGGAAGGGGAGGGCAGGGGCGCAGCACTTCCTGCTAAGGCAGGACCTGGAAGTGTGCACGTCCCTTCGATGTCCATCCTGTCGGCCAGAACCTAGTCACCTGGCCACATCCCGCTACACGTTTTTATCTTGGGCAACCACGTGCACCGTTATTATGAGGGGCTCCATTCATATGAGGGAGAAGGGAAGAGTGGGTGTTCGGGGGCAAGTGGCAATCCCTGCCACCCCTCCTAGTCCAAATAAGACTTACCAGTTATGTTTCCACAGCATCCTGACGCTCATTGCACTGTGACTCTGTCACTATTTTTACTTATTTGTAGTGTATCTGTTTTACCCTCCCATTAATACGAGGGCAGGAATCGTATTATATACCCAGTGCCTGGTTCACAGTAACTGTCTACGAATATTAGTTGACTTCCTGATAGGATTACACAGCACAAAGCAAGCGTTTAGGTGGGACTCAAAGAAGGAAGACATTTATCTTCATCCTGGTCCCAACCATTTCAAACCAGGCTGTGGACAGACGGCCTCACATGGAATTATGTCTGTACCTCCTGTTAGCTCTGCCTTCAGTGTGAATCCACGGTCCAGCCGCTTAACTTCCCTGCTCCGAGACCACCTGCACGCCTAGTCTGTGGTGGCTAGCCTTGCCCCAAAGCCTGAGGTCTCTCTGAAGTGTGAATCCCATCGCTGTCACTCCCGCTTCAACCTTCCAGTGGATTCCCATTTCTCATGGAACCAGAGCCTCCCTTATCCTTCGCTCTTGAGCCACGCCTACCCTTCCCTCCTGGGGACACCCCGAGCCCCTTTCTGACACTTGAACATTTCTGCCCCTGCTGTTACCATTCAGATCTCAACTCAGATTCTCCTGCTCAGAGAGGTCGCCCTGGAGAGGTAAACCCACACCCCAGTCGCCTCTGCCACGTCACCTCACAGCCTGGAGTGCTTGAACTTGTCCACGCCTCCAACAAATAATGCAGACCGCACCTCCCTGAGGGAGGTCCCAGGCGTCACTGCCTGAGACCACTATAGAAACACTTGTGTGAGAGATTGGCTCCTGGTATCTGAAAGTAGTACTAACAGATGCTTTGGAAACTTGGGGATGTGTATCCTGGAACCTAGAACCAGGGTGGGAGGAATAGGATAAGGCTGAGTAGCGGTCTGTGGCTGCAGGATGCCTGCTTCACAGCATTACGCTCCCACTTTTTAATCCCCACAGTAGTTGCTTGCTTTGCACGCTGCAGAAAGATTTATGCAGAAAATGCCAAGTTCTACCTGCCACTTAGTGACATGCCAGACTCCTGGAGCCCCCAGATTGGAAGGTGTATCAGTCAGGGTTCCACAGAGAAACAGAGCAGTAGGGGATACATGTCAGGAGACTTAGTGCAAGGAATCACCTTGTGCAGCCTGAGGACTGGCGAGGCAGGGCTGAAATCCACCGTGCAAGCTGACGGGAAGGGCAGGCCAGGCTAGGGCATGAGCTGCAGCTGTGGCCACAGGCAAAATTTCTTCTTCCTCAAGGAAACCTCAGTTCTGCTCTTCAGGCCTTTCTTTTGACAGAACCAGGCCCTCCCTGATTACCAAGGATCACCCCTTTTACTAAAAGCCAGCGTGCACGTGGTCTCAGGAGCGGGGAAGTTAAGAAGCGGCTGGACCGTGGATTCATGTTGAAGGCGGAGTTAACAGGATGTACCGACGTAATTCCACACGAGACCATCTGTCCACAGCCTTGTTTGAAATGGTTGGGACCAGAACGAAAATAAGTGTCTTCCTTCTTTGAATCCCACCTAAACGCTTGGTTTGTTCTGTGTGATCCTTTCAGTAAGTCGACTTGATCACATCTCTAAAATACCTGCCCAGCAGCCCCTAGGTTAGCATTTGTGAATAAATGGGGAAAACATCCTCGCCAAGCTGACACCTAACAGTGACCATCACTGAAAGGGAGATTCCTGATTTCTTTGGGAGACACATTCTGAATAACTTCAGGAAATGATAGAAACGATGCTACTGCCCATTTCCCCAAATGCCCCGTCTCTCTAGCTAACAGCTCGACAGCAGCATTAATTGAACTTGATTTCATAATTATTATTAGTTCACCCCAGTTTGGTTGCTTAGATACAAAGCAATTCATTTGGAGACAATTTTCCTAAGATGTCCCACAGATATTATAATGTTCCAGAAGTATGTTCAGTAATAATTTATAAGTAATGGCTCCCAGAGTTAACACATTTCTGCTCCAAGCAATATACTTTCTTTGACTACTGTCAACCACTGTATAATATTTATTAAGTCACTAACTGGTAGTCTAATGCTACTTGTGCATTTCCAGCAGAGTTTATCTTGCAGGTCTTGGACAGTATTTGATTTGAGGCTTTGGGGATGGTTATAATGTGCTTTTACCCCCTTGACACAAAAGCAATTTAATATTTATTGTAAAAACTTGGGGGGTAAAACAGAAAGAGGTAGAGAAGAAAATAATCACCCTAACCTACCACCAAAGAATATTCTTTCGTATATGTGTATACATAAAATCTGAAAATGGTACCTTAATGCAATTCTGAATCCTGTTCTTTTAAACTTAACATTATTTTGTGATTAAATAATCCATATAATTAAGTTGTTTATGAATATTTTAATGATTTCATATAACTGTACCATGATTTATTACACCATTCTCTCATTGTTAGATGTTTACATTGTTTCCAGGTATTTGCAATTGTAAAGAATACCAAGATACAGACTTGCAACTAGTAGTTAAATAAGTTCTGGGTGTGGGGGGGCAAATCTAATGCACAGCATGGTGATTATAGTCAACAGTACTGTATTATAACCTCAAAGGTGCTAAGAGACTAGATATTAATTGTTCACACCACAAAAAAGAAATAATTATGTGAGGTGATAGAGGTGTTAGCTAATGCTACAGTGGTAATCATATTGCAACATACAAATGTATTAAATCACATTGTACACCTTAAACTTACACAATGTTATATGTCAATTTAAAAAAAAAAGACCAGGATGAATATCTTTATGTTAATCTTTGCACACATATATGAGTGTCACCTTAGAATTTATTCTTGGAAGTGAAATTATAGGAAGAAGGGGTATGAAGTATAGAAGCCTTTTGATAAATATCAACCAGCTGGTTTCTGGGTTAGAAGATTTTTGAAAATTCCTCTCATGATACTCGACCACATTTATAAAACATCACTTGAGAAATAGAAGAGTCAGTATAGTCATTTCCTAAAGAGCTTATGAGCAACTGAGTATATTTATCTTGAAATGGAAGTAATTATTTATTTCCTTAAAATATAAGATGCTCATTTCTATATTTGTTATAGATACAACCCAGAATTTGCATCAGTTCTCTTCTGTGAGCCTTAAATGTTTAGCTAGGACACTGCCTTTCCCTAATGGCTTTCATCTGCCTTTCCAAGTGATATCAGGTGCCAGCATGCTGTCCCTGGGCCTTATCGGTGACACAGGGTCTCCAGAAGGAACGAGCCCATAAACGCCAAGTCATTGTGTGCGAGGGATGGGCCGCTTCAGCCAGCAGCTGATTACCTGCTCCTGGAGCCCAGCCCAGCTGACACTGCTTAGGAAGAGGCTTTGAGATCTAATTAAGATCCGTTTCCCTGCTCTGTCACAGCACCCCGTAAAGACTGCCAGGCAATAATGAAGGTTCTTTTACTGAAAGACCCTAAGGAGGACGACTGTGGCCAGGATCCCTACATCAGGGTAAGTACCTGACACACCTGGTCCCCGAAAGCCCAACACTGCCTTGTGATTGAAGTCAAGGGGAGGGTCCATCTGCTAAAACTCTGAGGAACTGGCGCAGAATAAGTTGTGAAATAGGACCTTTTCCTTATTTTCCAAACAACCCTGGCCAATTCAAAACCATATTCTTTTACCTGCAGGAATTAGGATTATATGGACTCGAAGCCACTTTGATCCCTGTTTTATCATTTGAGTTTTGGTCTCTTCCCAGTTTTTTGGAGAAGGTAAGATTCATCAGTGTCTGAGCACCATCGTTTCTGAATGAGACACGTTTGGTTTCTGTAGACTCCTACAGAATTCTAGGGGAAGGACCCGTTTGCTAGCCCTCATCTCACTACCCAACTGTAAAACAAGGACGGCACGAGCTCACCTGCTCCAGGACTTGGCTGCTACTGGATCCTCAGCCCAAGCCTCTATCAGCGGCCCCAGAAAGCCACCCAACCTGGAGGTGGGCCCGTAAGGAGGCCCGGGAGAGCCAGTCATGCTGAGGCACCAAGCCTGTGCTGCTCTTGGCCACGCAGACCCTTCACCTTCCTCCTGTCATTCAGTCCACGCCCCTGACCTCAGCGAAGCGCAGAAGAGCTGTTGTTTCTCCCCAGGTTGGGCAGCTTGGCGGAGTTCTCCAGCAGATAAGAGGGAGAGTTGGGACTGCTTCCATGTATTGGAGCGATAGTTATGGCCAGGGAGAGTCCCAGGAAAGCCCTCCAAATGCTTCCGACTAAAGATTCAGGGCCCAGCACCCCAGGCCCCATCAGTGTGCACCCTGTCACCGGACATCTCCCCGGGGGCACCGTTCTGGACACGTGGGCCCAGAGCCAGGGCGGCTTCGTGGGACTGGTGTGCCCAGCCCTGCCCACCGGGCTCCCGGGCCACTGTGAGCATCAGGTTCACCCCCGTGCTCTGCATGTCAGAGCCCACCTGTCACTCTGTGGAGGACCTCTCTGCTATCTCCCTTCGCTCTGAGCTGAAGATTGAATTATTCATTCAACAGTTTACTCAGCAAACATTGATTTGGCATCTGCCCTGGGTCTGTGTGCTGTGAGGAATATATAATGGACCCACATCGCATGCTCTTCCGTAAGCAGCTTTAACAGGGAACCAGAGCTCATCATTTGAAATCTTTGCTGGGCCCCTGTGCTCATAAAAATACTAGAGTCTCTGTGGGAGCTTCTCCATCACCCCCAGCCAGTTTGTTTCATGAGGGGCTTCCTGGACTCCCTCTCTGAAGCTCCTGATGGGCAGTGAGCGAGCGCACGGGCTTGGGAATCATAGGGGCATGTGCTCAAGTGCCGGCTCTGCCCCTCACCTTGAACTAGTTCTTTATCCTCGCCAAGCCTCTGTGTCTTAATCCGTGCGATGCAAATAGTGCCACCCGTCTCACAGGGCACTTTCACAGATTCAGTGCAGGATTATGTGTATAACAGCCCAGTGCCCAGCTCAGAATACGTGTTCAATAGATTTTATCACCATTTTTATGCTCAAAAACCAGGGCTTCAGCATGGATATCACTCCTTGAATGTTCCAGCTTTCTTATGGATGCAGGTCAAGTCTACCGTCCTGCCTGCACCCTAGCCACACCCAGACTGAGTCACATTGTCCCTTGGCTCCATTACACCTGCCACCCTGCATCACACTGGCCTCTCCCTCCCCAAGACTGTGTGAGCTCCTTGAGGGAAATGCTGTGAATTTACCTGTATGTCCTTAAAGGCCTAGAGTAGTTCCAGGCGCATAGTAAGCTCTGTCTTGAGTGGATGGATGGATGGATGGATGGATGGAATTAGTTTGCCTGCTGCTATTGTGAAGCATTTAGAATTCTGGAAAATGTTGAACTTGACTGTCATATAAAATGCCTTTGCTGTTGTTTGGTGTGCAGCTGTCTCACCCTGAAGGTTACGGGGGCCTCATTTTTACCAGCCCCAGAGCAGTGGAAGCAGTGGAGCTGTGTTTGGAGAAAGACAATAAAACCGAAGGTAAGGGTGGGTCTGCTGTGAATGCCACTGGACTTCGCTTTGTCCTGTTGGTGATACTAGATTCCAGAAATAGCTGGACTTCAGGTTTGAGAAAGTGCAATGACTTTTAGTCAAAAACTATTTAGGTACCAAGTTACTTCGTGTTTTTGGAACCTTTGGAGGGAGCAGAAGATGAAATTCCTTCTTCTAAGCTGTTTCTTAGTGTCCCACACAGAACGACATGTTACATGGTAGCCTCCTGACCGGGGTGAGCGCTTCGTGGCACTGCGTCACCAGGAAGCAGGAGACGGTGCTACCTCCTAAATGCCCAGACGGGTGCCGCTGTGGGGGGTCTCCACGTGCACCCACCAGGTGGTCACAGTATGTGGGCGCCAGTCTCTTTCCTCACAGGGACGTTGGGAAGGTCCAACAGCACATGAGAACAGTGCGTGCCGAGCCAGCACTCGATGATGTGACCCCGCCCAGGCCTCCTTCTCGCTTCCTTCCCTCTCTGCCAGAGCCCGGCTCTCAGACTGAACACCACCTTAGTCTGTCCCATCAGACAGCTTTGAGCTAACATGTGTGGAGTGCCTGCTGTATACCAGGCTCTATATTAGCTTGACATTCGCAATCTCATTCAATCCTGGACCGGCCAGAGACTCACCTACCGTGGTCCTCATTTTACAGATAAGAATGCTGAGGCTTGGGGAGAGTCAGCACCTGTCCAAGGCCCTGGAGCCCGTCTGTCAGGCCGGACCAGCTCCAGTTATACTAACAGGGGGAGGCAGCGGGACGGGTGGTTATCAAAGGGCTTTGCAGTCAGTTAGGCCTGGCCTCAGATGGCCATTCTGACCTTGGCGGCTTCCTTGACCTCGCTGAGCCTCAGTTTCCTTGTTTGTAAAGTGGGCACAATAATACTTGCATCCCAGGATCGTCACTTCTACCACTAGTTAGAGCTCCTCTAGGGCCTACCGTGTGCCACACCAGGCCCTGGCTGCTTTATCCGTGAGGTGGGTATGGTTAGTATCCCCGCCTGACAAATGAGGAGCCTGTGGAGCAGAGGGCATGAAACTCTCCAAGACCACACGGTCTGTAAGTCACAGTTTTAAGATTCTAGCTGCGGAGTCTGAGTCCCAAAGTGAAGCATTCAGGACATCTCCTGGTGCGTGGTGACACTGAGCAAGTGACAGTGCAGAGTGGTCCTTATCTTTACAGTCAATTAGGCTTTCATTATAGCCAAAACAATCACCAACTCGGTGATTTCATATACGCAGTTACCTCCTATTGAGGAGAAAGTCTAACGCTTTTCTTAGGGATGAGGACTTGTGCTGTCCAATCCTCAAGGCAGCTCAGAACCGGAAGTACTGTTATTTCCAAAATGGAGAAAGAAGACTCGAGATGGAGAAGCGTGTGTATTCTCTCCCAGTGGTGCTTCAGGAATCTTGGTCTTACAGTTGTGCTTTCCCTTTTGTATGTGTTTTGAGGATGAAGATGATGAAAAAGAAAAAATCCCCAGCATGGACACTATAACTTTTTATAATGCTTTATAGTTTAAAAAGCATTTTCCCATACATTTTCTTTTTTTCTTTTTTTTGATGGAAGTATAGTTGGTGTACAATATTATATAAGTTACAAGTGTACAATATAGTCCATACATTTTCTTATTTTGATTGTTACAACAACTTTATGAATACAGGCAGGAGAGGTGTAGTTAATCCCCGTTACCTCGACAGGGAAACAGAGGAGGTGGGTCAGCTGACTTGCGAGGAACGAGCCCAAGTTAAGGGGCAGAGCCAGCTCTGAAGCCGGGCATTCTGATTTCACCCAGGGCTTGCTCCAACTCATATCTGCTATGATGCTTGGAGAATGGTTTGTTCACATGCTGTAGATAATGTTTAAATAAATATTATTTACGTTTGTGGGGTAGGAAAGGAAAGAAGGTGAAACTCAGTCTTTTATCGCTTTTTAAAAGGGAATTTCTCACGGGAGTGTAAAGGGTAGAGTAACACTATTGAATTTAAGGGAAAATTACACTCATAGTCAGATCTTAGGAAGGAAGAACCAGTGTTTCCTTATCTTCTAAAAGGATGTTGAATGCCAAGTGGCCTTGTGATACATTTATACTGCCCACTTTCTCTTGGTTTTTCTTCAATCCATATTTAAAGATGTTTATTTTTTGTCATCAAATGATAGTGTTCTCTATTAAATTGTGTTTGTTTATGAACCTGATATTTATTCTCTTCTTTGACCTAATAGATAAATGAGCCTTCCCATCTGAGATGACAGTTTCTTGACTGCTTTCAGATTTATATCCCGAATAAAACCAGTCATATTGCTTTGTTAGACATTTAAGTTGCCTCTTTTTCACGACCAGTAATTTTTTCTTTAAAAGTCTAGATTATGGGGGGACATCCCTGGCTGTCCAGTGGTTAGGACTCAGCACTTTCACTGCCATGGCCCCGGGTTCAGTCCCTCGCTAAGATCCCGCAAGCTGCGTAGCACGGCCAAAAAAAAAAACAGAAAAAGTCTAGATTTTTGAATTTTAATATTACCATGCAAATTAATTCTTCAAGTTATGTTTACTAGTATGCACTAAAAATCCTTCTAGTGCCAACTGTGGAAGTGATTTGATACTTAATGCCTTCAATAAGGAAGGCATGTTGAAACATTTGCCAAAGTGATTTTAAAAATTTTGCCTGCGGAATATGGACAATATAAAAATGGATTTTAGTTTGAGATGCTGTTCTTTCTATTTGGTTATTAATAATTTTCCTTGCTCACAAGTTTTTAGGATGAACAAACAGCCTTGGGCAGCAGTCCAAATGGCCGCTTTGGTATTTGCAACTCACATCAAATTTCATGTTTTACAGTCTGGAGAAAGTCTCTGGCAGAAAAATGGAATGCTAAGTCAGTGTATGTGGTGGGAAATGCTACTGCTTCTCTAGGTAAGCAGTCAAGGTACAAATAAAACACCAAAGAATGACTGTGATATTGTGATTATAATAAGAAATATATATTTGGTCTTTGTCCCTGTTCCTGGCACAGAGCTCCTAAAACCCTTGGAATTTCCTGAGTGATAAAAAAGATAAGGTGGGGCTTCCCTGGTGGCGCAGTGGTTGAGAGTCCGCCTGCCGATGCAGGGGACACGGGTTCGTGCCCCGGTCCGGGAGGATCCCACATGCCGCAGAGCGGCTGGGCCCGTGAGCCATGGCCGCTGAGCCTGCGCGTCCAGAGCCTGTGCTCCGCAGCGGGAGAGGCCACAGCAGTGAGAGGCCCGCGTACCACAAAAAAAAAAAAAAAAAAGATAAGGTGTACTTTGTTATTCATAACAAACCTCTTTCAACTCCACCTGAGATGACTTTAATGGGGTGACTTTTGGAAAGCCCCTTAAATTGGAGGCTAGTTGCCATGGGAACCAATCCTCCGATTAGAGTAGGAACTTTCAGCCTCATGCCCTCCCTGCCTCCTACTTCCAGGGAGAAGACATCAGCCAGAGGTTGAATTAATCAATCAATTATGGCTGTGTATGAAGCTGCCATAAAAATCCAGAAGGACAGTAATGTGGAGGGTGCTGGGAGGCTGGAGCCAGGAGAGGGCACGGAAGCTCAGGCCCTCCCCGCATACCTGCCTGCTGCACCTCTTCCATCTGGCTGTTCATTTATACCCTTTGAAATATCCTTTGTAATAAATCTGCAGTAGTTAGTAAACCATCTTCCTGAGTTCTGTGAGCTGTTCTAGCAAATGATCCAACCCAAGGAGTGGGTTGTGAGAACCTCCGATTTAGAGCTGGTCAGTCAGAAGCACAAGCAGAGAGCTGGGTCTGAAGTGGGAGCAGTTTGTGGGACTGAGCCTTCCATCCTCGGGATTTGACGCTACCTCCCAGTAGAGAGTGTCAGACTTGAGTTCACTTGTAGGACACCTAGCTGAGAACTGGAGAATTGCTTGGTGTGGAAAACCCACACATTGGGTAACCAGAGTGCAGACGTGTGGTGATGAGAGCAGAGGAGGAAAAGAGGAGGTTTCCTTCCACACTGACTTAGCTTTGTTCATTGAACACTATAGTTCAGTTTAAAACATGATTTTTTTCCTTTTTAAATTTACAAAAAGTAATTAATTAGTTAACTATATAATGCTGCTGATAAGGGTGCGGTGAAACAAATGTATTCAAATATTGCTAAATGGCATTGAAATTTGGTTCACATCTTTTGAGAAGTACTTGGTTGGCATGTATTCAAAAGCTTTGCCAAAATAGTTGTACCCTTTGGCCCACTAATCCCTTTGCTGGTAAAATCTGTCCAAGCTGTTTCGAAGAAGACTTACAGAGAAGTTATAAATACAAGGCAAGGAACAATTTTTCCTGAACCTTTTGAAACTAAGTTGCTGATAATGATGCCTTACCATCCAAAGCCACAGGTCCAGGGAGGGCAGGGCTGGGACCCAGCTCCCTCTCGTCTCCCTACACCAGCCTCCAAGGGGAGACTTTCTCCATGTCATTTGTAAGGCATGTGCCTTTGTACTTGCACATTTTAAAAACAACACAGGAACAGGACTTTAATAACCATGTAAAGAAATATATTTTGTTGTTGTTGTTTTCCAGTGAATAAAATTGGCCTGCATACAGAAGGAGAAAACTGTGGAAATGCAGGAAAGCTTGCAGAGTACATTTGTTCTAGTAAGTAGAACAAGGTCGCCCCAAATGAAGCCCATTTATTTTTGTTGGTCGGTCTCACAACCAGCGCCTCGGGAAAGGGCCACCTCCTCGGTGATGATGCTGATACTGTGGCTGATGGGTGTGTGCCGCTCCAAGACCGTGGCTGCCTTGTATCTGCATCTGTCTGTGCTGGTCTGAGATCCAGCCTACTGCCCTCCACCCCCTCCACCCAAGGACTTGAGACAACTTGAACGTGACACAGAATAAAAAGGCTGGAGACAAAACCAGAAGCAAGACCCTCTGCAGGGATTGTAAGGGGAGTGGAAGCAGCAGAAGCTGCCGGCACCGTCCCTCTGTCTGCCGGCTCCCCACCTTCCTGGTAGGAGTCTCTTCCCTGTCCGAATTCCCCCCCCCACAAAGCCCGCTCCCCCTAAAGAGCCCACTCAGCCCCCCCATAAGCTCATCACTGGGCAGCATATGGGCTGAGACTTAAAATGGCAAGGGTTCTGGGGATACTTGTGTTTAAATAAGGATTAAGCTTTAATTATGAACGTTTCGGCTTCTGACGAAACATGGGCCAAGATTTTTGGAGCAGAACTCTCCGAGAGAGAGGACGGAGAGGCTCGATATGTACTTGCAGGGGAGCCCCACCTCCAAGTTGTGTGTCCCAATCTCTCCCCTACACGTCTGATCCAACTGCACACACATGCTCTTGTGTCCTTGTCACTTGGATCCCTCCCTGAGAGATGTGTGACATCAGACCCCCACGTGAAAGATGACACAGAACCAGCTTGCCTTCTGTCACTGAGAGGGAATCAGAGCTTCGCTCCTCGGGGTCAGGGGGTGTGGAACTGTCTGCGAGGGCCAGATACGCCGTCTTTGCGGCCACATCCTCTGCCCGTCGTAGCACGAGAGCAGCCGTAGACCATGGGCTGGGTTCTGACCTGGGTTTGCGGTTTGCAGACCCTTTCTAGAGCTTGCTGAGCTAGAAGACAGGGCCAGGTTGGCTGCTGACGCCTGAGGTTTTGCTCTGAGGTGGTCCCAGGAGAGGGGTGTCTTCTCTGCCCCTGGGGTGGTGGTTTCAGGGTGGGCAGGGAGCCAGGACACCTTAACCGGGAATTTTTACGGCTTCTGGGACCGTGGTGCGTGGTTTTGTGTCTGGACGTGGTGTGTAAGAACATTTCTTCTCCAGGTAACGATCTCTAAAGTCTGAGGAGGCCTTCCTGTCACGAGCCAGTGCTGTTGGTGAAGGTTCTCAAGCTCGTGTGTTTCTGTTGACCCCTAGGAGCTGGACCTGAAAAAGTCGCACATCCTCCACTTCCCCGTGGACCAGGCCCCCTGGAGCTCAGGCAGGGGATGGCAGAGGGACTTCCCAGGTTCCCAGTTGGCTCTCCTTTCTCCCCTTTTCTTTTAAGAACTATTTTATTTCCTCTTTCCTGGGTCACTGTATGCGCTGTGTTAACATCGAGGATGAGACGTTCCTGGGTGGTCAGCGTGTTCCTGACGCGCCCCCTGCCTCGCCTCATTTGGTCCTCACTACCGTCCACTGCAGGCTGCACAGTCCAGTATGGCAGCCAGGAGCCACATGTGCCTATTTAAATATAAATCAATTTAAATTAATCGAAATAAAAACGTGGCTCCCCCGTCACACCAGGCACAGGCCACAGCTCAGCTGTCACTGGCGGCTCAGGCACCACAGGGGCAGCCTAGGGGCACCCAGCATCACCCAGCGCTCTTCTCAATGGTGCTGTTGTCCAGGCTACGGGGACCGAGTGACCATCCAAGGTCCCAGAGCTGGGAGGGGACAGGCGGGAGGGCAGACTCCACACGGCACAGCCAGTGTCCACCCCGTGGGTCCTAATGAGTCTTCAGTTCGCACTTGGAATAGCATCCACATGAGAGTCCGTCTGACGCTGGCAGGACGCTCTCCCCGGTTCTCCCCAGGCGTTAATGATTTTCTCCCCCAGTCAGCTCTGAAGCTTGATCTTTAAAAGCCAAGAATCTACTTCCAGTGCTTGGAGTAAACAGGCCAGTTCATAGTTATTGCTTATTTATTTTACTTAAACACTTATTTATTCTGTCACAGGCACTGTTATAAGCGCCTAAAGCTATTAGCTCATTTAATCTGAAAGCTCGTCGTTCTGACAGATGGTTCTTCCCTCCTGGGCTATCTCCGCTAAGGGAAAAGGAAGTATCAATACAAGTTAAGTGGTCCAAGGTAGAAGAGCATTTCAACATTTTGAGAGAGAGCGAAGGAGGGGGAGGGTGTCAGAGGCAGACAGATTGTGCGGGTTATTTGAACTGTCCCCCTGGACTTGCGCTGAGCTGACCAAGGGCTCGTCCCTGCAGCCTCGCCCACTTGCTGGGCTCTCCTTCTGTCGCCCAGTCAGTCTCGTGGTCCTAATTACCTATGTTAAGTGCCCACCGCCTGCACAACTGGACCCTCCCTCACAGCAGGCCTGAGAGGGCACGGTCATCGCAGTCCTGGAGGGCGTGAGAGTTCTACAGACACTCACATCTCCTCCAGCGAAATGACATTTACGCGCTCAGTCTAGTTCTTAATCACCAGCAGTGACTGTGTACAGAGCTCCCGCTCCAGCTGCATAACATCCTCTTAGGACTTTCAACACAGCTGCTGTCCTCAGCCCGACAGCCCAGCGGGCCAGGCCCCCTTCCCGTTAAAGGAACGCGGAGCAGAGCGTCTGAGCCCCGTGGTTCACCATCCCGCGTCGGGTTAGACCCCTGCCGGGCCCCTGTCGCTCCCTGTCGTCCTGGGGACACCTCACCTCTCACCCCTGTGTAATCAACCGGCTTTTACATTGGCCTATTTAGCTTTGGCCTGTTTGGGTTAAAAATCAGTAGGCAGTGAGGTCATCCCAAAAAGGAAATTTTTTTAAAATAATGAATCATTTATGTTCCATAAACGATCTTATGACAAAGAGGAAGGGTTGGGTGGTTGAGCTATGCCGTTTTTGGAGATGCTGTCAGTTCACATGGTGATGAGATGGGCCAGAGAGGTCCTCATCCACCAGAGTTTGTTTCCCATAAATGTACCCAGTAATCTGCTCCATTGTTCAGTCATGGAAGAGTCCCGTGAGGAGTTTTGCTCAGGACATAATCCATTCGGGAGTGCTTTGGCTTCTTGGAGGAGGTTAGCACCCAGGAAGTACAGTCACGGGATGTCTCTCCTCTCCTGCGGCAGGTCTCAACCAGGACATTTTCAGGTTTTCCTCCCTTGTGCTGCTGTGGTGGTGCTTTGCCATGAAGCCAGCTGAGCTGGTTGGTCCTGCTCGGCCTGCCTCTCCACCGGGCACTGGGGGTGCAGTGGGAAAAAGATGCCTGCCCTGCACCAGGATGTGCGTCCAACTCCCCATCTCCCTAGTAGTGACCAGCAGTCAGAGAACACAGATGAGCAGCTCAGTGCTCTGCTGGACCCGCAGAAGAAAGGCTGTGAAGGGCCGATTCTGGAATCTTCCGGAAGCCCCTTGCACACCCCTGGGGTTGAGGCTGCAGGAAAAGTAGGCCCCTGGTTTGGCTGCTGTCCTACAGCTGCCCCACAGCAGGTGCTGGGGAGGGTCTGTGGGAGCCGCTTTGGCCCCTAGGCTCCTGGACACCCCACCACCAAACACACACACGGACACACACACACTGGAGGGACACCTGGGCTCTGGTTCAGAATAGCACCTGGTCATGGCTTTGAAAGTGTGTCATGAGGGATGGCATCTATACTGCGTGAAAACATTTCCTCACACTGGAAAAGAGAAAGCGGTGAACATCTGTTATCTACAGTATATTTAAAAGTTTTCCAATTGCTTGTGTTCTTTTATGTCGGTACTGTACTTACAGAGCCGTTTAAATAAAACACTCGCTGGTTTGTAATTATTGGACAACTTGAAATAAGGACGCCTACAGTCATTCCTGTTGTTTAGCTGCGCCTTCGTGGAGATGGTGCCGGAGGGGGAGAGCTTGGCTTGTTCCCCCCTCTGATTGCAGGCACCGAAAGGGGATGTGTTCAGAGAGATCTTCCAGATGTGAGGAAATGCGTCTTTGTGCCTGACCAGCACTCGCTCCAGCTCTTTACATCTGATGGACAGACGGAAGGGGAGAGCGGTCGCCTCCACTAAAGTGCTTTGTTCTCACAGTGCGGAGGATTCCCATCTGACCGCCCATCAGTTTTGCTGGGAGGTGGTGTCTCACACGCTGTCTCCACGGCTCTGCAGAGCGAGGCCTGCGGCTGAGTCTCCCAGGGCGGAGATGTGCGCAGGGACAAGAGGCTGGGACCCCGCGCGGCCAGCCCTCCGCCCTCGGGCTCCTGGCCTCGCGGCCGAGAAGTGTCCTTACAGCTTCACTGCAGCGGCTGCCGTCTCCTGCCTCCTCGTGGCGGGAGCCCAGGCTCCAAACGCCTCCCGGCCCATCCGGGCTCCTCCAGAGGCAGAAACGGTTGCTCCAAGGCCACCACCAGGCCTGACCTCTAACCTGACTCTTGTCACTGCACTCTAAGTGGTGACTGCTGCCCGGAGCCACCACGACGGGAGGGACTTAGGGAGCAGGGGTGACAGCAGCCCCGGGCTCTTGCGGATGTTAGTAGTCTAGCGCTGTTGCCCACGTGACCCCCCTGAGCTTCCTCCCGCTCACGGTCCTGGAACCAAAGACGCAGGGCAGGGCCCGGGGCTGTGTCTCCATCTACAGAGTCTGCCTGTTTATTCGCAGGGGAGTCGTCAGCACTGCCTCTTCTGTTTCCCTGTGGAACCCTCAAAAGAGAAATCCTGCCGAAAATGCTCAAGGACAAAGGTGACTCCCCCTCCTCTCTGGGGTCCACCGAGAGCCTTCGCGGTGGCGGAGTGTCAGCCCTGGGGACCTACAGGGAGAGCAGGCCTGGGATGGACCTGCCAGGCCAGAAGGTGCAGGGTGCAGTCCTCCCTCCTGCTTCAGATCTGCTCCCATCCACCCGCTCAGCTCAGCTGGGAGCATGCAGAGGGGCACGGGGCCTTCCCTGGGAGGTCGGGTGGGCAGTGGCGTGGTGGCGACCCTGGGGCGGGCACGTGTGGAAACCAGTCCAAGCGTGGAGCTGATCTCATCACACACTCAAAGCAGCGTCCACCAGCCCAGCCAACCTAGGATCGCTCCAAGTCCATCCCCCCGGGCTCCATCCCAAGGTGCCAGGGACCAAGGTGTCCAGGCCCTAGTAGGCTCGTGGCTTCAGCCCGCAGGCTGGTAAAACTCCCTCCAAGCTCTGCCTGCAGCCCTGGCCCTCAGTGTGGGATTCCACACGGACAGCATCCGTGGGGGAGCGTCCCGGGCCAATCCCGCGGGCAACCCACACAAACACGGGAACAAAAGGCGTCCGTGGTATGAAGGAAGGCCGAGTTTTCGGGATCCTCATCCTTCTTCTGCCATCTCAGCCTCCTCTACCGCGTGAGCCACTCCGCAGTGTTAAGCAGGGTGCAGAGGGCCGGCCGAGTCTGCTCGCACTGAGCCCACACCTCTCAGCTCCCGGCGGCTTGTTCCGGGAGGGTCCTGCAGCACCGGGCGGTCTCCACTACCTGTGCCCCGCAGTGTGTTCCCGGGGCAGTGAAGTCTGTCTTCTGGCTTGTGTCCCGATTGTGTCCAGGGATTCCCGTGGAGAGCTTAACCGTCTACCAGACGATCCCACACCCAGGGATCCAGGGGAACCTCAACAGCTACTATTCCCAGCAGGTGTGTGGGGTTTCCAGGGAGCTGGGCGGGCAGGGCAGAGGGGCGCAGGCCTCCCGACGCTGGTTCTGCCATCCCCAGCTGTGCCACTTTGAGGAGGCCATCTTTTGGCTCCATCTCTGTATCTGGGAAGTCGGAATAGACCTATCTCTAAGGTTTTTACAAGGATTAAAGGAGATAATTTACACAAAACCCTTTGCACAGGCTGGGGTCAACAGTGGCTTGATGTCATTCTTCATGGTGTGGGGCACTGGTGGAGCTGCAGGGCAGAGGCTGGAGAGGGGCTGGGCCCACACTGGGAAGGCCTTCAGGGCCCACGGGGGAGTCTGGATTGAATTTGGGAGGCCGCAGGAACCTTTGGAGGCTTCAGTCAGAAGGGTGCACGGTTCTTGTTTGGGCTGATTGAGGTTTTCCACATCTGTATCCAGTAAGACACCTCCCCTTCCTCTCCGGGACAGGCTTCTGAATGCCTGGCTGGTACTCGGAGACCCTGTTAGCACAAACCAAAGCTTTCAGAAAGGCCAAGTGGGCCAGTCTGTCTGCTGTCTGCTCCATTTCCGGAAGGGATGGGGCATTGATGGGGAGCGGGGCTGCTGCCTTACTTGATCAGCGTGCTTTGGCCACACAAGCTAGAGGCATTGTCCACTCTCCTGGGCGCTGGGTCCACGGTGCCTGTGTCCTCTGATCTGGGGGCCTGCAGAGCGACCAAGGAACAGCACCCAGCCTCTCCCATCGCACCCCTCTCTAAACAGTTCCCGACCTGAACTCCGCCTCCGTGGAGCCCAGAACGCCAGCATCAGTGGGGACCCTCCTGCTGTGAATGTACCTGGGCTGCCTGTGGCTGCTTCCTGGGGCTCTGGGGGCTGATGGTGACGGGTAGAGGAGCTCGGCCCCAAGGCAAGGGATTGACCTTGTTCTCTCTGCCTGCAGGGCATTCCCGCCAGCATCACGTTTTTCAGTCCCTCTGGCCTGACACACAGTCTCAAGCATATTCAAGAGTTATCTGGTGACAACATTGACCAGATTAAGGTGAGGTATTCAGTGGGCTTTTGATCTTTTTCAGATGCTCTTTTTTTTTTTTTAACTTTTACTAACTAGCCTAGAGTTTCCATGTGAAGTCAAAGCACTCCTGACCTCACAGACGCCCTGATGGAAGCTCTGTAGAAAAGGCAGGGCTGGACTACCCTGGTGGTCCACTGGTTAACACTCTGCACTTCCATTGCAGAGGGCTCGAGTTCCATCCCTGGTCCGGGAAGTTCCACATGCTGCACGGAATGGCCAAAAAAATAAAAAAAGGCCAGGCTTTAGGAGTCCCAGGCCCCGCTTGCAGCTCAGCAGTGCCACTTGCTGGCTGGTGCTCTTGGACTAGTTGCTTAACCTCTCTGAGCCTGTCTCCTCATTTGTAGCATGAGGATAATTATCCCTTTGTGGCTTTTATAGACATGTGTATGGTCTTCCCTGATAGGTTATTCTCAGGATTAGATGGAAGAATTCAGGCAAAGTCCTTAGCTCAGGGCCTGGCACAGGTATTAGCATCCTTTCCCTTTTTCCCCATCTAACCGTCTTGAAATTGTTCTAAAAGTGATTCCCCTTTTCACGTCTTTTAATTCAAAGGATTTCCATTCGCACCTTTAGGGACTGTTTGTTAGGAGTCTATAAGTAGTCACAGCGCTGTGGTGCCTGTGATGGGGATGTTCTTAAAGGGCTCAAGGGGGACTGAGGAGGGGGCGTGGGTATGACTGGGAGTGCCCAGGACAGGCCGCTAGCATTGTGGGCACTCACACAGCCAGGAGTGAAGGCCCTTACCTTTCATGACAGGTGCAGCTCACAGCACCCCTGGGGGGCGGTCAGGACTGTCTCAGTAGTATACACACTGCCGGCCCCTCCCTCCACCCTGGCTGGCACGCTCACTCCGGTCAGTGCCCAAGGACGGAGCACGGGCATCAGCACTGAGCTATCGGGGGCACTGCTCAGGGACACTGTCTGCAGCCTGGGTCCAGCCCTGCAGGCAGGCTCCATGGGCCCAGCCAGGCCCGTGGTGGTGAGTCCGAGAGCGGAGCTCTCCAGACGCCCTCTCTCCTGTGACCAGACGATTTCAGAGGGAATAAAAGGCTCACGGGGAAAAGTCATTTTGTGACCAAGCTGCTTCTCCTGAAATTATGTCTGCTGTTTGCTGGTTCCCAATCTCAGGGAGTTTCTTTCCTCCTTCCTTCCTTCCTTCCTCCTTCCTTCCTTCCTTCCTTCTTTCTTCCTTCCCTTCCCTTCCCTTCCCTTCCCTTCCCTTCCCTTCCCTTCCCTTCCCTTCCCTTCCCTTCCCTTCCCTTCCCTTCCCTTCCCTTCCCTTCCCTTCCCTTCCCTTCCCTTCCCTTCCCTTCCCTTCCCTTCCCTTCCCTTCCCTTCCCTTCCCTTCCCTTCCCTTCCCTTCCCTTCCCTTCCCTTCCCTTCCCTTCCCTTCCCTTCCCTTCCCTTCCCTTCCCTTCCCTTCCCTTCCCTTCCCTTCCCTTCCCTTCCCTTCCCTTCCCTTCCCTTCCCTTCCCTTCCTTCCCCTCCCCTCCCTTCCCTTCCCTTCCCTTCCCTTCCTTCCCCTCCCCTCCCCTCCCTCCCCTCCCCTCCCCTCCCCTCCCCTCCCCTCCCTCCCCTCCCTCCCCTCCCCTCCCCTCCCCTTCCTTCCCTTCCCTTCCCTTCTTTCTTTCCTTTCTTTTTTTCTTTCCTTTTTTTTTTAAACATCTTTATTGGAGTATAATTTCTTTACATTGTTGTGTTAGTTTCTGCTGTATAACAAAGTGAATCAGCTATATATACATATGTCCCCATATCTTCTCCCTCTTGCATCTCCCTCCCACCCTCCCTATCCCACCCCTCTAGGTGGTCACAGAGCACCAAGCTGATCTCCCTGTGCTATGCAGCTGCTTCCCACTAGCTATCTGTTTTACATTTGGTAGTGTATATATGTCCATGCCACTCTCTCACCTTATCCCAGCTTACCCTTCCCCCTCCCTGTGTCCTCAAGTCCATTCTCTACATCTGCATCTTTATTCCTGTCCTGCCCCTAGGTTCTTCAGAACCTTTTTTTATTTTTTTTTAGATTCCATATATATGTGGTAGCATATGGTATTTGTTTTTCTCTTTCTGACTTCACTCTGTATGACAGACTCTAGGTCCATCCACCTCACCACAAATAACTCAATTTCGTTTCTTTCTATGGCTGAGTAATACTCCATTGTATATATGTGCCACATCTTCTTTATCCATTCATCTGTTGATGGACACTTAGGTTGCTTCCATGTCCTGGTTATTGTAATTAGAGCTGCAGTGAACACTGTGGTACATGACTCTTTTTGAATTATGGTTTTTTCAGGGTATATGCCCAGTAGTGGGATTGCTGGGTCATATGGTAATTCTATTTTTAGTTTTTTAAGGAACCTCCATACTGTTCTCCATAGTGGCTGTATCAGTTTACATTCCCACCAACAGTGCAAGAGGGTTCCCTTTTATCCACACCCTCTCCAGGATTTATTGTTTGTAGATTTTTTGATGATGGCCATTCTGACTGGTGTGAGGTGATACCTCATTGTAGTTTGATTTGCATTTCTCTAATGATTAGTGACGTTGAGCATCCTTTCTTGTGTTTGTTGGCAATCTGTATGTCTTCTCTGGAGAAATGTCTATTTAGGTCTTCTGCCCGTTTTTGGATTGTGTGGTTTGTTTTTTTGATATTGAGCTTCATGAGCTGCTTATAAATTTTGGAGATTAATCCTTTGTCAGTTGCTTCATTTGCAAATATTTTCTCCCATTCTGAGGGTTGTCTCTTCGCCTTGTTTATGGTTTCCTTTGCTGTGCAAAAGCTTTTAAGTTTTATTAGGTCCCATTTGTTTATTTTTGTTTTTATTTCCATTTCTCTAGGAGGTGGGTCAAAAAGGATCTTGCTGTGATTTATGTGATAACAGTGTTCTGCCTATGTTTTCCTCTAAGAGTTTTATAGTGTCTGGCCTTACATTTAGGTCTCTAATCCATTTTGAGTTTATTTTTGTGTGTGGTGCTAGGGAGTGTTCTAATTTCATTCTTTTACATGCAGCTGTCCAGTTTTCCCCCAAGCTACAGTAATCAAGACAGTATGGTACTGGCACAAAAACAGAACTATCGATCAATGGAACAGGATAGAAAGCCCAGAGATAAACCCACGCACATATGGTCACCTTATCTTTGATAAAGGAGGCAAGAATATACAATGGAGAGAAGACCACCTTTCTTTCTTTTTTAATGTTTCTTTTTTAAAAACACAGCCTTTTTTTTTTTGGCCGTGCTGCAGGGCTTTGTGGGATTTTAGTTCCCCAACCAGGGGGCGAACCTGGGCCCTCAGCAGTGGGAGCGCAGAGTCCTAACCACTGGACCACCAGGGAATTCCCTAAAAAATAGCTTTATTGAGATATAATTCACATACGATAAAACTCACTTTCTATGAATTACATATGTACCCTTTTAAAGTGTACAATTCAGTGGTTTTTAGTAAATTCACAGAGGCGCGCCACCATCACCCTCTCGGTGCAGAACATTTCAGAGCCATGAAAGAAACCGCATGTCCATTAGAGTCACTCCCCAACCCCCTAGCAACCACTAATCCAATCTCTGTCTCTGCAGATCTACCTATTCTGGACTTTTCATATAAATGGAATCATACCATACGTAGCCTTTTGAGACTGGCTTTTTTCAGTTGGCATAATGGTTTCAGGATTTACCCATACCGTCATGTGTCAGTACTTCCTTCCTCTGTATTGCCAGGTAACAGTCCCTTCTATGAATATACCAGAAGGAGTTTCTTGTTGTGGTTTTGGTTTGGATTCCCCTAATGGCTAGTGATGTTGAGCATCTTTTCATGTGCTGTTGGCCATTTTTATATCTTCTTTAGAGAAATGTCTACTCACATCCTTGCCACTTTTTAACTAGGTTGCCTTTTTGTTCAGTTGTAAGAGTTCTTGTTTTCTGGATACAAGTCCCTTATCAGGTATGTGATTTGCAGAAACGTTCTCCCATTCTGTGAGTTGTCTTTTCACTTTTTTAACGGTGTTCTTTGAAGCACAAAAGTTTTCTTTATCTAGTTTTTATTTTATTATTTGTGCTTTTCACCATGTATGTAAGAAAACATTGCCTAATGCAAGGTCATTGAAGATTCACTCCTATGTGTTCTTCTAGTTTTATGGTGTTAGCTCTTACATTTAGGTCTTTGATCCATTTGGAGTTAGTTTTTGTTTATGATGTGAGGTAGGGGTCCAGCTTCATTTTTTTTCCTCAGGGAGTTTCTTGAGGGGTAGCTGCTTCATGGGGGGGAGCGTGGGAGCTACAGGAGCCCGAGCTTCTGTGAGACAGCAGCCTCCTTCCCCTCATTCCCACACGCGCTGGGGAGGAGTGTCAGGCCACAGCGTCCTGAGGTTGTGCAAGGGCGGTATCTTGTTCACACTACCGCCAGCCTGCCTGGGGGGGTGGGGAGGGGGGTGCTGGGCAGGGGCTGCCATTGTCGGGGAGCTCACCTTCACAGACCACTCCCAGGCGGGTCCATGTCAAAGGTGTTAGTCCAGGGGGGCGTGGGGATGAGCACGTTCTCTGCCAGAAGCTGTCGATCTTCTCAGTTCACCCCTGCGCTGGCAACTGAGAGGCAGGGTAATTGTGCCCCTTTCACAGATGAGGAAACCAAGGATCAAAAAGGCTAAATGATTTGTAATGACAGCTAGCGAGGGCCAGAGTCACAGCGAAAAATCCTGTTCAGCACAAAGTGAGGCTCTGGACGGGACCTTCAGACACGAGCTTGTCTGGAGAGGGGCGTCCTGCTGACGAGGCCCAGGCCGTTGGAGCTTCTAATCTGGGATAACGATGGTCCTACAGGTAGCAGCCGCTGACGGTCACTGGGCGTTTGTCTGTGCCAGGCATGGGGCCATGCGGGTGGTTACACGCATTGCTCAGCTAATCCTCAGAGCAGCCTGAGGAGGAAATCTCTTAACCTTTCTGCTTCACGGAGGAGGGGACGGAGGCCCAGAGAGGGCAGGTCACTTGCTGAGGCCACCGTCCTGTGCAGCTGCGATGTGAACCCGACCCTCTGGCTCCGGGCCCTGGTCCTGACCGCTCTGCTTTCCTAGGGCCCAGCCACCACCCCATGCTGCACGCAGAGCCCCTTTCAGACTGTGTTCAGTGCTCCACCTGGCCCCGCCGTGGCAGGCGCTGATTGATTCCAGGCCTCTCCTGCCCGCCCCCCCCCCACCCCACCAAGCCCGGGCCGCAGGGCTAGCGAGAGCTTGCTCAGGCCGATGGTGAGGCTGTCAAGAGACGAAGGCTTTTTGCAGGCGGTAGAGCTGGGTTCACATCAGGAGGTGTCATCTCATTTATAAGCTCTCACGTGAGGAGTGATGTCCTAACAGACAGGAGGCAACAGGCCCTGATCCCATCGCCCCCTGCGGGTGCACTGAGGCCCCTCTGTCTTCTCCCTGCAGTTCGTGGCCATTGGGCCCACCACAGCCCACGCCCTGGCCGCGCAGGGCCTGCCCGTGAGCTGCACCGCAGAGAGCCCCACGCCGCAAGCCCTGGCTGCGGGCATCAGGACGGCGCTCCAGTCCCATGGATGCTGAGTCAGAGGCCCCAGTGCCCTCCCTGGGCGGAGCTGCCCCTGTGGGCCCAGGACCAGGTGCTACTGCGTCCCGGTGGAGCCGGGCATCGGGCAGGGGCTCCTGGGAAACCGCCCCCTCACACTTCTGCCTCGCGCCCGGGGGAGCCCCCGCCAACACCGAGGCTGGGCCGGGACCCGGGGCCGCATCAGGCCCACGTGCGCCTGACGTCCCTTCGTGGAGTCCAGCTCGGACCCCCGCCCGGCGCACGCGGCTCTGTGGCAGCAGAAGGAAATCAAATAAAGTGCACTGGCCACTCCTGCTGACTGTGCCTTGTTACTTGCTGTCTGTGGTTTCAGTGCAAAGCTGTGTTTGGCGCCCACGTTCTGAGAACTGACAAACCTGGTATGAATAATAAAGTTTGCTGTGCGTGAAGGAGTTTTATTCATCTTACAGAAGGACCTCGAAATTCCTGCTTTGTGGACAACTGTAATTCGAATACAGAGAGGCTTTCTTTCCTTCAGAGACAGAAAAACCGCATCAGTCCGCCGGGCTTCCCAGAGGCTGGCGAGGGGGCTCCCGTACTTCGAGGGGCTCCCGTGCAGATGCAGGGCCTGCAGGGAGGTTTCGGGAATCCGTCCCCGAACTTTATTCCCATTTTTATAAGCTTGGCCTGGCTTCTGAGCTGGGTTGAATGAAACCCGTGTCTGTCTGTCAGTCACGTGAGCTTGTGGTAGGAGAGATCCCTGTGCTCCCCGCGCATGGCGGGTCCCGTTGGAAGGCGTTTGCAATTGAGCGACTCCAGCCCCGTGCAGGGGCTTTGCCTCTCTGATGTCCATTCCCGTTAACAGCCCTCGGGAGTAGATGTCACTAGTATTCCCATTTCTCTGGTGAAGAAGAGGAGACTCAAGAAGTTAAGTGACAGCTAGTGAGTGACAGAACCAGGATGAATTTAGAAGGGGTTTGTGGACTCAGCACGTAGACCAGGACCGGTGACATTCATACACCACCTCACATCAGATGGACATTAGCTCGGGGGGGGGGGGGGCGGCCGTCTGTTCCTGATGTGGGGGCAGGGGAGGGGTGTGTCAGGGGTCGGGCTGCAGGGCTGCCTTAGGTGGTCTGCCCACCACTTTGGTGGTGCTGAGTGCAGGGGGCATGCCCAGTACCCTGTTTTTGCTCCCGGCTCTTCAGAAGTGGCAGTTGGGTTTTGGGGGTCTTTTTGTATCTCGTTGCCCAGAATTTGCCCCAACGGCACATGCACGCAGTTATTTTTAGTCCCTTATAGTTTCTTTGTATTTTGTTGCTCAAGGAGACGTTTGTCCAGGTGCAAGCACTGCAGCAAAGGGTCCCAGGGCCCAGAGCCCAGCCTGCTGGGTCCCATAAAAGACTGTCCTTTGGGGTCGATGATGCCCAGACTCGGTGAGCCGGTCCCCTGATCACGTGCTTGGGGGTCAGGGCAAGGTCAAGTTGGTATAGAAACGGTGGTTTCTGTACTTTTGGCTAAGGCAGAGTTGCAAGCACAAACCTTTAGCATTATGAGCAGAACTGAAAATTATAAAGCTATGTATAAAAATCCTTTTAACAATGCTGAACCACGGGAGTCTGCTTTGTTACTTTACTAAGTGCAATGAACATAGTTTTCCTTTCCTTTGTAATTGTTTCCTTTTCTTTCCATTATTCTCAAGGATTGAAGCCAGTGCCGTGGCCTCAGAACCCTTCTGAGACCAGGGGTGTGGCTGGCGCAGGAAGCAGAGGGAATCTGTTCTGACCTGGGGCGGAGCCCCGTGCGTGCCTCACCGTATCACTGAATATGTGCAGGACCAAGGGCCGGGAGGGGGAGGCTCATCCTCTCCAGGCGAAAGCAAAGGTAGAATTGGACAAAATGGTTACAAACAACCATTTCAGGGCTCTGGAATTTGACCTGAGTCAGATGACAAATCGAGAAGCGTTTATTCTTGAAAACCCGCCCTTTGGGCCAGACCAGCGGGAGTGGCCTCGTGGCCTAGAGATGCCCCTCACCCCTGTGCACCCACTGCTGGGACCCTAGATTCGGGCAGGAGGAGAAAACCAGGGCTTTTTCAGTGCAAGGTGGTGAACCCTGTAGGAAGGGAATAGGAAAACCTGCAGCGTTGCTAGTCTGAGCTTGTGGTCCCAGTTGGGATGAGCCACAGACCAATCAGAAATGGAACGGGGACCTCGTGGGGATGAGAGCTCCACAGAAGGACTGACTGGGTTAGCCGACTGGGAGGAGTACTTGTGTGCAGTGCAGTGCCGGCCCGACACAGACCAGGGGGATGCAGGGTGCGGGCCAGAGGGAACTTGTGGGGCCACGGGTGTGTCCTATAACCGATCGTGGCGTTGGTCGCACAGGGAGGCCATTTGTCCCGGAGGATTGCGTAAAATAATTTGGAGAGCGCTGCGTTATACACACATTTTTCTCTGTATTATCGAAGTGAAATAGGTTAGACCACGAATCAGGAACTCTGGCTGCACATGAGAACCACGTGACGTGCTTCTGCAAAGGGAGTTGCTTCGCCCACCCCCATTCTACTTAATTGTTTCCTAGGGCAAAGCCCAAGCAGCAGGCGTTTTAGAAGCCCTCCAGGTGGTTCCCATCTGCAGCCACGTTTGAAAACCATCGCACCTGGCCAGGGGGCAGTCCCCGGTCGAGTCTAGAAGCTGGAGAAGTACGAAAGAGGCGCCGGGCAGCGGAGGAGGAGACGAGAAACATGGCTGGAGGCGGGCGGGGAGACAAAGGTGAGAAGGGGTGCGTGGGCTGCAGAAGAGGGGCCGCATCACCCCACGGGGGCAGGGGCGGGAGGCGGCCCAGGGAGGGTGAGAGCGGGGCTGGGCACAGGCGACAAGGATTTGCTAAATGTCTTTCATCCGCATGGCAGCCTGAAGTGACCTTTTGGAGAGGAGGTGACCAGGGTTTAAGGAGAGGCGGGGCAGATTTGGAAAGATGGAGGTCAGTTTGGGATTTGGAAGGGTTGCTGCCGACTCAGTCCATCAGAGGGAGGTGAGCCAGGCATCGAGGGTGCAGGTTTCCTGGCCGTCGCTGTGAGTGGGGGACCTGGGCTTTGGCAGCTGGGCTGGGGGGCTCCTGTTAGCAGTTTAGAACGTGAGGGCTGGTAGGCAAACGTGAGTTTTAAAGTGACTGGGGAAGGACCCCTGGTTCTGCAGATACTGGGGACGGCAGAAGGCAGCGTCTCAGTAACGTTCAGCTCCGGAAAGTTAAGCCCAGAGAGGCCACACGTGGTTCTGCTCACCCCTTCCCAGAGGCTGACAGTTCCTCCTAAGGCCCAGAGTTCTGCTGGTTCGTTGTGTGTGGGCTGGTAGGAGAGAGTGAATGGCAACCTCAGGACAGGAGCTCGACAGGCACAGGTCCAGCCTGGGAAGGGTTAGCTTTGAGGTTGTGGAGCCGGCATGAGGCACGAGTCCCACACGACCCTGATAGAGCCCCCAGCCCCAAGTTTCCTGTGTCCTTCCTGAAGATCAGAAGGGACAGAACATGAGGTGGGAGAGGACAGATCAGGGAGCAGACACTGAACAGAGGTGCTGTAGAGGGTTCGCCGTATTCTGCGTTCGCTCTTTACCTGGGCTCTTGTGCGCCCACCCCAGCCGGTGCCGCGGAGTGTTGGTGCAGGAAGACCTTTGGGAAGAGAGTAAAGCATCGTGCGGGAATCTGCGCGCCGAACCAGTGCTGGGCCTCGGGCCTGGGGTGGTCAGCAGTGAGTTGAAGGTGTTCCCTTTGGACCTTAGAGCTGAGCTCATAATTATGGGATGCGTTCTCGGGCGCTGTTCCAAGTTTTAGATGCTTTAACTCATTAGTTACATGTAATAACTCACCTAACGAGTTAAAATAATGGCTCCGTGCCAACTATTGGGTTAAATGTTGATGCAATTATGTTAATTGTGAATGGAAGGTAAAATAAAAACATTGCGATGTATATGGTTTTTTTAGAAAATAAACTAGCAGGAAATCATTTTACTAAAAATTCTAGTGTGTAACATATTCTTAACAATAAGCCAAATAATGCCATTCAGGATTTACTGCTGTGTCTGAGAGGTTTATCCGGTGCAAAGGTGACGTCGGGTCACGACCTCTGACACCTAATGAGTCTGGGCCACGTGCTGGGAACCTGGGGGTCAGAGACAGCACGGCTCCTGCCCTCAACGGGCTGCAAACACTGTGAAGGGACAAAGTCGGGAGGCAGCTGAGCTCAGCAGAGCTGGTCTGTACTTCACTCGGCAGGACTGTGGCCGGGAGAGGGGGGCGGTCCACAGCTTCACTCTCCGAGGCTCTGTCGCCAGGAGCCTGACAGTGGAGTCCCAGGATGGCCGTCTTCGAAACCGAGTCGCCTGCCTTTTGTGTCAGTGTCATTGTCATATTTTCCTTCAGAGATTTTATTTAAAAAACTAGATTTCTTTTTTTTTTCCTTAAATCCATTTCTTACAATTGTCAGAGGTTCTTGGCTGGGCAATGTGGTGTCATGTGACTTCAGCCCTCGATCATACCTCTCTGCCCCTCTCCCGAATCCTGACCCAATCCTTTCCTCCCCAAACATTTTATAAATGAGAAGGGACGTGGCACCAGGGCTGACCGGTCTGACCATCAGGGCCTGGTGTGCGCCAGCTCCAGGCAGGAGGTGCAGGCGAGAAGGGCCGCCAGGCTGGGCTCCTGGGGTCCCACCTCCCTCACAGGTTTAACTTCCCCAAACTGGAAACGTTCACTTTACCTCCTGGAAAATTGCTCCTCGGCGCCAGATAAAGTGAAAAACATTTTGGAAAGAGCTGCAAGTTAACGATGTTGACCTGCACCCCACGGCCAGGTCAGCCAGGAACTCCACACAGCTCAGCTTCCCCAGTCCTGTAGGCCCCCCTCCCCGTCCCCAAGGACACCCCGAGAGCTCCCCAACTCAGGCAAGAGGAGGTCAGCTCGGCCCGTCCTCTGAGTGAATAGAGGCAGAGGCTCATCCACACAGTCTTCAGTCTGCAGTGTGTGGAATTAGCCAGCTGAGGGTAAACTCAATGAGACCAAGTGACAGCAAAGCAGGACAGAGCCACCCGGCTGAGAACATTCTACTTATGAGCTCACAGCCCCAGAAGGGGAAGAAACTAGGATTCTACACGCACTGCCTCTGTCGTCTCAAACCCTCCCGCTGTTCCTGACCTCACCCGGGGTGCGGCCACGGGGCAAGGGATGACCCCGCTCGGCACAGAGCCCCAGGATCCCCTTTGGGGGGGCTGTTAGCCACTCTTACCCTCGTTGCTCACTTCAGTGCCCTAGTCACTCTGCAGCTAAGACAGATGACACAGCACATCAGCAGGCTTGCAACGACCAGTAAGCCTCCGGCCGTGGTGACCATAATCTTGAAGTCAAGCCTCTCAGTTATCATCCTGACGTCAAGCACACACCCGGGCAGAGAAGCGCTGGGGCAGTGAATGTGCCCTCACCGTGCCCCAGCCACTTAGCAACCTCAACATGCCTCCTTCAGTGGAGGGAGCGTGAGCCCAAACCAGAGCCTTCTGCGTGTAAAACGTGGATAAATCTTCCTAAGCTGCTCCAGGGTGGGTAAAGGGTTTATTTGTGGATGAAAAGGGACTGAAATGCGAAGTCTAGAGGGAAGGAAGTCAGAAGGACACATGGTGGGAGGACTCTTTCTCCCCCTCTCACAGGCAGTAACGCGCAGTTGCAAATCAGACAGACCTACATTTGAGCGAGTGGCTTCGCTCCCAGACCCTGGGCCTCCTGAGATATGTTCACTTTCAGAGTCAGGCTTAAAAATCTCCTGTGGGAATAACTAAGGAAATGTCTTTTTTTCCAAAAATGTTGTGTGTGCAATGCTGAGAATGTGCAAACCCACTTTGTAAATGATACGTGTTTTAGGGGAAAAATTGTCAGTTCTCCCAATGACAAGTAGGTCATGCCATCTTAGTATTTAAGGAAATTCTAGAAGCTCCCCGCCAAACCCTTCCCCCGGCTCCGAGGTGGAGAGTGTCCTGCACAGACAGACCAGGAGCCACCTTCGCCAGGAGCCCCTCTCCCTTATTCTCTCTTTATCGTACAGTCACACGCCTTCCTCAGCTATTTTTCTTCTGAAATCCAACTGATTTCCTCAAAATCCAGTTTACCTGGAATAAGCAATTTGGTTAATCAAACACCATGAACCTTGAGAAGCCAGTCCCTTCAAAGGCTCGGTAATCACTGGAGAGGAGAGAGGTAACTCCCTGAGAAAAGCCAACGATTCGAATGGTAAGCCACACCTCCCTGAGTCCAGGCGTCCTGAGCTGCATGAAACCAAATAAAAATAAATTTAAAATAAAATGAATTGTAGGGAACAAGACCCTTCAGTAATAAATCCCCTGCTCCTATGATCCTAAGAAGGATCTCATTGTCATCTAGAGGGGGACCTGACTTCCAGATGTGCCGTCTTCCGCCAGAGCTCAAGGGAGGGACAGGCAGGTTCTGGGGCTTTGAGACCCGTTGGGACGCAGGCTGTGTGACATCAGCCTTCAGAACACCAGCTCCCAATCACAGACTTCTCAGTTCTGTCCTGCATTTAGGTTGATTTCCGCCTCCCAGGAAGTGCAGAATGTCCGGATGAAATTTGTGCATCATTTTGTTCTAAGTCTTGCAGCTTTGCAGGTTCTGGTTTCCCTCAGAGAAAATATTTAGGGTTTGTCTTCTAATCAAAACATAGTTTGAGATTTTGATAAAAAGATGGAAGAAAAACCCTGCCACGTGGTGGGGAGTCAGTGTCCTTAGACCCAAGAGTTATGGCCACATGGTGGACACTATGTAGCCACTTATCACAACTCAGATCTGTGTTCACTGACATATATTGATCTGATTAAGTAAATTGATAAATATAGCTGACATATAGTTGATATATATAACTATATATTGATACATAATTTTTGTTTGGTTTTTTTGTTTGTTTGTTTGTTTGTTTTGGCTGTGCCACATGGCATGCGGGATCTTAGTTCCCTGACCAGGGATTGAACCCATGCTCCCTGCACTGGAAGCACAGAGTCTTAACCACTGGACCACCAGGGAAGTCCCTATAACTATATACATAGTTTTATAAATGACTATATATACAAAACATACAATTGACATATATGTCAGAGTTCTATATATGGTTATCTATGTTATACAGAGAGCATACAACTGACAGTATAGTTGAGAACTGTATACTGACATCGATAACGTACCATGCGGTGAGAAGAAGCTAGAGTTTGGTTCTGGTCACGTTTCTCCGATCACAAGGTATGGAGAGCCTGCCAAGCCAGTTCCACTAGACGAGGGGGTTCATTTAGCTACACGAGGGCTCCTTACGGAAGCCCAGGGGCAGGAGGGGAGCAAAGTGGACCTCACAGGCACAGGCGTGGGTCTCTCTCTGGCTCTGTGTAAATGTCGCATATCAGAGTCACATGGGAAGTACAAGATGCCGGCGCGACACCTTACGTAATTTTATTCTGCCCTTCATCTTCTTAGTTTTTGTTTTACAGAAAGTTTTTAGCTTCTGATCAAAAGCTAATTTCAAATTTAATAAAGAACGAGAACATAGCTGAAAGTGTGAATGCTGCCTGGGTAAATGTGATAAGATTAAAGGGTTATTGCTAAGTTTTCAGGCACAATAATGGTAGGTCAGATGCTTTTCTTTTTCTTCAGTCTGTCTTGGGAGGTGAGGCCAGGGTACAGACTCAGGAAGCAGAAGGAGGGCCTCAGAGCTGAGCGGGAATGAGGTGCGGCTGCGAGACAGCTGCGCCCTGGGAGGGGCGGCAGGGCCCTCACCCCGGCTGAGGCCGGGCTGGAGAGACCCGCCAGCCTGGGTGCATGGAACACCAGGGTCGGGGGGACTTCACTGACCAGGATCAGTGGCAGTTTCTGAGCAGGAAGGGGCAGTGTTTGGCCGGGAGACAGAAGCTGAGGTGGGGCCTGCGGTGACACAGAGAAGGCGGCCGGGGGCCTTCCCCGGCCTCCGTGCCCGGGGCGGAGGCTGGCCACCTGTGCAGACCAGATGCACACAGTCTAATCACACACACAGTTTTGTGGTTGCTGCTTTTCCTTCCTCTGGCCACCCAGAAATAAGTCGTGGGCCCTCCCTCAGCCTGAATCCTAGTAGTAGAACCACATTTCTTTAAATTGCTTGAAAAGAGTTGAGGCCGGAGCCAAGCTGAAAGAACTGCACACAACTGTTGCCATAAGAGACCTACGCATGAATCCGGTTGTCCTTTTCCTTCACATCACACAGAGGAGGAATTAGTTCAGTGACGTAAAGAAATGGCCTCAGAGCGGACTTTGATGGTTTGGATCTTTCGGAGTTGTAAGCACATCTTTCTGTGCCTTAAGAAGTCCAGAATTTATATTGGGAACATTCAAATAATCTCAATTACAGAATTAGGTCATCATGGGGGTTTCTATAATTACAGCTGTATTTCATTCTTGGAGCTTTAAAAAACATCTTAAATTTAACTTGCTGTGAATACTCTAGATTCAAAAATCATTCCAGTTGGAGTGAATCATACCTTTAGCCAGACATGTCACACTCTTCTCAGTGGTAGACCTTTCAAATATATTGAATATTTGGTTGCTAAGGAATGTAACTGCTTGTGATGCTTTGTGCGTTGTGACCTCAAAAGTGTCTAACTCAGTGGATCTATTCTATTGCACACTGACAATATACCAGATATTCAGGGCAAGGAACAAATAAGGACCGCTTAAAATAATCCTACGCTGTTTCAGAGCATGAAATTAGCATTTGGATCTTAAAATGAAACGAAGCAAAATTACAAAATATTCATAAGACAGTGGGTAAAGTCACCTGGGTAAAATTTGGGAGTCCCGGGCTGTATCCCTGCTTCAACCTAGGCTGTCTGAATCGGGGTGAATTGCTTCAACTCTATTCCAGTTTCCTCATTTGCAAAAACGGGGCTGGTGGTAGAACTAGATGATTCTAACGCTCTGGAATAAGGAAGAATCCAATAATAAGCATCATGATGTTTTTCTTTAAAAAGAGAAGATATAGTAATTAGGATAGGAAAATGATCTGGGACAATCCACGGGCCCCTAACATGTAAACGGAAAATCTTGAGACTATAAAGGAAGGAGAAGAAAAATAAGATGCTGATGTGAAGAAGACTGCATGGTTTTTGTTGTTTTGCTTTTGCTTTTGATGAGCACCAGTGGGCTGGGAGCTGCAGCGAAGATGTGAAAGAGAAATCGACTCCTGGGGTTAAATCTAGGGGTGATTCAAGGCCTGGGGAGTCGTTGCTTTGAGCAGAGGCCACTCGGATGGATGCTGCAAGTCCTGCTTTCTCCTGGAATCAGAGAACAGCACGGATGGCTGGGGCCCACACTGAAAGCTGTCTCTCTCGTTTCCTGTGACTTAATGGTAATAGAACACATTAAAACTTGTTTGGCTCTCAGAAAATCAATACCAGAGATATGACAGTGACAAGAATCAGGCCCAGACAGAAGATGAACAGGGAAGAAGCTGCCCCAGATTGATTTCAGAAGGATTTCCTGGCATCCCAAGTCCCTGGACGATGCCTTTTATGACCGAAGAAAGCAGTTCATTTACTTCTTCAAAGGGTCCCTCGTAATAGAAGGCTTTCCAGCCTGGTATTGCTTCTGTCATCCTTGACTGAAATTTGTCAGATGACCAAGTTCTTAGTTAAAAGCTGTTTTCAATTACTGCAGACCTATATATACGGCCATGGCAGATCATCCCATCATACAGAAAATTATTAAGAACTTCAAGCCCAAAATATTTGGTGCAAAGCCACAGATTTGCTTACCTCGTTGCTATAAATTAACCTAAAAATCAATGACTTCCAGAAAAGCCAGTCTTAACTTTGCTTTGCAAGTGTTTGCATCGATGTGAATAGAAATCAAGTCCTTGACCCTTATCCGATGAAGATTATTAAGGTTTTTTCCGGAAATAGAGCCACAAAGCCATTCTGTCAATGTAGACTCAGCTGACTACTCCTGCACTCACCGCTCGCCTTCTGCAAAGGCAGCACGTGCTGGAAAGTTGTCAATAGCAGGGACAAACAACAGATTCCTGGCTGCCTTCAAGTGGCTTATTTCCCAAGCAGTCTAGCTCAGAGCAGTGGCTTGACGTCTGTGACGTTGATTCCTGCATCCTGAACTCGTGATGAGAAAAATAGGCAAATGGAGAGCCAGAGGATTTCTAAGAGAAAAAGTCCGATTTCTTTTACAAAGAAAACAAACCAGACTTTTAGTAACTGAAGCAAATATGCCTCCTTAACTTAAAACCCAATGGGAAAAGCATTACTTGAGCTTTTAAATTACTTGATTGGAAAATCAAATTTCTCAACAAATAATTTTACAAAAATTTTAGGAAAGGTTAGAAAAAGCATCCTGAGGAATACCTGTCTGCCTTCCACTCTGTCTAGGGCTCTGTAGCCGCGTTTCCCAACACCCACCGTCTGTCCCTCCACCCACCTCGGCCCCAATTTCACCGAGAGACAGGAAGGCAGCCATAGCCATGGGTCCAATCACGGGAGAGGCCACTCACCCCCTGAACCCCAAGGGCGTGGAAATGATTTTACTGCACTGAAAACTCAGGGATTCAGTGGAAAAGAGCACAGAATTTGTATTAACTACACTCCAAAATCCCTGTCCTAACAATTTATCTTTTTCTAATACTTGACAGTGTACAAAAGGTTTTCATGTGTATTTCTCTCTTGCTCTTCACAACTCTTGTCAGTGGCAGGACAGATACTGCTGTGCACGTTTCTAGATAAAGAAACTGAAGTTCCCCAGTTGTGTCTCTGGCCAAAGGTCGACCGCCAGTCGCTCCTGACCCTGCTTCGCCTCATCCCAGCCTAGGGCCCTTGCACTCTCTCCTTTCACGAGGTGCTCTTCTGTTTGAATATACACACCTGCATCCCAAATGGCCCTGAACAGAACAGCTTTCCAGCTCTCTGTAATTCCTATAATGTGCTCCTCCCTCTTCAAGGCAGGAAACACTTTATATGGCAGCTTATTTATGTTCCGAGGGTTAGACTACCAAAATAAGACTCTTGAAGCTAATTGGATAACTTTATTTTTCCTGTATCAGTTATCTTAGCCATCATGCTCCTTTAACTTTACATAATACATAATATGGCCACCATTACCTGTTCTTAACATAAACAAACCCCCCCAAAATTAATGTAATAAGGACAAAATGTGGGCACTGAAGTTAAACTGAAAAAGAACTCTCAACGATCAGGCCACAAATACCCCATACTTCTGAAGACGCAGCTAAAACACAGGCACTTTAAAAAGCTTTAATTTAAATTAAAATCAGCAAATGACAAAAACATTTTAAAAGGATCTTTTCTTCCCCTGTAGGAACTTGCATGTTATTGCTCTGACAAATGAAGAGAGCTGGAATTGATATCTTCTTGCTTAAAAGCACATCTTCCTCTTGACTGAAACGCTGTTTGCTAAGGAGAGAGGTAAGATGAGCGACTCTAATACCGTGAACTCCAGCTTCTTTCTGCCTAAGTAGAATATCCTTTGGAATTCATTAACCCCCAAATTAGATATAATCAATGGACATGTCCGGGTTTAACTAACAAGAGTTTTATTCTGTGTGTGCGCTTGCCACAAGGGGAAACAGAATGACAGCTGTCCTGATATGAGACATCGTTGATTTTGTACAACTGCTTTACAATTTAGGCAAAACTTTCAATGCTTCAGTGATTAGCTGATGCAGATCTGTCCCGAGGACAATGCAAACTGCATAATTACAAGGAAGTGGACAAATGGCAAGTGATAATTCTGCCGGGCTATGAGAGCTGCCAACTCACCAGTGTAAACATCTGAAAATCTCAGTGTACGAAAAAGGAGTCTGTAAAAATTCAGCTTAAAACAAGTTTATTCCAGACAGTTTTCTAGTCTAGTTCATATTTCTTCAGAAGGGTGTGGCTAGTGAGTGGAGGGGGGCTGCACAGTGAAAATCATCTGCACGTAGCACCGAGGCGGGTCGGCAGCAGCATGTCTTCCCACACTCAGGCCAGGCCAGTGGACTTGGTGGCGGGGCAAGCTCTTGTCTACAGAGGCATCATGCACGTAAATCCAAACCATCAACCCAACAGGACAGAGGATGCTGGATCTGTAGGTTACGGTATCTTTTGAAACTGAGATCAATTAACTGTGACAAGTACAGACAGCCTTGCATGCTGTAGGCACTGGAAAAAGAGAGTATGTTTTAAGCAACTGGACAAGAGCCATATAGCAGCAAGTAGTAAGTATAATATTCTAGTGAGAATTTAGTGGATGGCAGAATTTTATTTTTAATGATGTTTTAATCTTCACTTTGTAAAATTTATTAATTAAACCAGTTCACATCAAAACTCAATGTGAAGAATGTGAAATGGAAAACTACAAAGACATTTTAAATAAATAATTTATTTATTCAAAATAGTTTTCTTACCTTATTCACAGTTTCAAGTTTAAAATGAAAAAAAAGGGGGGGAGAGTACCAATTCTTGATCAACTGTCATACAAAGTCAGAGAAAAGCAGATCCGTTCAGAACATGCACTGAAGAGAGAACTGTGCAATGGCTAGTCTTCGAAAAATCCTGTACTGAAGCTTAAAAAGGGCAGGCTTTTTCTGTGCAATTGAGAAGGGAACACTGTGGATGTACAGGAAGTTTCTTTAACTGACCTGAACCACTAAAATCATTTGGATAATAGTTCCCTTGACCAAAGTAACATTTATCCAAGATAATTATCTCTTAAACCCATATAGCTTAACATACTTCAAAAATATTTAAAAGTGTTAACTGCCTCACAGCAAGTCTATTAATACTGAGGTACCACATGCTTCTCAGAGAAACGAAGGTGGGAGCTCTAGGTCTGATTCTGATGTTGGCACCTCCAACGAGGAAGCCAAAGAACTCAACCATGACTGTTTGCCACGGGAAATGAGAACTCGTTCCATGCCGTGCCTGTTTTAAGTGGATATTTCCCTCATGTTTAATGAAACGAAGCACCAAATGGACACATAGCCCCCGAGTGCAGAAGGCACTGACAGCATCTCTGCGGATGCAGCCCCAGGCGGGAGTCACTGAAGAGCACCACCGTCTCCGCCGCTGCCACGAGCCAGCTGGTCCAGCAAATGGACGAGAACGTCAATTCTTTCCAGGAGAGATGCGTTTTTGTTCGCAGTAGCTCTTAGAAGCTGGGAGTAAATCTGCTTGTTGGTTTTGAGGACTACATCTTCTTCAAGGTTACTACTGGGTTAAAAAGAGAGGGAGATGAAGCAAAGAGTGATGCCCACCAACAGCTGTAAAAGAAATCCAAAAACTGAACACGGGCAGCCCTGTCATCACTTTTCAGGTGGAAGCAGGTGTTCTACTAATGCCGACTCCATTGACTGCTTATGGGCCTGTTTTTAAACATTTATTTCAAACATCAATTAAAGCCAATGATTATTCTTTTTATAAATATTCGACTACCTACTATGTACCAGGAACTACTCGTGGTCATGAACAAAACAGACCCAGAGCCCCTGCCTTCATGGAATCCACATTCTACTGAGGGAAGAGCTGGGGGAAGACATGTCGAGACGGTGAAGAGAACAGACTGTGAGATGACACGTGCTGTGAAGAAAACACAGTGGGGCCAGGCCAGGGCGAGAAGCCACGCGGTACAGCTTCTGGGCACACACCTAGAGCGACTGTGGGACTGCTCCCCTGGAGCGAGCACTGCCGGAGACGGACGCACTGCCCCTCGTCTAGCTGAAATGATGTGCAGCTTCTGTGTGAAGAGTGCCCCTCAGCTGGAGAGTTCTAGAGGGAATTTCCATTTCAAAACTGTCTTAACAAAAATTTCTTAAGTTTGCAGTTTATTTTGAAAATATCTCCCCAGTAGGGTAGATCGATGGATTATATTTATGTTACTGAAAAAGACTAGTAATCACGGCAGTTCATTTCTAGCATCCTTTTTATTTTTTGAGTCCGGATATAATAAATGCAGAGCCCTGGCCACACATACAGAGAACAGCTGAGAGTGCGCACATGCACACGAGATCTGCCCGTGACCCTGTCCCCCCGGGAGAGCAAGGACTGGTATCCTTATTTTGTAATGAAAAACTAAATGATGTAAAAACTAAGCCCAGAAGGGTTAAATAATTTGGTTCAAGGTCAAAATGTTTTCTGACTTCAAATGCTATGTTCTTTCCACTCTCCAATATGCAAATCTTCCACCTTTGCCCTAGTGCCTGTTGGTCAGGCCTGCCGGAGAGCAAACCAGCAGCCTGGACCCTCCCTTCTGCTGCAGATCAAGGCTCAGGCTGTAGGGAGCCCCACTTCTCTCACAGCCCCACTACTGCTCTTCGACAGGACCCACCTCTTCCGCGCTGCGGCCGGCCTGACCACGGACGGGCCCAGGCTGGCAGCCAACGGGAGGCCGCCCACACCCCCCTCTTACAGACCCCTTTCTCCTTCCTGCTCGTTCTGACTTTCACCAGGGACATCTCCTCTCTCCACCCCACGCCCACCCAGCACCACCCACAGCACAGTAAAAATGACCGTTCAAAACGTATTCACTGTCTGCAGTTCGGGCCTAAGATGGATATGTTTTAGGGTTTTTTTGGGTTTTTTGTGGGGGGCAGGTTAACATTCACAAACCTCTGATAACCTTATAAGACATTTAAACTCCTATCTGACAGTAATCAAGGCAATAGCACTTAACAATTAGAAACACTGTCTGAAATATGAATTGGTCTCTGTGGGCAATGACATCACACTGTCATTTCAGCTGATGCCTAAGGATAATTGATGGGCTTCTGAGATCGTAAATATAAAACCCTTTGATTTGTTCTGATCATAATTCTGAATGTTAAATCTTTATCTTCCAATTTCTACAAATCATTCCCTTCCTTAAGCAACTCTCATCAACAGTTAATGAAACCTGCCCAGGTCCACAAAATAAATAACTCCGGGAATAGTGATATTCATATTTATGAGAGGACCTCATACACTCTTCAGGGGAATGCACTGGGATGGCTCAGCCACCTGTTCACAACCTGGGTCTGATTTCTGATTGATTGCTACCTGATGTTAAATATTTTCAATATTACTTCTGTATCTCAGGGCTCATACAGAGCCCTGACAGAGCAGTGGAATAGCAGCTCCAAGACTCACATCCCTGGAGGACGATTATTGGGCTGTCTGTCCACCTGTCAGTGATCACTGTGCTGGTCGCCACTCTGTTCTGGCCTGCAGGGGTGAACCCTTGGACCCCGTTCCACAGGGGCTCTGCCCTCACCCCGGCACTGACTATGCTGGTTGGTCCAAGAGCAGGCGCTGCTCAAAGCCGCTTCTCTAGGAACCAGGTTCAGGCCCAGGACAAATTCAGTCTCTCTTCTCTATCATTTAGTCCCACTGTGCTTCCATTTCTCGATATCTTCTTTTCTCTCTTTCTCTCTCTATACTGCAAAAACTTAAGTATTGTCAACAGCCATATCGTTCAATCTAGAAACTGGGAAACTGAAAAAGGCAACCTGAAGTAAAAGAAAGGAATTTATCTTATGCCATTAAGTTTTCTATAATGTACTTCACATTTTATTGAACCGTATGTAATTGCCAGTATTTGACCATTTTAAAATTGACCATGCTTAATAAAAATTGACATGAAGTATAGTTCTAGCTGTGTTATTTAGGATTTACAATGGTATTGTCCTTTTCCATTTTATAATTGGTTTTTGTTCATGTTTATTTTTCCTGCAGAAATAAACATTATGGTATCTACACACACACACACACACACACACACACACACAGAGTTAATGAAACCATGAACTGTATTCTGAGGCGTCCTATCATTTCTTAGGGTTACCTTTTTCCCAAAAGAAGGTAACCTACATTCTTTTATTTTCCTTTTCACTATTCTTAACCAAATATTAGATGGACATACCTGGCCAGGAAAACCCATAAATCTAAAGGGTCTGTTCTCTGACTATGGCAGACGGCATCCAAACCCTCAGAGACTACTTCTAATTTTTATACTTTTTCATTATCTTAAACCCCAAAGCCAGCAAAAGGTCAAGAGGCTAAAGCAGTGAATATTAAAATGCAGTACAAGAGCAAATAAATTCTTGATCCAAAAACAAAAAACACAACCCAACAGACAAAACTAGTGTTTCTGGCAGGACAGTGCTGACACAGCCGTCGTAAGTGCCTACACAATCTCAAAAGGAAAACAAAAATTGTTTTAAATTAAATGCATCTTAATTTTCTTAGATTTCTTTCCAATTCTTTAGGATTCTAAGAATTAAATTACCAAGCTCAGTTTATTCTATTCTTTTTTTTTTTTGGTGGGAGGGAAGGGAAGAAACAGTCAAAATAAAAACATATGACTATTTCCTTTCTTTTAAAGGCTAATTTTGATTTCCCTTTACTCCAAAAAGGAATGTTCATTAATTCCTGGTGAAATAACCGGGCTTGCAGCACAGGATGTTCTCCTCTCCACAAAAAAATTATAGATGTTCACGTGTGTATCAGTGAAACATGAGAGAAACAGTCATTGACTTACTAGTCAATATGTCTCTATGTTGTGCAACCTGTCAACATACTAACCGTATTAACACATGCAGCACATTTAAGTCTTTTATTTAATAAACCTTAAGAAACTAACAGAGATTAGCTAAATAGGACTTTATGCATCACGTGTAAAAAAGTTTAGGTTAAAACTTTTTAACTAGAATAGTAATAACCTGAATAAACAGAACGTTAGAGGACCCTCCACTAAAATAAAAATGACTTAGGTCATATACATATGACTGTTAACGAGTATAAAGGATACTATAAGACTGAACTGTTACGTGTTAGCCAATTGCTTAAACCATGGATTTGTGAAAACCAATGAATCACTGTGTTTCTCACATCTCATATATATTTACACTGCCACTTTGTGGAAACCAGTAAAAAATTTCTCAAAATTTACCCACTGCTGTTAAAAAGGAAAAACCATGAGTTTTCCCAACTGTGCGTCACTACACGCACAGCTCCTTTGCCTTTTGGTTCTTCAGAAGATGGGTGTGTCGGCTACCCTTGCTGTGCACCAGTAACAGGACATGGAGTAGCCGCCCAGGGTTAACAATGGGGCTGAGCCGGCAGCGCACCTAATACTCAGGGCTCCTCTCAAAACGAACGCTCTTCTTAGACCAGAGAGAATTACTCAAAAACAATCAGGAGAGGGAGTTTCTGCTTAGGATGTAGAGAGCTGGAAAAAGTATCATTCCCACCCTTACGAAAAAAACAGCAATAAACGCAGGACAACCTACAAGATCACGACTTTGCTTGAACCCATCAGAGAGCTGGGGTTGCAGGGCCACCAACCAGTCTGAAAACTAAGGACAGACAGGCTAACACGTGGCGAGACAGGAAAGTTCTTTCTCACCTGGGGCGGACACAGCTGGACACGGCAAGAAGAATTCAGCTAAAATCCTTAATGAGCTGGTAGAGGTCGAGAGAGGGCTGGTGAGGGAGGGGCTTGGAAGAGCCCCAGCAGGAGCTGACGTGAGAGCCTGATGAGAGTCCCAGGCCACGCTCCCGTGGTGCAGGCCTGGGCGAGGGGAACAGCTGCTGCAGCAGCGGTGGGAGGGGGCGGGGCAGGCAACCCAAACCCACTGGACCCTTCTCCGCAGGAACCAGAAGCCTGAATATGTGGGGCGGGGCTGGGGAGGGAGCAGCGCTGGTGGTGAAGGTCAGTGCAGACAGGGGAAGGGAAGGGAAGAAACACTAGCCCTGGGGGAGGGGCGGGAGCAGGGGGAAGGCCACACCCCTGACACTCAAGGACACAGGGTCTGCCCCAGACTGAGGCTTACCCGAAACAAGTGCGAAGCCTGGCCAACTCCCCCTCCCCTCCCTAACAGCTACAAAGCACGGAGGGACCAGCGAGTGGAATACAGCTGGGAGCTGTTAAGAGCATGAAGACAGGCCCTCTTTGAGATGCCACAGGAAGAAAAAGACCAAACGTGAAGATGGAGAAGGCGGTACAAGAGGCCTCCACAGAGCTGCTCCACACCGACCCAGGCACTGCCAGAGGGGCACGGGAGGTAACCAAGGCAACAAGAAAATCTCAACCACAGCTCAACACCAGACCTGAAAAATGAACTCAAACTCCCCACACTGAAGGCCTAGCATGAGACAGGTGTACAAACTTGCCAGGCTTAATAATCATTTCCCTAAGTCTACTATCCTACAGGAGATGCCCAGTTTCCCACGAACAATTACAAGATGTAGAAAGGCAAGGAAACCACACACTGCCAGGAGTCAAAGAAACAACAGAACCAGACTCAGACACGACACAGATGTTGGAACCATCTGATAGGGGATTTAAAATGACAATGATTAAAAGGCTCAAATGGAAAATGTGGATGACATGCAGCATCAGATTGGTAACTTCAGCAGAGAGAGGGAAACTATAAGAAAGAACCAAGGGAAATACTAGAAATGAGGAACACAGTGACAGAGACAAAGAATGCCTTCAACAAGTCCAACCGTATAGGACACAAAACTGAGTCAACAAACAATGAACTTGCAGACAGGTCAAGAGAAATCACCTAAGCTGAAACACAAAAAGAAAAAACCTGTAAAAAAACAGAACACCTAAAAGCTGTGGAACACTATCAAACAGTTTAATATAGGTATAAGTGGAACCAAAGAAAAAGAGAAATTGGAGAAGATATAAAAACACTGAGGAGGGAAAAAAAAATCATACCACCTAGGCATATAATGCCCACACTGCTGGGGGAAGAGAAGGAAGAAATCTTGAGGGCAGCTAGAGCGAAAAAGGTACATGACATACAGAAGAACAAAGATCAGAACAGCAGACTTTGTCAGAAAATGAGCAAACCAGAAGGCAATGCAGTGACATCTCTGAAGTGTGGAAAGAGCTCTATACCCAACCAAAAGATCTTCTAAAACCTGAAGAAGTAATAAAGACTTTCACAAGAAAGGAGGAATCCCTTGCTAGCACACCTATACTATAAAAAACGATAAAGGAAGTTTTTCATGTAGAAAGAATATAATACCACACAAAAAAATGGTCTATCTACACAGAAGTTAAGAGCACTAGAAATGCAATAAATAAAGGCAAAAAAATTCCTTGTTCTCTTAAAACTTTATATAAACAAAAGGCATACTATCTAAGCAAAAACAGTAGAGTGTATTGTTTGTTTATTACATGTAAAAGTAAAATGAATGATAACAGTACAAATGATGGAAGGGAAAAACTGGCAGCATATTGTTTTAAAGTCTTCACACATGTGAAGCAGTATATTATTTGAAGGTGGCCTCCGATTAAGAATGTAAATGCTGGGTCAACCACCAAAACTTTACAAAGTGGTATAAATAATAAATCAATAGTGAAATAAAAAGGAATCATAGAAAATGTTCACTTAACTCAAGGAAGAAAAAGACAAACAGAAAACAGCTAGCAAGATGATAGATTTAAATCTAACTACATCAATAATCACATTAAATGTGACTGGTCTAAAAATACCACCTATAGGGCTTCCCTGGTGGCACAGTGGTTGAGAGTCCGCCTGCCGATGCAGGGGAACACGGGTTCGTGCCCCGGTCTGGGTAGATCCCACATGCTGCGGAGCGGCTGGGCCCATGAGCCATGGCCACTGGGTCTGCGCGTCCGGAGCCTGTGCCCCGCAACGGGAGAGGCCACAACAGTGAGAGGCCCATGTACCACACACACACACACACAAAAATACCACCTATAAGTTTGGATTGAAAAAGCAAGACTCAACTATATGCGATCTATAAGAAACTCACATTTAAGTTAAAAGACAGAGATAGGTCAAAAGCAAAAGATGGAAAAAGACATTAACCAAAAACACCTGAGCAGCTACATTAATATCAAAGATGGACATCACACGTTATATAAGGGGCTCAGTTCTCCAAGATATAACAGTCCTAAATGTGTATGTGACTAATAGAGCCTCAAAATATGTGAAACAAAACTGAAAGAATCGAAAGGAGAGACAGATGAATCCACACAATTGTCACTGGAAACTTCAACATGCTTCTCTCAGTGACTGACCGAACAAGTGGACAGAAAGTGTGAATACAGAAGACCTGAGCAACACGCTGAACCAACTAGACCTAACCGACATTTACACAACACTCCACCAAACAGTAAGCTACTCATAATTTTCAAGTGCACATGGAACACCTGCCAAGGCAAACCATATTCTTGGCCATAAAACAAATCTAAACAACTGTTAAAGAAGAGAAATCATATGCAGTTATGATCTCAGTCCATAGTGCAATTAAAATAAGCAATCAATAATGGAAAGATATCTGGAAAGTCCCAATATTCAGACATTAAGCAGCATACCTCTAAATAATACATGGATCAAAGAGGACATCTCAGGGGATATAAAAAAATTACTGTGAACTGAATGAAAAGGAAAATATATCAAAATTTGTGAGACATAGCAAAAGCAGTGCTTAGAAGAAATTTTATAGTGGCAAATACTTATATTTAAAAAGAAAAAGGGCCTCAAATCAGTAATTTAGGCTTCCACTTTAAGAAACCAGAAAAAGGAACTTCCCTGGTGGCACAGTGGTTAAGAATCTGCCTGCCAATGCAGGGGACACAGGTTCAAGCCCTGGTCCAGGAAAATCCCACATGCCGTGGAGCAACTAAGCCTGTGCGCCACAACTACTGAGCCCATGCACCTAAAGCCTGTGCTCCAAGAGAAGCCACTGCATGAGAAGCCCACGCACCGCAAAGAAGAGTAGCCCCCGCTCGCCCCAACTAGAGAAAGCCTGCCCACAGCAACAAAGACCCAACACAGCAATAAATAAATAAATAAAGCAGATTAAACCCAAAATAAACAAAAGCACGGAAATATAAGTGTAGAAATCGATGACACTGAAAATAAAAAAACAATGGGGGAAGAGAAACCAAACGAAAAGCTAGTTCTTTGAAAAGATCAATAAAATTGGTAAACTTCTAACCAGACCAAAAAAAAAGAGAAGATAAAACTAATATCAGGAATGAGAGAAGGGCTATCACGAAAAACTCCTTTAGATATTAAAAGGCTAATAAGGGAATACTGTGAACCTATATATTTGACAACAGATGAAACTCAAGAAGAAAAAAAGACAACTTGAATAATATTACATCTATGAAATGAAATTGAACTAATCGTTAAAACCTTTCATAAAGCCAACTCTACGTTAAAATGGTTTCACCAATAAATTCCAATCTCTTTCAAAAAACAGGAGAGGGAACACTTGCCAATTGATTTTATGAGGCCAGCATTGCTCAAATACCAAAACCAGATAAAACCATCACAAGAGAAGTATAGACTAATACCCCTTATGAACAGACACAAAAATTCTCAACACAATATTAGCAAATGGAATCCAACAATACATAAAAAAAACAATACACCACAACAAAGCACTAGTTTATCCCAGGGATTCAAAGCTGGTTTAACATTAAAAAAATCAATGTAATCCACTATATTAACAGATTAAAGATGGAAAATGATAGTCATTTCAATGTATATAGCACAAGCATCTGACAAAAATTTAACATTCATTCATGATAGAAACTCTCAGCAAACTAGGAATAGAAGGGAACATCCTCAACTTGATCTACAAACACCTGTAGCTGATGTCACACTTCATAGCAGGAGACAGAATGCTTTCTCCCTGAGATACTAAGGAACTGAAATCAGGAGAGGAATTAACTATAAAGAGGCAGCAAGAGGGAATTTTTGGATTGATGGAACTGCTCTGTGCCATGATTTTGTCAGCAGACATACATATCTATGCATCTGTCAAAGCTTGAAGAACTGTACACCACAAAGGATGAATTTTACTATATATAAATAAAACATAAAAAGAGACAAAAAATTATCTGTATCCCAATTTTATAAACTGGTAAAATACGCACAGGATAACTGATAAGAATGAATATATTAGGATAAATGATTCTCCTTTTTCTATTTTTCAAATTTTGTAATATGGCTGGATTATACTTATACTAAAAAAATGAAAGGCATATTGTTTATATTATTTTCCTGATCTAGTATTTACTACCAGAATTTCAAATTAAATTAATAATCCCAACATAATAACTCTGGAAAACAACATAATTGTGTAAGATGTTATAGGTGTATTTGCTGAGATGCTCACTCTTCTCTTCACTAGTTTCTTGGGTAGAGAGACTTTGATGTTCTGTCACCTACTTTTAATGATGCACTTGGCCCTGAGTATCTAAACTATAGTTCTGACTTCCCATTAAACACAATGCTCAGAAGAGTTACAAGAAACAGTCAAGGTCTTCATTCCAGGTCATTCATCTCTCTCAGGGAAAATATTACAACCTATAGGGTATTTATCCTTAGGCAGTAAGATTTCTTTGTTTCTATAATCTCAACACGTAGTAGGCCACATGGAGATGATTCTCACTCAATTTAACAAATCACGAAAGAGCACCACTTAAAACACACAACAAAGAATGGGGCCCATCCTTTTACAGTATCAGTAATAAAAAGTATATAGGTAAGGTGCTTGGAAAGAAATTTCCAAAAAATTTACCTTGTTTTCTTTTTAGTTGATGACAGCAGTTTGATGGACTGAAGAAGAAGGAATGACAAGCGAGATTCAAATATACCCAAGAGTTTTATCACTTCTTCTCGACTGAGACTAGGAGAAGAATCAGCAGCTGGAGGGGCCTCTTCACTCTTAGGCTAGAAACAACAAAACGTTATTTCACCTAAGCTACCTCACAGTTTCATACTAAAGTGATGGAACCGCCATTTCAATAATCCAGTAAACTTTTAAACCAAAAGTAAAAAAGAGCAAACCTGAGATGATTTTTCCCTCAGGGACAGCCTGCTGGCAGCCTCATCACGGCCTCCTCCTCCCTCCCCTGAGAACATTTTGATAGACTAAACCACATTAAAAAAATGTCTCAGACCTAAAAGGCACTTATGTAGTAGAAACTAATCCTGAACAAAAACCTCCTGACTTTCCAACGTCAGACGCTCAAGGAGCAAGATGGAAATGGGTACTGTATGGTTTGAGAACCAGAGTTTGGAAATAGGCTGGAGGCCACTGGGACTCAGGGAAGCTTTCAGTAGAAGGCAGCATGAATGTGGGAACACCTGGCAAACTGGAAAGGCCTTCCCAAGGAGCCTGCTTAAGCCCAATCACCGTTCAACTACAGACAGTTTAGTGGAAATTATAAAAGAAGGCACAGACCTTTCTCTTAAAAAAACAAACAGGGCTTCCCTGGTGGCGCAGTGGTTGAGAGTCCGCCTGCCGATGCAGGGGACACGGGTTCGTGCCCCGGTCCAGGAAGATCCCACATGCCGCGGAGCGGCTAGGCCCGTGAGCTGTGGCCACTGGGCCTGCGCATCCGGAGCCCGTGCTCCGCAACGGGAGAGGCCACAACAGTGAGAGGTCCGTGTACCACAAAAAAAAAAAAAAAAAAAACAAAAACTTAACAGACTTTATACTCCCAGGGCCTTATTATTAACCAAGGTCTATGTGGTTATTTAAAGAAATAATTTTTTTTTAATAAATTTATTTATTTTATTTTTGGCTATGTTGGGTCTTCGTTGCTGCATGCGGGCTTTCTCTAGTTGCGGCGAGCGGGGGCTAATCTTCGTTGCGGTGCGCGGGCTTCTCATTGTGGTGGCTTCTCTTGTTGTGGAACACAGGCTCTAGGCGCACAGGCCTCAGCAGTTGTGGCACGTGGACTCAGCAGTTGTGGCTTGCGGGCTCTAGAGGTCAGGCTCAGTAGTTGTGGCGCACAGGCTTAGTTACTCCGCGACATGTGGGATCTTCCCGGGCCAGGGCTCGAACGCGTGTCCCTTGCATTTGGCAGGCAGATTCTTAACCACTGTGCCACCAGGGAAGCCCACAAGAAATAATTTTAAAATATAAAAGATGAACTTGTAAATTTGAGTTTAATAATTCCACCAAGAAAATGTAATAATCACTGTTAACAGGTTTTTATGCAGAGCATATGGATTTATGTATCTGTACACACACAATGCATATAGACACATATATACACATACACGCATCCCATATGCCCACTATACACATCATGTAGCATTTAGTTTAAGACACATAAAAAACAATGATAAATCTTTTTTCCATTTACCTGGTCAAACTCCTCTACAAGCTCCTTTCTGATGAGCTGGAATGCATGCTTAGTTCTCACCATTATATCAAGAGCCCCAGAAAGTGTTTTTAATTTTCCAATATTGCTATTCTGACCTAGAGTGTCAAACACAAAATGATCATTCCTTTAAATATAAATCTAGAAACCCATCCAATGTCAATGTATTAATGAAAATTCCGATTTTCAAATGCTGTAAAGGTAGCTCATGAGAATCCCAAGAAATCTTCTAAATCCGACTTTTGTCTAGTAATTATCCCTAAAGAAAAATAGTAAGACTTAACAAGGCAATAAACAATCATTGTTTCCCTGCCTCACTATCTGGTTTTACAGTCACAGTATTAAACATTTTTTAAAAAGGAAATTAAGCATACTTACCATCTTAGCAGATTTGTTCCCAGTATCTACTTTTTTTTTTTTTTTTTAAATAAAAAACGATGCCTGCTCATTCTAAGGAATTCAAACATGGCAGAAAATTCAAAGATGCAAATTGGAAAAGAAGATCACCCCAGACTGCCTCCAAAAAGAGCTACTATTAATCCTGGGTGACCACCCAAGACATTCAGCTAGGCACTATATACTGGCAAAAAGTTTAAAAAGATGCTTTTAGTAAAAAGTATTTCTAAAAACTGTTCTGAATAGGTAATACACTGTCAAAATGTATAAGGTACAAATGGGCATACACTGAAAGCCACGGAAGTGACAGTGCCGTCAGTTTCTCATCCATCCTTCCAGAGATACTATATAAAGAGTCATGCATATGTTAAATATTAAATTTATTTTAATTTTATAGAAGAAAACAACTGAAAAGAAACCAATGGAATTGCTGTACTTCAAATAAATGTCTCTTGTTTCTTTACCACACAAGAGATATTTCTCAAAAGATCCCTGTGCAGAAGGGGAGCAGGTGAACAAGACCAAGGAGGGAATTTAGAAAAAATCACTCAGTGGTGGAGGGCCAGCTTACTCCGCCGTGGGAGATGATAAATGAAGCGCCTCGCTTTCGCCCTCCCTGCCCTCCCACTTCATCGCCACCTTGCTCAGGATCTGCAGTTAAAGTCTGTTCTAGAACCACAATCCAAAGCTGCCAGTCTTGGTTCTTCGTTCAAGGGGACTCAGTGAGGCCCACCACTTCTCCATCACCGCTTCTCCACTCCCATCTTGTTCATGATGCTTAAAATCTTTAATTGTCTAAACTAACTTGTCATAATTTTTTTTCAAGTAAGAAATCCTGGGCTATATTTCAGTATATCTACTCATTAAACATAAGCTAATGCATTTCTCTAAGTTTTAAAAAGCATTTCAAAAGATGTCCCTACCCAAAGACATTAACTATGGGCAAATTCAAAAGAAAACAACATTGCTTACATCCAAGAGAGATCCATAGGCTGCCTCACTCTAAGACAACCCAACACTAAGCCAACGCATACAAACCTGCGAAATAAAGAAGTGAGACTTACTGGTCATCTGAAATTCTGCAAACGCTACTCTTTCTAACTGTACTCTAAGTAGTTCACATGGAGCATCTTTCAGAAGCTGAAAAAGCTTTACAGCTTTGCTGTAATGAAGATCTGCTAGCACCCGGTGCTGCTTCCTAAGATATTCATCACCAACCTAGAACCAAAAATAAAATAAATCCTAAGGCTTTGATTTCACAATAACTACTTAACCAAGTCTCTGGACCACTAAATACTTTTTAGTGTTTTGTTACAAGTCTTAGAGTTTTAGCTCTTACATTTAGGGTCTTTAATCCATTTTGTTTATTTTTATATGTTATGTGAGGGAGGAGTCCAACCCTATCCTTCTGCACGCAGATGGCCAGTTGTCCCAGCATGATTTGCTGAACAGACAATTCTTCCCCCAGTGAACTGTCTTCGAATTCTCTCAAGCTTGCTTTTGCCGTGAGGATATTAGGCCATCTGGACAAATGTGCATTTAGGTTGGGGGCCCTCTGTGGCAAGCGGAAAAGAGTCTAGGGCCAGCTCAGAGTGGGAAAAACCCTCTCCAGATTCAGCTGGACCTCAAAGGACAGTATTTCCAGGATAAAGGCATCCCAGAAGTAAACCCACACCCAAGGAACTGCAAGATAATTTGTCTTGGTGCTGAGCTAAGAAAGGGACAACAAAAAAACAATAAAAAAATATCCCTGAGAAACTATAAGCACAAGACTCCTGGCAGAAGCAAGGCAACCTCTCTGAAGGAGGGCACCTTCAGCTCAGGCCTCAAATTATCCTTAGAAATACATGCATTTGAGCACCAGGATTCAGGTACAAGACTGTTCATCATATTATTGCTAATAGCCTCAAACTAGAACCACCCCAAAGTTCACTAATCATAGAATGGATAAATAAACTGGGATATATTCATTTAATGAATACTGTTGAGCTGAGAAAATGAACAGCTACGTGTATCAACCTGGAAGAATCTCCAATACATGATGTTAACTAAAAAGCAGTAAGCCACAGAAGAATATGTACAGTATGACTTGTTCTATAAAGTTCACAACCAGGTAAAATGTAAACATGCCGTTTAAGTGGTAAAGCACAGAAAAGGTACAGACATAACAGAAAATCTGGGACAGTAGTTAATCTAGGTGGTAAAAGACAGAAAAGGTACAGACATAACAGAAAATCTGGGACAGTAGTTAATGTGGGTGGGTACTGAGAGAGACTCAACAGGGAGGGGTACACAGGGGATCCCTGAAGGAGTCTTCCATTTCTTAACCTCAAGGTGAGGTACACAAGGGTTTCCTTTGTTTTTCTTTAAACTGTATAAATGCTTCACATACATTTTCTATGTGCTTTTATATGCATGCTCTATTTCAAAATAAAAATTTTTTTAAATGAGCAATGCATACTTTAAAATTGACATAGAACCGTTACTATAAAGCCTAACTACATTTTAAAAAAATCTAAATAATACACCCAGGCAAACACATAATTTTGCAAACTAAGACCCAATTATAATAAAAAAATACATAGCATAGGAGAGAGGGGAAAAATACCCACAGTCCAAGTTTTTCTCAAATGGCTAAAAGAATAGATGGCATTCTAAATGTCTACAGAAATGTAAGAAAAGCACCAGAACACGTTTAAATGGACTTGGCACTTAACTTGAATCGAAATGGCAATACCTGATTCCTCAGACAACTGTGGTACATGGACGCCAGCCTGTGATGGATGGTTGCAGCTCGGTACTGACAAAGAGGCTGTCGAGCAGACACCAAGTCCACGTCACAGTATTTCAGGGACTTCATCATAGCCTCACTGACTTCTTTTTCAATCTGTGTATTTTTTTTAAGGGGGAGGAAAAAAATGACAATCCCATAATCTTATGTAAGAATCTTAAAAACATTTAAATACTGCTTGTCAAGAAAAAGACTATAACAGATGCTCAATATGTGTCAAACAAAGGAATAAGTAAGGTTAAGACTTCTTTATAATCCAGCAAATATTACCTGCTCTTGAGCTTTTCTAGATAACGGAGCATAATCTTGCTGTAGAGTTGCCATAGTAAAGTAAGTAGTGGACAATTCCCAATTCACTGAGTCCCAAACAGCTGAGTGTGTGTCTCGTGTTCCCAAGGATCTAAGAGCTTTCAAGTAGTAATCAACAGCCTGCAAGGGAGGAAAGAGGACCATTGTGACTCAGTTTAAGTATACACCATAAAGTAAAACATGTCTCACAATCACCCCAACATTAATTTGAGAGAATTTATAAAAGACCAATATCATGAGGAAAGGAAAAAAGTAAATCAGTGACACAGTTTCAATGAAGAAAGTGATTTAAAGTGGACTACATGTTGCCCACATTTCCTCTCGAGTCTATCATCAGCCCACCTGAGTGTCTTATGACTCATGTGAAGCATAAGGATGCATTTTTTTCATTTGTTTTCCTTTCTTTCTAAATGAGAATTACAGCTTATATAACTAGCAAACTAGAAAAAATAATCTGAAAAGTCTATGGATAAAAAATTTGCTGGGTTTGATTGTATAAAGAAGCAACCCTTCCCACCTCTGTCACCACTATGCTGAAATACATGGTCATTGTATGTAATCAAATAAAATCACACTGAATTCCATCACCCAGCAATAATTTCTACATTTCTGGTGTGTACTTATCCACTTTTTCTGTGTATATGTAGGCTTAAAGAAAAACAAGGTCACTTTTTTTTTTAAGTTCTCTATGCAATGAACATTGCTCACTAATGTAATTTAAACAGCTTCAAAGTTCTCGACTAAATGAGTGTTCTTGTACCTCCCCCAACGCTGGATATTACCATTTGCCAAAAAATGTTCACAATTTGATTAAAAAAACTTGATTTTTAAATTTCATAAAAGTTTAAATTTTGAAATTTTTCTTACATATTAACCATTTACTTTTTTTTTTTTTTTTACACGTATGACTTTTTTGTTCAAGGTTAGTTGTTCTTCTATTGGGGCAGTTTATTTTCAATGATTCTTAATTGTTCTTTATATATTAAGGATTTATTAACCTCTGATCTGTCATGTATGCTCTAAGTATTTTCCCTGGATTGTGGACTGCTTTTCAATTTTGCTTTCTGTTGTGCATTTAAGAAACAATTTTTATGCATTTGAATTTATCCATCTTTTATGTCGCAATTTTTGCTCTTTGTGTTACGCTGCAAAAGTCCTTTCCCATCCTATCAGAGAACCGCCTACCTGTATTTTCCTCTGGGACTTCCAGAGTTTCACTTCTCTGTGTAGATCTTTAATCCATCTGACGTGCTCTCACTACACCGATGTAATTTACTCAACAATTATCTTTCCCTACCTGTCATCTTCACTACTAAATTCTCAGTATTCTTCCAGTTTCTAAGTGTTTTAATGATCTGTCTAGTCCTGTGCCATCACCACAGCTGTTAATTATTTTAGTTTTATAACCTTTTAGTGGAGCTGTGGCAAAGTGTAAAGGACAATCAGGTGTGAATAGATGAGGTCCAACATGTAAGCAAGTTACCTTATTGTAATACAAGCCTTCTTCTGGAGAAAATTCACGTTTAAATTCATCACCTGCACCACAGTGAGCCTGTGCACAAATTCGCATGAGTCGTCCCGTGTTACATAATAAAAGGGCAGCATTTGTGACATCGTCAATTGACTCAAAGTTGTGAATTCCCTTTTCAAAACAAGAAAAGCTTTTTTTCCACAACTGCTGCTCTGCAGTAGACACAGTTTTGCTCACTTCACAAAAAAAGAAAGAAAACAATTGTGTAAGCAGGTATCAGTGTAAACGCACCAGTGTCTCTCGATGAGATGATGAGAGCGTGGCAGTGACAGGATGTCTAGTGGACCACCAGCCACCTGGACCCACTGCAGTGCACTATTCTCATCACACCTGTGTCCCCCCCGCCCCCCGCCCCAAATTCATGTTGAGGCCCTAACCACAAATGTTGACTAAGGTCTCATTTATGAGGTCATAAGGTGGGACCCTGATCCAAAATGACTGGTGTTTTCATGAGAGAGAGAGACGTCAGGAACACACACACAGAAAAGACCAGGTGAGGACACAGCAAGAAAGTGGCCACCTGCAAGCCAAGAAGAGAAGTCTCAGAGAAATCCAACCTTGGACTTCCAGCTCCACATTGTGAGAAATAAATTTCTGTTGTTGAAACCACCTAGTCTATGGCAGCCGGGCAGACTGACACAACACTCGGAGTCCCCTTCTCTATTAACCAGATGATATTAAAGCAGGCATATAAAAACATCGAGCAAAGCACTATTGCATAAAGATTCAAAAGACATGGCCCCATGAATTTCAAGAGGCACAGTCCGTGTCTTCTCTAATTCTCCTAGGTTTCTGACAACCACTTTTCATACACCTTCACCAACTTCCTCCTCCAGAGGCACCTTAAAAGCATAGGTTCTTATATCTCAATTTTAAAAATGTATTATATACCTATAAATAACAACAACAAAGCACAGGTTCTCCCACCGGCAATGACCTCTGTACCCCTGTGGCAAGTACAGCTCACAGATCAACAGGCACACAATAACTTATTCAACCTACCTGCTGTCCTCAGTTTTATCTCTGCCCTTTTGGTTTCCCATGCTGTGTGTACAGCCTCTACAGTTTCACCCATTCTCATGGCTTCAACTATCACGCCTATGTGAATGGTTCCCAACCTATGCCTTGCTAACCCAAAGAGCTCTAAGCACACATTTCTAACTGACTACTAAATCATACCATTCAGGTACATGTCCACTGGCTTCTCAAACTCAACATGGGCGCAGTCCATTCCCCTCTGCCTGAATCACTGAAGACCACTCGCTGCTCCTCTAAACACCCACTGGACACTATATCTTTGGCTCCTTCCTAACGCTGCCTACTCCAGTCGAGACATCCCACCTTTCCCACATCTGCCTGCTGCAATCATATCATGTTGCAATCTGCCCAACTACACCTTCTTCCCACAAGCCTTCCAAGAAAGCCACAACTTCAAGGAACGTCTTCCTTTCCCCACTCCTCTACTGTACGGCATTTGTACTTATAGCATTTTTCAGAGATTTGTATTCATATCTGGCTTCCCAGCTCGGAGAACTACGTCTTAGCCAATTACATATCCAATATAGAGCCTAGCACATGGCTGACTGTCCAACTCACTTCTGAAGTGATCAGATGGAGGACGGAGGACAGTGAAATGATGACTCCCAAGGGGAAATAATGTCTTTTCCTACTTTTATTCCTTGAGAATTTAATAATAAAAGATTCTTTAATAGTGCACCCCTTTATGACATAAAATCAAATGCCACAGTTCTTGGCTTGAACCATGTAAAATCAGCATGATTTTCTAAGAGAACGGGCAATAAAGACAGGACCCCAGAGACGTACTCACCTATTCTCTCACTCTGTAATGCGGCAGCCTGATTCATGTAAAAGACACCGATTTCATTTCTAATGTTACCCATTCTCTTCAATACTTGTATATACTGTTCTGGATTTTGACTTTTTAAGTCACTAAACTGCAAGATTTCATTAGCAGCCTCATAACATTTACAACTAACTGAAAGTTGACTTTCTAAGTCCGTAGACAAATCAGTTGCCCATGCAAATCCTTAAAAGAAGAAAAAGGAAACATCACCATGAGTCATATGAACCCTTCTTCCTTAGTATCTAAGTAATCTAATACTTTTAAGACAAAATAACATATAGTAAAATTATGCTTATACCATAATATGCAATATACTATAAACATAGTAAGATTCAGTTAATACAACTAAAATTTTAAATTTCAAAAGAAAAGATCTCTGAATTTATTTTAAAAACTATATTTTCTTGGGACATTCATGTTGGATTAAAAGAAATATTTTCCTGCCTAAAAACAACTCCCAAGACCCAGATTTTACCAGGTCCACTGCTTACTGGTACAGACCTAAAGTTGTCCACTGATACAAGGTAAACCAGTTTTTCCTTTTTAATTACTGGAAACAGTTCTTGAAATAAAGTTCGGATTGCTACAGAGGCTAGTTATGTACATTAGAGTTTGCCAATGTAAGTTTATGTCACTGAAGAAGCTGACAGATAAGCTCTCAAAGACTTAAACGTGCCCTCTAGTGGAGACTGGAGTAAACTCAGGTGCAGGGCCCAAAAATTCAAGGAAGAAAAAGGGTAGTACTCCTGCTGATAACTTTCAAGGAGCACATCACTCTTACAAAGAAGTAAATTATATGAAATTAACATGATGGGAATGGCAAAAACAAACTTAAGGATTTTATCACCATGTTTATTAAAATAAAATGATTATTTGAGAAACTCAGAAGGGGAGAAGGGGAGAAAGAGGGCAAAAAACCCCCATAATAATACATTTCCTCCGCCAGTATACCTCTCTAGATGTTAACAGTCCAAAGTTTTTTGGGATGTGGATATAAAGTGATATAAACGATTTAAGAGCATAATAAAACAACTCCATACATTACAAAAGCACCTAATGTCTCACTTACTGCCCTAATTGCAAGGTGCTTATATATAACTGTACTGAGCTAAGAGGGAGGGATACTGCTCTGCAGACTAAATTCTCCTATCTTCCAGGTTTAAAATCTGACAACTCCAAAAACAGACAGCTGTGAACTACATTTAAAAAATAATGATCACTGGGGCTTCCCTGGTGGCGCAGTGGTTGAGAGTCCTCCTGCCGACGCAGGGGACACAGGTTCGTGCCCCGGTCCGGGAAGATCCCACATGCTGCGGAGTGGCTGGGCCCGTGAGCCATGGCCACTGATCCTGCGCGTCCGGAGCCTGTGCTCCGCAACGGGAGAGGCCACAACAGTGAGAGGCCCACGTACCGCAAAAAAAAATAAAATAAAAAAATAATGATCACTGTATCTTAGCCCTCAGGAACCATTCAAAAGGTGAACCATTCAAAAAGTAATCATCCACTTTTACCAACTGTTACTCCTTTTCAAAAGAAAATCATGGCGTGGTTAGCTGACTGAAGGGTTTCCCAGAAAAACCTTACAAAGAGAGAAGTGTAAAAAGTCAATACGATTGTCTCCAGAGACTATTTTTTAATTAGTTCTAGTTGTATAATTACTAATTATAAAATACTTCAAAACCACTTTATACACAAATACACAGGATCATGTTCAATTTAACATTAAGAAATGAAACAAAACAGCAATACCAAAACACTAACATTTCTGGCATTTTTCTGAATCAAACGATGAGTCTCACTGGCATACCTTGACAACTGGACTCCCTGTGGAGGCTGTGTAATATTTCCTGGTCTTCTTTTGTTTGATAATTAAACTCTTCAAGGTGTGCCGCTCTATTATTTGCATTCTGGGCCAGCATTAGTTGGATATCACCACAGAGTGTTAAATATTGAGAAAGAAATAGCAGCACTTCAGAAAGCATATTGGTGCAGAGGCAGCAATAAGTATCTATGTGGAAAGGGTAGGAAGGAGAAAAAACACAGCACATTAAAAATGAAGGAATACAGTAAAAATTAAGAAAATCTGTTACCAGCTGAAAGCTTTGTACCACTATCTAAGTTTATTTTATGTCACATATCACATATGACTTCATGTATTTCAAAATGAAGCGATGTTAAACCAAAGTGGAAAATACTAGGAAACATATACAAGATTAGAAAAAAAAATTTTAGTTAAATTTAAAACAGAAATAGGATTAAAATTTCACTGATTCAGATGCCTTCTCCTTCTCTCTTCCCAATGCCTATTAAATATTTTCATTTATAGTAACTTACCATGGCTCTGCAAAGCTAATTTAATGTATCGTAACGCTCTTCCATATTTCTGAAGACTCATGGCAGCATCAGACAAAACATAATAGGCCTTTGATGACTTGAGAATCAGCTGGAGTTTCATTTTATGTTGCCAAGAACCAGGGATCATTCCAGACTGACTGGAATAATTACCCTTCTGAAGGGAGCCCACTACGACATGAGGGAAAAAAGGCAGCACATTTTATTTGAATATAAGTCTCACTGTAAAAAAAATTTTGCTTCTTGATAAAAACCCTCCAGGCCTAGGTACTATTAATAGCTACAACAAAACTGGTAAATACTGTATCTTACTACTTAAATGCAATGAAGTAGAATAGCAGTGTTTTGACATTCTCACTTGGGATTTCCAAAGGCCTGCTTCTCCGTAGCTGTCAACTCTGTCACTCTTTCAGGGTCACTAACATAACTAAGCTCATGACTGACATCTACGTCCTTTCTCTAGTCTATGCGTTGACCTGCCAAAAAGTTCACCTTCCTAAAGCACAGCTTTAATCACAGTGGAACTCCTGTTCTAAAACATTAAAATGGCTTCTCACCACTTATTCAATCATGTCTCAGCATCTCAGCCCACTTCCTAAGCTCCATTTTGTTTAGCCTTACCTCCTTGTACTCCACGCCTACTCTCCACCAACCAAAATCAAGGTGCAGCTTGTTGTCTACATAAACCCTGTTTTCCCTGTATCCCATCTGGGTTTACTGCTTCCTCCACCAGGAATACTTTCTAAAGTCCAGCCCATTACTACCCTCTTCAGCCAACAAATGTCCACTTCTGTGCCAAGCACCGTGCTAGGCACCAGAAACAGTGACATGAAGTTATATGGCCTCTGTCCTTGAAGACCCCACAGACCAAGGGTGGAGATGGGCCAATAACATAAACCACAACAAAATATATTAAGTGCAATGACAGAGAGAAGAGCAAAATGCTGTGGGAACCCACCCCCCATCATCTCCCAGCTTCAAGATGTCTCATTTTATTTTTTTTAAAGATGTCTCATTTTTTGATCAGCTCCAACACTTGAGTCTTTCAAAGCAATGAAAAGTACTTAGTCTCTTATGGTTTTATTTGTGCATGTATTTCTTTTTCCTCTGCTACTGTTATGCATTTTCTATATGCGAGGCATTGTGAGAAAACCAAAAATGAAGAAGATGAAGTTTTGCTCACAAGTGTGTTCGTGTGTGTGTGTGTGTGTAAAACCATTAGACACAGCTGATGATGACTGAGGCAGGCCTCAGTTAAGTGCTCACAGGACAGAGTGGTGAGGGAACCAAGTAATTCTGGGGATAGAGGTTAGGACGGAGACCTTAAACAAGAGCAGGATTTTCAACAGCTGAGATGCGGAGGAAGGAGGAGACAGAAAAGGCATTTCAGAGAAGAGAACACCATGAAGGAAGCACAGAGACAGGGGTCTCGAGTGCTGGTGTGGTCCTCCTCACTGTGGGTAGACTCAGGCTGGCACATAGGAAGCACTACATAAATGCTGGGGAAATGAATCCTGCCACGCACACTGCCCCCCGCCCCCTTATGTTCATGAAGGGAAGAAAAGACCTTTTAGAAAGCACTTGATACTATTTTAAACATACTGGCTTTCAAAACACTTTTTAAAATAACTGAAACTGATTTAAAAAAACAAAGGGAGGGGGATATGGTTGGAAAAAGAAATACAACTTAGATTAAAATAAATGAGAAATTCAGGACTTTGACTTCAAAGTCCACATGTTCCTCATGAAGTGATGTTCTTGAGGAACAAATCAGACCCTTTATAAGTGACTCCTGCAGCTTATCCAAGTGCCGTGAGGAGACAACGGCTACCACGCCTAAGGTGCTCATTATGTGCACTGTTCTAAGCACGCTACATACATCAACTCACTGAATCCGTGTAAGAGCCCTTTAAAGTAGGGACTATTACTGTCTCTACTTTGAGAGAAAACAAGGCTCAAAAAAGTCAAACAACCTGCCCTAGTGAAGCTGAGATCTGAAGCTGTGCGGTTTGGTTCCTAAGTCCTTGTGCTTAAACCCTTGACTGCATCTACTGAAGTGGGGCTTTCTCAGGAGAACCCCACCGTGCTGAAGGCATTAGTTCCTCACAGCAGGTAACAGGAGGAAGCAGGTTCCTTATGTTCTTCTTAGAACTACCTATAAAGGATCGAAATTATCCTGTTTTATTTTATATTTCAATTGAAAGGATATCTTCCCCCACTTTCCATTCACATGATATCCTTTTTCTGAATTCCTTTCAATGAATGCCTTAATTGACCTAAGTCTGCTGTTGAAAAGGCCTACTATATTATTCCGCTGAAAAGGCCTTATTTGCACTTCAATTCAACTTACTTTTGTCCAAAAACAAGGCCATCTGCTTCTCCAGACCCTCAGGACCCCCCCTTGTGGATTCATCTTCATATTTTAGTGGGATTGGGGTGTTGGGGTCAGCGGCAGGGAGGTCACTTTCTTTTTTGATGCTGCTGTCCACAGATTTTAAACCCTTTAAAAGAAGAGAAACATTTACTATACGTGTCACTGAACACCAACTGGAAACTAAATATAAGGCAATATCTGGACTACTAGATACATTGAGGAGAATTTAAATTTTGAAAACAGACTTTAAAAAACTACTACATTTGACCTGAAAATTAGGAGACATTAATTTTCAACTTATGCTTAAAGGGGGGGGAAATCACAGTAGAATATCATTCAGAATAACATGTAGGCACCAATAAACAAACACTATTTGCATATCAAGTACAAGTTTTACTGAAACGGTGCAGTCTACACTGAAACTTACCTCCAGAACGTAGGTAAGCACAAGTCTACAGCGCTCTTCTGTGTCATGGCAAACTGGAAATGCACAACTGGGCTTCAGAAACAAACATTTAAAATTATTAATATGCACTGATATGACAAATTCCATCTCCTGGGAATTACTAAAACTCTACAAGTCAATAATTTTGAAATTTTCTATATATTCAGCTTAGTGAGGTATCTGACATTTTAAGGCTAATGCACTGTTTAATTGCAGAGTAAACTGATATAAGCATCAACAAAAATCTTGCTTAAAAAGATCTTCCAGCATACATGTTGCTTTAAGTACTTAAAATTCAAAAAAATAATTCTATTACAACAAAAAAAGCAAGAATGAGAGTAGTAATGTTTTAAATAAATGTATACCTAATCCGATAGGTGAGCCTGACTCCTAATCAGCACTAGTTCTTGGTAACACAGTTAATAATATCATCAATTTAGCAATAAGTTAACAAGTATTGCCAATGGTCTCACTGTATAATTTATATACCTAATTAGGAGGAGAACCAGTTAACAGCCTCCATCTACTAAGTGATATCATGTGTAAGAGCTTCTGCGAGGCATTCCATTTGGTGAATTTTATGAGGCTGGAATTACCATTCTCGTTATACAGAGAAGTAAACACAGATGTTAAGTAATGTGTTCAAGCACTCAGTGAGCGAGTGCTGAGGCCGGGGCTCTGGAGCCATGCTGTCTGTACTTCAAAAACTACTGAGATAAGGCAAAGCTACCATGAAAGACATGTTTATATGAATACTATGACTGTATTTCTGAGTGCTTTCAATATTGATAGAAAGTGCTGTCTCTGTAAAAAAAAAAAAAAAATCTGTAAGCATACCATTCTCCAAATGTAATCACATTCTGTTACAATGCAGTTTCCCAAATACAGGTAGCTTTTACAATCAATGTTTTTGTTTATAATCAGAAACATTTTTTTACTGTACTGCGGGGTTCAAGCTGCAAGTGCACTAAAATTCAGAAAGACGGTTTATGAGAGACAGAAAAAAAGGCAGTGGGGCTAAGGTAAATGAGAGGAGAAATGAAGGAAGAGAAGGTCAGAAGGACAGGCAATGTTTTGGGGTGACACAGAGGTGTCCTCTAAAAACCTATTTGGATATAAAATTTCCACCTGAAAGTTAAACTCAGAGCTTAAATTAAGAGATTATCTATAAATATGACAGGAAATTAATTATAATTTAGAAAAATGAAACATAATTACACTGTCTAGAAAAAGATGGATGGTATGACAGTCAACACAATTGACACCAAGAGAAACCAAAAGGGAGGAAGCTCTTAGGGTCTTTCGGGCTGTGACCAGAGAAGAGACATGTCCAATCCAGCTGACATGGCCACAGTCACTGAAAAGCACCATCCTGTAGCACAGGGACAATGTGCCAGATTTCTCCACATATGGATCAATAATGAGCCACCCATGTGCTCTGATTCTACGTGCACCAAGCAACCTACACATTCAGTCTCCCAGCAACACAGCAACCGGGAAGAAGTACCATGGTGAGCAGCGAGGGCTGCACACTGGTCACTGGAAAGGAAAACCTCCCACATAAAAATTAACATATTGATGTGGTTTACACATCAGCCCACCATAGGTCTGCATGTGGATCAGTTACCCTGGGACAACTATAAAACCAAGTTTCAGAATTCATAGAGCTAATGATTATTAGACCCTAGACCATAAAAGATTTACTGAAGTAATGCCATCTCTTGAGATGCTAACTGTATTCAATTAACGATTGTTTGTTTTTCCATTGATGAAATTTTAATACAAATTTCAATATGCTTACTCTGATTTGATGAATGGATTTGTATTTTTCTGGAACTGACAATTCTCCAACAGACTTAATTATAGCTACTGCTTTGTTATCATCTGATGGATCAGAACAGGTGCTGTAGGATACGTTTTCATCGCTGTCTGGCATCTCCTCCTCCTCTTCACTATAACTTTCATCAGAATTCTCATTTAATGGAGATTCTGAACTTTCTTTTTTAGGTTCATCCAATTGGAAGAGTTCTGAAAGCATGTAATTGGCTGAAGCAATAATCTTATAAAAAGAAAAAAATATAAGTAACTCATCAAAATCGAGCATTCTAAAGTGGAATGAATTTTACTACTGTACTAACAAATTTTAAGAGACCTGCAGACAGGCTGTTTCCACCACAGATTGTTAATACACACTGAAATGTTCCTGTTTCAAAGTACCAATACTCTGAATGTACTCTGTAAAATCCTCATGGGTTGATATGTTTATTTCCTAAAATTATTCCATTCCCAGCCCTCTCTCTTAAGAAAAAGTGGCAAATGTATTTCACTGGAGACAAGTTTTCACGTATAAAGTGTCATAACTAAAATGTTAGCAACACATCACTCCGTATCAACCAAGAAACAAGAATTTCTCTTTACACGCTATGAACTAATTAGTTTATCTTTAATAGGCAACTAATATTTACTATACAACCTATGGTTCCAGGGGGAAAACCTCCACTAGCTTAATGAGGGAAAAGTCCAGAAAATCTGGTTTCTCTTAAAATTAGCATTTATATATTAGCATTTATTTTACTCTACTGTTTAGGTAATTCTTAGTCTCAGACATGAAATAGTCTTAACACTATTTTTAACTTATTAACCACCATCACCTTAATCAGCAATTAGACATTTAAGCCAGAAATTGCTTTGCCATTTTTCTTCAAAAACAGTTTATCTTGGTTTGGTCTCTAGGATAATCTTTATCTCCAAACTGCACGTGGCCACAACTAAAAGGAACTTGGATCTTTAAAAAAAAAAAATCACAGATACTACATATCTCTTCTGATTTAAACAGGACACAACTATCCTTACACTGAAACATACAGTTGTCAAATTCAGACACCTGAGGGTAATAAGGGTGGTGTAAAACCATGGGCACAGAACTGAGGTTGTTTTAAGACACGCTTTTATATACTGAGGTACAGGATGTGGTCCTTATTCATACTGACATTCATGTAAATGGATCTTTCAAGAGACTATAGTTTTCCACCTTTTAACAGTGGTAATACAAAGGAAAAACAGCACTACTTTATTAAAATTGTGTGAATTGTAAATTTATAGAACAGTGCTATCCAAGAGAAATGTGAGCCAGACACAAAATTTAAAATTTTCTAGTGGCTACATTAAAAAAAAGTAAAAACTGGTTGAAATCAATTTTTTCTTTTTTTTTTTTTTGCGGTACGTGGGCCTCACTGTTGTGGCCTCTCCCGTTGCGGAGCACAGGCTCCGGACGCGCAGGCTCAGCGGCCATGGCTCACGGGCCCAGCCACTCCGCGGCATGTGGGATCTTCCCGGACCAGGGCACGAACCCGCATCGGCAGGCGGACTCTCAACCACTGCGCCACCAGGGAAGCCCGAAATCAATTTTTAATATTACACTTGATTCAATAAACAAAATATTTCATCATGTAATGTGTACACACATGCGCACACACACTCTTCAAGATTCAGTGTGTATTCTACATTGAAAGCACATCTCGATTCAGATGAAGCACACTTTAGTGCTCAAGAGCCACACGTGGTACCTGGCTACCAAACTGGATCCACTGGGCAGCTGCAGACTATGAATTAGGCGGCTTTAATGTCTAGGCAACAATTCTCTATCAGAATGCCAGAATTCTTTTAGAGAGCATATGTTAATCTTACTTGAGGATGCCTGCCTTTGTCCAGCAATTTAACACAATTCAGAAGCAGGGTTCTAACAGTCCCATAGTGTTTCTTATTTTGATTCTTCTTCATCATCATGTTGCAAGCAACCCTAAAAGAAGTTCATATCAAATTTACTCCCCATTCATCGTTCTCTACAAGACTCAAGTCTAGGCACGCTCTTCTTTCCTTCCAGTGGAATAAGGGCCATAAGAAACAACTAAATGTTGTGTTTTATATACCTGCCCTCCCCCTTCCCCATTTATTTTGGAACAGTATATAGGTGTATATATACATACATACATACACTTTTTTTAAACTATGAAAATCTAAAAGGTATTTAAAACCTTGGCGTAGATAATGTGGCTATACACTTAAGAATTGTAAGTAAGGCTAATTCTTCATCTTAACTTCTTAAAGCACTCACTTATATAAGAGAATAGCCACTGGCATTGTGAATGGATTTTGGTATTTGTCTTCAGTTTCTTCACAAAGAGTAGTGAGATCATAGAGCTTCACTATATCACTGCCACTTGCTGGGAAAAAACAAAAAAAACAAAAAAACCAAATAAACCTCACTTTACAGTTGCCACTCAAATCAATTACTATTCATTCAAGAATTAGCTTACCTTTAAATAGCCAATAGGTATGTCCTTCTTTGGTACAATTAGATTTCAAAAATGATAAAATATTCTGTGCAATATCTTTTATGACTTTAGTAGAAAAATTAGAGTTTTCCAAATTGGGAATCTCTTCTGTCTTTATCATTTCATACTTCTGTAAAACAGATAGAAGATAGTTTAAGAGAAAACCTACACAGCAACACTTCTCTTATGAAAAAGCGACCAAACATACGAATCCCGCAACTAGAGACCTACGCAGCATGAGAGTTTAAGGCACTGGTTTTTGGTCTTTTTTCTGCCCTGATACTCCAAAGAAATCTGACCCATCCCTGCCAGCAATGTGGTGGTTTACCACAGGAATAATTCTCAAGGGGGAGTCATCACCTGATTTTGAACCACACACTTAGGCAGGATCTCATTTCTGTCCTAACCATGGAACAAGTCACACTGTACACTTTCTTCTATTCTACCCTAATGGTTTTCCACTGGGAAGGTGGTAAATGAAGGCAGACTTCGCCCAGTAAACTTTCTCAAAATATGTATTTCTGGCTTTTTTTTTCCCCTGACACTATAGTCATCTGGGCAGTGTCTCCAGTGTATCCTCTTTTCCCCTTGAGCTATGGAGTCTATTCCTTTACAGAAATGGAGCATGGCGTGTGGAGGCAACAGTAAGAGTAAAGGCTGCAAGGCTATTACTATCACGATTTTTTTTTTTTCCCCGGTATGTGGGCCTCTCACTGCTGTGGCCTCTCCTATTGCGAAGCACAGGTTCCGGATGCGCAGGCTCAGCGGCCATGGCTCATGGGCCCAGCCACTCCACGGCATGTGGGATCTTCCCAGACCGGGGCACGAACCCGTGTCCCCTGCATCGGCAGGCGGACTCTCAACCACTGCGCCACCAGGGAAGACCACTATCACGATTTTTAAAGCGCCTCTGTAGCTTTAGCTTGTCTTCTGCTTACACTTCCCTAAAGGCCACTTACCGTATTTTCTGAAGTACTCTAAGACTAGAAACTACAAATCAGTTGGAAAATAGACCAGATCAAAACAGAAGTGATCTCACCCTTCTCTGATCATCCAGACTCCTGTGTGCACTACACTGTGAATCCTTCACCCACTGTCTCCAATTTTTCTCTTTGCACATTCTTATTTCCCATTAGGTTAAACCGTTCTGAGTAGTGACCAAACCTTATTGTTTTTCCTCCAACATTTCTGATGGGGACAAAGTCCCTCATAAATAGAATATGCTCAATAACAATTTGCTATATAAACTATTTACTTTTATGCAATGCTGGGGCCTTTCCTTAAAACTCTGCATAAACTGAGTAGGTATTTGTATACTGAATAAACACCTCTACTGTTAGGACACTTTCAGGTAATTACTGTGGGTTCCTGGCATTAAAATTACAGTTCTCTGGCTACAAATATAGATTTTAGTACTGTATTATGACCTGCCCACAAATTACCTGTAAAATTAGACTCCTATAACATCTAGAATTCTGATATCACCAACTCAAACGTGAAAACACTCAAATTTGAGTTTATCCATAGCTATCTTCCTTGCCAAAATACACCTTAGTATTTAACAGTCTTAAAAACTTTAGTGAGGTACTTTCTGCTCCAATCTGTATTTGAGAGATTATTTTAAAAGTTGCACTGTATCTATCTTACCTGTACAATTCCATTTACATGAAAACACATGACAAGCTCTGGTACATTGCATATCAAGTTGTCCAACCAATAGTCGATTCCAGTTAGCACATTAATTGGTTTGTTGTTATCCCTAAAAATACACATTTCTAGTGTTATTTGATTTAATTAAGCTGTTCCATAATCAATCACCTGAGACTCATTTCCCCCATTAAAATACTTTAATCTATTCTCCCTAGTTGGAGAATGCCATTTATGCTTTCTCTTCTGATGAGACACGCACATGTAGCTTATGTGGTGTGTTGTACTTAACATCCTTCCACAAGCTTTTCTTGGACTTCTAATGGGTGTCCATCAGAGTTTTCAGTAAGAATAGGAGGAACTACGACAGCGGATGACGGGGAGCCTACTGCACGCTCTTCACACAACCTGAAGTGAAAGACTGACCAGCATGCATCATAGTGCCCAAGTCAGAATTCACATGGACTAGCATGAACACATACACCTGGAACATTAAAAAAATGCTCACAATTAGTTAACAGAAAGCTGGTAGACCATCCCCTTGACTAGTTAAATAGACTACATTATATTCTCACAAGTTGTAGATTCAGACTTAAGACTAGGTCAGCACAGCAGATCTCTGACTCCACTCACTGAGGACTAGAATGAAAAGCCAGCCAGAGGGCTTTCAGCATTTGCTGAAACACTCCTTCCTTACTGCAGCCATTTCAACTGGTGGGGCAAGAAGGGAAGTGAAAACAACTAGAAAAGGCAACGATGCTGGAATGGAGAGGCGAAAGCAGATGGAAGGCTGATCTAAAGGGACACGAGCCTGGTTACCTGAGGCGCAGGCTGACTGCTGGGTATCTGCCTCCTCCAAATATAGGCATGTTGGAGCCAACCAGCATATGTATGTCTTCAAACGTCCATAAAATATTCCGAGCAAAATCATTTTTAAGACCCTGTGATTTAAAATCAAACAGAAAGATTATATAATAAACAGGAGATCAGTAATCTCCCCCCATGATCCACAGAAAGACTAGAAAAAGGAAAAGACAAGGGAGACAAGGTAAATTAAAGCCACAGAGCTATAAGATCACAGAGATGCTTAGAAAGAGATTCAGGATCAAGTGGATTTCTTCCCCTATGAATCCAATTTAGACTAGTTTTTAAATGACGAAGTAGACTGGGGATTAGGTGTCTCACCTTGGACACCACGAAAAGCATACCTGACTGTTCTCCCCGTCATTGAATAAAGTAGTCAGGTTTTGTTCTTTAGGTGCTGAGGCCACATGCCCCACTATGTATGAGGGTTCAAGAGGCTCACCTCCCTGTGAAAAGTGCAAGGATAAGGAGTGATTCTGCTGCCGTAATTACTTTAAAATGGCCTACTGTAAAAGAGTATCACCTAAACATTCAAAGCATACACATCAAATCTACTCTTGTAAATCAGGGCTAATACAAATCATTAACTCTCATCACTGGGTGACATATTTGAGCTCCTAATTACCGGTTACTATAATAAGCTAATCACATTTAGATCTTATTCAAATAACAATGAAAGATTATTTTAAGCTTTCCAAGCTTTTTTCCTCTTTTTTTGGGTGAATAGAAGAGCACTGCTCTTTCAGCACACCCCATCCCTACTGGATTAAAAAATTCCTGAGAAACCTCAGCCGTATTTTTGAGACACTGGTCATCAGAACAGCCTCCAGTTTCACATTTCCTAGTGTGTGTTTCACAGAAGTCTAGTCCCTGGGTGAAAAATTTCTGGAGTCAGGTTTGAAAAACACTGCTTACCAACGATTTGCTTTTGGAGAGTAACAATTCTTATTACCATTAAAAAGCCCCTAAGAGGTCCTGCACTGGAAAAACCTACTTCGCCTCTGTATAATCCAATGTTCTCACATGTATCTGATCTCATAACACTTTCTTATTCTTATTAGATTCTGTGGAATATATTTTGAAAACACATAGGAAGAGGAATCTTTGACATGGGTAAACACAGTCCACCACTCAACTTTCCAACCATAAGGGCAGTTGCCATTAAAAAACATTACTTTAAACCTTTGAGAAACATTACTTTAAACCAAGATGAGCATGCACATGAGCATGCACATGTGAGTGTGTGTGTGCATTGCTTATTCCTATGTGTGTGCTAACAGGCCTAGCACCTGCCTGCAAAGTACGTATAACTGCAAGCATGGGGGGGAATCTCCAGTGCTTCTGCTATGTCTTGTCTTCTTTTCAAAGGATCCTTAAAGGATTTCAAACACTTATTATATTGTTTATTTACACAGACAAGTTATCAACCCCCCAAACTGTATTTGCCAGGTAGCTGCTTTAGTGGGAGTTTGGGCTCTAGTTCATAATGTCCTCAATAAAGGTTTGGCTCACGGCCATACCACAGAGACCTACTTAAACTCTATTAATGCTTAACACAGGCCTCAAACTAGCCGTTTTAGTGTTGGGAGCAAGAATTCATGAGGTGATAGCTTACGAACAAAATACATCTCTAAATGTTGAAATTTAAAGATTTATATATGTTATAAAAAGTATTCTGTAAAAGATTATTTTTAGGCAGGGTAGCTCTACTTAGGAATATGCCATTGCTAAGACAACCCGGCTGCTTACAGGGCCCTTCTAAATGTGGGGGATACATGGGCACACTGGAGTAATGCTGTGAGAACAGGCCTCTGAAGTCAGAAATATCAGGGTTTAGACCCTAGCTGGAACTTCATCAGCTCTGTGGCCACAGACAAACATCTACCTTTTATGAGCTTTATTTACTTATTTGTAAAATGACACCATCAACACAATACATATGCAGCTCCAAGGATGAAACAAATTTATACGCCACACGTGGAGTAAAGTACACGGCCTGAGGCATTAAGTAGATTCCAGGTCACTTCCTCCACATGCAGGTCTGCATATTCTCAAAAGCCTCCAAGGTTTTTCATAGTAACCCTTAAAGGACAGATGATAACACTCATAAAGGAGGAAATGGGTGGTAGAGGACTAGTATTTCTATTATGTGGTCTTTTTATAATGTATTTTGAAGTCAAGGAATACTAAGTAATTTTTTAGAAACTCCTTTAGTGAAGTATAATCACATATAGGAAAGTACATAGAACAAATAATACAGAGTATAGTACAATGACTAGTTAGAAAGCAAATTACCTATGTAACCACTACCCAAGTCATGACATGGGACCCTCCTAGCACTCATGTCCCTTCTCATTTATGTAACATACCCACCTCCTATAGTTATCACTATATGGACTTGCATGGTAATTACTCCCTTCCTTTTCCTTCCAGTTTTCCCAACTTTGGAAAAAATTTAAGGTCACTACAGTTTAACGAGGCATCTCTATCTGAAAACCTACTAAAACTAAAATCAAGTTAAAGCTATTTGTCCCCTATAACCTTATAAGTTGTGAGGATAGATAGTATCTGGACAAATGCTGAATGTTCAAAGTGTGAGAATACACAGCAAGAGGAAAAACACAATTTACCAAGTTAAAGATCTTATTTTTACCTTCCTCAAGCTTGTCAATATATTTTCCTAAAAATAAACATGCACAATTTACATCTATGGAGTTATTTTATTCTTTGATAGACACAATAAGGACAAAAACAAATGAACAATAAGAACCAAGAATATAAGAGACAAAAGAGGTAACAGTCTACTCTCTCTTCCTTTCTAAAAGCTTTATAACATTAATGTAGGTTAAGTCTTAGCAACTTCATCTAGAAAATCTGCAGGGCTATTTCAGGCCTACCAATCTGACTAAAAGTTAAGGTAGAAGATCAGTATTTAAATTACAAACAGGCCTGTGAGTCTCAATATCTGATAGGTATTTAATATTTCTACAGTTTAAATATACTGTATCTCCTTATGACTTTAAGGAGATAATCAGTATCGATAAACATATTGATAAGCTATCTTAAATGTGGTAAAAACTTTTAAATGTTTTTGAATTATTTCTTAAAAAACATCAGATCTAGCCATTCACGATATCCCTTGTAAATTCCATATTGAAAAACTAAAGAAAGTACTTTTTGTAACTGTGAAGACATAAATTGATGGAATATTTTTCACTCCGGTTCGTCTGTTTTTATTAACAAAATAATTGATTTTGTCTCCTTAAATGAGTTTGCTGAATTAGCATCTAAGTACTAGCTAACCTGACTGGAAGCACTGGGGTCTTCAGAGACTGAAGAAGGCATTTCAAAGGGGGCAGGCCAAGAAGCCCCATCCGAATCGTTTGTCTGATCTGCGCTGGACGATTTCTGCTGTTTTGCAGTAGATGGGACAGGCTGAGCAGCTCCATCACCATTGATACTGGCCAAATCAGAAAGAAAAAAACCACACTGTTACTAAGTTAACTTTATGTAACAGGCCACCGGTTTTTAAAAACCAGATTCTATAATCAAGCACAAATCTCGTTAAAAAAGCAATATAGGGCAAATGTCAACAATAATAGCGGCAAAACTTAAATTACTTTTGCTGGCTTCAAATTACGTTTTAGATCAGAATTTCATTTTTCCTCTTAAGATAAAAATAAACAAGTAGCCAAGTACCTGTAATATAAAAACTTCGAAAGAATAGCCTTCTGATACCAGTGTTCTTTGCTTTTTTTCTTCCTCTGCCACTTCTGATCAATAAGTCTTTGATAAAACTCTTTTAACCACGTCCAATCACCAGTCTGAATAACATAAGAAATTGATAAATTAACCAAGCTTGCAGTCAAAACAATTCCTTACCTATTGCCCTCTTATAGGAAATACTTTTTATTTTTTAAATTCCACTTCATAAACCTACACTCGTAAAACATTTACCTTTCTAGACTCAGTCCCTATCAACTCTTTTAGGAAATCTCCCTGTCCTCCTCCTCTCTTTAAGCCAGACAAGGAGAGGTGACTCTCTCTATAACATGTTCTTCAGTGCCTGGAATCAGTCCCACTATGCACACTGCATTAAAATTATCTGTGTGTTTATAACCCCCAAATTATAAGCTGTTAGGAAGCAAGGACTGTGATTCTCAAGATTCTGCCCAGTGGCTAACATATACAGACTGAACTGAACTGTGGTCTTTTCAAATGGAAAAACATTTATTTTAAATGTCAATTTAAATCACTGTAACTTATTTTCCTATATCAAAGCACTGCAGGAATATTCTTCAAAGAGTAGACTATGGGAGTGGCAAGACCATGAACTATTTGCAACCATGAACTATTTATAATGACAAGGTAAATACAGAAGTACTGAGTAAGCTTTCAGAAACTGAAATATTATTATATTATTATACTTTACAAAATAATGGGGGGAATAGTCATTTACCACATACAGTTTGAGAAGCTCTACTTTAAGAGAACCAATTAATTCTAATATAACTATATATTCATAGGAATAATTTTTTAAACATTTTTCACATTTCCTGGCAGCCATGTTTCATGAAAATGTCTTTAATGGAGACATCAAAGGACTTTTCAAAAATTTAACCAGTCCCTGAAATTTCAGATTTTCACAACTTTCTTCATTCCCTTCACCCTTTTCCTTGCAAGAATCCTGGCTGTTGGTTTCAATGAAGTAAGTTTCTTCACCGTTCTCTTTTCTATTTTTTCTTTATTAAAGCTTTTTTATCTTCAGTGAACCTTTTCACTTCTTGGTTGAAGTACTCAACCACATTTCCACTTTGGCCTTTCTTTGAAACAAAATCATATTTCTAGTTCCCTTAAGTTGTTAAAATAGTGTTTTTCTTGTTATTTTTCACGTATTACCTGAGATGATCTCATAAAGAGTTCCTGAATATCTAACTCGTCTAATAAGAGAGTCCTTCCTATGCGGTGCACTGCCATGCTCACGTGCGATTTGCTGTAGGGAATCTTCAGAAGCTTTTTTATGTTCTTGAAAAAAATCAAGAGGAAAAAACAATTTAGAAAGACCTTTGTAGTGTGATCTGGAATCTTTCAAATTTTAACTTCACTCAACTTTAAAGCATAATAAACCTTATTTCCTTAAGGTCATACAAACTGTATTTTACACAAAGAGCTACCTATAAACACATAGAAGACAGAGCTTTAGAACCAGAATCACCTACATTTTACCAGTCACCCTGTGTTAATGTAAATGACAGTCAAAGATATATTTGTACACGATGGAATTTCATAAAGTATGTACAGGTCACACTGTTGCACTGACCCAGGCTTTTAGCATCTCAGATAAAATTGGCCAACTAAGGATCAACAGATTTTACCAAAAGTATCACATCTAATTCTCAACTAGTAACATTACATAACCCAACATTATAATTGCTATCATCAAAACTGCTATCATTAAAACACAACCATCAATACTAATATTAATTACCACTGCCACTATTTGGGGGGTTGCTCCCTCCTCTTTGAGGAAAGATGCAGTGAACAGTGTTACTTTAATAAAAAAGGTATTCAATAATCAGATAGTTGTAGCTTATTTCATCACTAATTTTTCAAGACTGCAGACAAAGCAGGCTATAAATCCCCAGCACAAACATCCCAACTACATTTGCAATAAGAACACTTACTTCAGAGTCAGAGACAACATCCACATCATTTCCCACTGAATCAATAAAGTCGTATGCCATCCCAAAGCTGAAGGAGAAAACAAAGGCCACAAAAATCACGTTCAGGGTGGTGCAGGTATTGTTTATAATAGAATACTATATTTCATTGTTTCTTGGATACACGTTTTTCACATTCTAACACCTCCGAAATCAGTATGCCTATCACCATTACAGTTGGCTAGTTTTTCCTTCTTAATGGTACATAAAATAATGGGGTCACTTAACAGACATAGAAAACAGACTTGTGGTTCCCATGGGGGAGGGGAGTGGGGGAGGAATAGATGGGGAGTTTGGGATTAGCAGATGCAACCTATTATATATAGAATGGATAAACAACAAGATCCTACTGTAGAGCACAGGAACTAAATCAATATCCCGTGATAAACCACAATGAAAAAGAATATGTACGTGTGTGTGTGTGTGTGTGTGTGTGTGTATGTGTATATATAACTGAATCACTCTGCTGTACACCAGAAACTAACATAACATTGTAAATCAACTATAATTCAAGAAAAAATAAATTTAAAAAAATTAAAATAATGGGGTGACTTAAAAATCAATAGCATCTTGGATTTGATAAAAGATAGTAATAACAGAATAGTAATAGAAGCAATTAATAGTAAATATTTAGAATAAAAACAATTAACAATTATTTTTATTTTTGTAGTCATGAAGTCTAAAAAATATCCAATAGACAGTTAGAGTTATTATTATTTTTAGGTGGGGAGATGAGAAAAATAGCAACAGAAACATTTATCAGAATTTTTGTCTCTGGGATTATGTTCCCAGTGATATACACTACTACCCTTTTAAAAAATATATGAGAAAAAAATGCACATGAAACCAATTCAACCAGAAAGAGAAAAAACAGCTAACTGAGCACCCAACTTGTGCCAGGTACCACATGAGGCACATCTATAATCTGCAAGCCTGAAAGGCAGCCGATGTCACCATTTTTCAGTTTGTAGGAGGCAGAGAGTCAAGATACTTATTTAGGACTGCCTCACTTCAAAGCATGCTGACGATTTACCATGTGGTCTAGGCAAGTTACTTAACCTTTCCAAGCTTCAGTTTTCCGCAGGAAAGTTAGTTAACAGTACCAAACTCAAAGGGTTGTTGTGAGAATGAAATGAGATAAACATATAAAGTACTCAGCACAGTGTCTGTACACAGTCAATATAATTATCTTTTAAATCACTTTATAACATTTAATTGTGTTGACCTACAATTTATTAAGCCATTCTTCTAAAAGAAGATATGCAGACTACTTCCAATTTTTTTTTTTGCTAGTATAAATAGTGCTACAAACAAGCAACATTTTACAAATATAACTTTTACCTTCTGAGACATTAGGATAATTTCCAAACTACTGGCACATAAGGTACTAATGTATTTATGGCTCTTGCTATATGTTATGCAGAAATATTTTAGGTTCAATCGCTGAGAGGAAAAAAGAGAACCCCATACATTAAACGGTCCACAAGAATATGGACATCATTACATTTTTCTCTGTAAGACCCAGGCCACTCTCTCAACTTTAAATACCACCACCAAGTGTCAAAGTCAAGGGGGTACATCACTCGACATGCTGTGTTTTTACATCACTGCTTTTTCAGCCCAGACAATCCACCACTATTTAATGAAAAATTCCACGAGACAGGTTAGGCAGTGTTAAGGGTTTTCCTCATCATGTGCCACCCTGATTCTCTGCATTCACACATTCAAAAGGTATGTAAATTGGCTAAAATTAAAATAGCTGATGGAATTTTAGTGGTCAAAACTCATCTTTGTTAATAACATGATGCAGACTTGAAAGAAGCATATGCGATTGATATCTTCATATTTTAACAGAGTCCTATTATCAGGGGGATAAAGGACATTGAAAGTCAAATACAATCTTTTACCAAAGCGAAATCTTGGCACGTTGATGAGCATTACAAATTAAACTGAACAGCGAGTATTAAGAGTTTTAAGGTGGAGGGTTGAGGGACTGGTAAAAATGCCATCAGTTAATATTTACCTTGAAAATGGCTTGCTTTTCCTACTGTTGCCAAGAATGGTAGTTCCTGCTGGTCCTAGTTTGGCACTCTCTCGTAACCAGTTGGCAGGTGGGAGTTTCAAGTCTGTTTTCTCTTGGAGGCGTGCAAATGCTGTCCGAGGAGGGGCAGAAGAGTATTTCACCACAGCTCGGCTCTTCACTTCATTGCCTCCAAGAAATAAAGCTGATCCCTGATTAAAACATTAAATGAACTTTTAATATACACTACTAGGAATAAAAATACCCCACCTTAATAATAATAAAAACCCTACCACATCAGGCTTACAAGAACATATACTACATGTTACTAACAGCAGTTAATAAATGTGAGCGTAAATGTGTACCATTTACTTAGCTCTTTTTCACATAATTTCAAAGAAAAAAAGATCAGTCGAGGAGTGTGATGGGTTATTAGCTAGGAAACAGGCCAACCGAACTATGTTTTAAAACATTCATAAAAAAGTGTAGAAGCAGAAACCAAGGAGTCAAGAGTAGCACGTTAACTAAATGCAAAATTTAATAAAACCTCTGTTCAATATTAAAGATGTATTTCAATGTCAATAACATACATCATTTAGAAAGTAGTTTGTGGTGAGATATCTGGGCCTTTTTTGTTTTTAAGTAAGCGTTTAGCAACTGATTAGTCAGTTTACGACACAAATACTCTGAATGTCTAACTTCATAGCAAGTCCCTGGGGGGTGAGCACAGATTTCACTTGCACATCCCCAAGAAAGCTCAGGATCTGAGTTAACTCTTCCAACCTTCCTTCACGTAGCCCCGCTTCGGCCTGGCAAACACTTTGCGCCCTTCTAACATTAATTAGCTCAGTGCCATCTCGGTGAGCTTGCTCTCTTCTCCCTTCGGCTCTGCAAGGCTGTGCCGACTTGGGAACCACATATTTACACGTACGCTTCTTGAGAGCGGAGGTCGTGTCTAACTCACCTGTCGGTTATCTTCGACTGGGAAGCGAGGACTGCTTTTGATACGAATGATCTGCAAGTAAATGCCTGAGTACACCGACAGGCACAAGGACTTCCACTCCGTTTGGGGGGCCGTCGGGAAGGCGTGGAGAAGGCGCCAGAAGCCGCCGGGAACCGTGACATCCCTCCCGGGCCGAGCGGGCCCGCAGCCCACGGAGCCCTGCAGGTCCCGCCCCACCGCGGACTCACCTGTGCAGAAGGTTCCTCGGACTCTCCTTGGGACAAGAGGCTGAGCCCTCCCCGAGCAGCGGCCCCGGCCGGCGGAGCCTCGGTCCCGGCCTCCTTAGAGTCCCCCATCACCTCGGTCCAGGTGAGGCGAGGTGAGGCGCCGCGAGGCGACGCAAGTCTCGACCCGAGAAGCCGTAACAAGTTGCCGGGCCCAGAGGCGCTGCTGGCCAGCAGAGCAGGAGCCAGATACGCCCCGCACTTCCGGCCTCTGACAGGAAGAACTGGAGCGAACGCGTTCAAATCTCGCGACTTTTGCTCCAGAGGCCCGGCCCCGCCTCCCCCGGTAGATACCAGCTTCGCGGCGGGGGCGGGAACTGTCGTGCGCTGATGTCTGCCAGAGTTTCTGCGGGAAAGTACTTCTCGCGTTATCTGACTCCCAGGCTCCACCCCTCGCACGCCGGTCTTTGTTGGCCAACCGTCCTCGGAACTTGGGCTTTGGGCGGAGTCAAAGTCGCAGAGGTCTTCTCTGCGTGGGCGGGGAAGAGCGGCCGTAGTTGTAACCAGCGGCTCCTGTTACGTAAAGTAGTGAAGTGTCAGCGCTCTTCCCGCCACAGCTTTCAGTGGCCCTTCGGTTTGCAGTCGGGCTCACAGGCCCAGGAAGGGAAGGACATGCCCAGGTGAGGGGCCGTCCAGACTCAAGCCAGCCCGGCCTCGGCGTACTGTCCGCTCATCGTAGTGCGTGCCTGGGCCTCGCGGTCCCGAGTGTAGGAGCGGCGGGGCTCCGCGGGGAGAGTAGGCCCTCCGCCTTTGCTGAAGGGATGGATTTCAGAGGAGACGGCACCGCCAGAGGTGCAGAGTTTGCTGTTTAGTGACGCCTGGAGCATCTACGGAGAGCCCCGTATTTGTCGGGCCCTAGGGAACTAGCAAAGGGCATTCCGGTGGTCCAGGGACTTCTCGAGCGTTAAAGGGCTCAGGAAACACCTGGGGATCTAGTTGACATGCAGATTTTGATTCAGTTGGTCTGAGAGGGGCCTGAGATTCTACATCTCTACCAGACCCCCAGGAGGTGATGCCAGTGCTTTGAGTAGCAAAGAGGTAGAGAAATAGCCAAGGTCTGTGTAAAGCTTCGAAGGTGCTCGGCTCTCTTAACCTCTGAGCCGAAACCCAGTATCGTATCGTTACATGCAGCCACAGCCTTCATAAAACTGTTTTGTTTTGCAGTAAAATATTGAAAGTTTCTTGAAAACTTAGTTTTGCCTTGGCAATTACTTGGCTATCTCAATTTGTAATTTACATCAGGTGCTGATAATACACTAATTATCTGCAGATTTAGAAGTCCTTGTAACTGTTAACAAACTCAATTTACAAATTGTTTTCAATTGTAACAAAACATTTTTATGATTTATATTTAACAGTGAATTTAATATCATAGTATATTTTGTAGAACTTAAATCAACATGTATTGGTTTTGATATCTATAATTTTCTGTTTGTATTTTGCAGTCAATTTTTTTCATTTTTTGCAAGTAACACATTGTTATTTTACATTATAGTAAAAAGTTGAACACAACTTAAAGGTCTAAGGACATTAGGAGGATGGTTAAGTCTACTTTTGGTACATAATACCATTAACTTGTGCAACTATTATCAATAAATTGTTTTTAAAGAATATTCAAGAACATTTAAATTGCACATTGTATGTTAATATAAGTGTACCTGTACTGTAAGATCGTGTGCGATGTTGTGATTAAAAAAAAGTAAAGCAAACCTGTGATAAGATCTTAATTTCACAAACATGTTTATTTCTGTGTCAATGTCCATAAAAACATATCTCTACGGGGTAAAATGAAATGATTTAAAATTTATTCTTTAAAGCTTCATTTTCCTGTTTTTCTTTCTGATTATGCATTATTTTATAGTAAAATGTCATTTTATTAAGCTTTTATACATATATAATTTAGCTTCTAATCATCTTTGAATTCTGTTGTTTTATTGTATGATTCTGTGTTTGCAAGAAGGGATTTCCTGATGTAGCAGTGATTCTTTCTTCAGGACTCACATATACCGCAGGCCTCTTGAGAAGTAAGTGCCTGAACCCTTGTTGATAATGCTTCGGGAGAAAATGTGCTGGAAACAGCCTGTGAAAAGGCAGCGAGAAGAGTGAAACACAGAGAACTGGGAACGCAGCACAGAAAAAGAGAGGTCAGCGGCAGAGGGGAGTATGGGAGCGGGCGTTGGGCTGGGGGAACCAGGGACGCCCAGGAACTGTTTGTGGAAGGAAACCTGAGGAGGGACCAGATATTCTGGGGCCTCTCACAGGGCAGGACTAGAGAGATTTAGGTAGTGAAGGAGGATGATCCCTGATGGCAGGAGAAACTGAGCACATCTGAATTACATAAAGTTTACACATTCTTCTAGCTCTAAATGCTTATAATTTTTTTTTCCCTCTTCAGAAATGTTTATGTGCTGTGGGTTTAAGTTAATATAATTGTTTTTAATGTCTGTGATTGGAATATAATGTGGGAAAACATGGGTCATTACTTCCAGAACTTCACATTTTAAGACACTTATTTATGTTCATTTTTATATTTTCCCAGTGTCTGCCTTCCCCTCCTTCCCTGCCCCCCAGCTCCCAGCCCCCGTCAAGGTGCACTTCATCATCTGTGGCTTGCTCTGCCCTGCAGGGGCAGTTATCCTGGATCTTGTAACCAATCAGTGCTCTCACATGTTTACCTGTCTTCCCAGTGCCCGACGCTATCACCACTAAAGAGATGTTTGCTGAATGAATGAACTGCTTATAGTTCGATGCTTCAACAAGTTGTCCCATAACCTGTGTCTGCTGGTGCTTTTCCTTTGCCTAGAATACCTTTCCCTTCCTCACCTGGCTCATTCCTAAAGACTCATCCATCACAGGTATCATCCCTAAAAAGTCTCTCCTGACACCTCCCTCTCCTTACCCCATAGGGTCCCTTTCTTTGTTCCCAAAACTTGTATGTAGCTTTTTCCTGCACTTGCCCCCTTATAGAAAAATTACGTACTTGTATCTACGTCCCTTGCTGACTGTGAGCTCCTCAAGGGCTAATATTCTGTCTAATCATCTGTTTCACCAATGCCAACGCAGCACCAGCCCACAGAACTGTTTTAGCCCTCGGGCTAATGCAGCTAAAATGACTGGTGCCAACAGGCTTTTAAAATGCTTATCAAAATATTCGAGACGTAAAAACAATGTTGTTGGCTCCAAGATATACATATTTTTAATCTTGCAAAATGAAAGCTACAATGTTTAATGAAGTAGCTACAAAATTTGCAGTGTCAATGTCATTAATTATTAAAGTTAGTATTCACACAGTTTGTTCCATTCTAAAACTATTTGTATGTTAGATTTTCTCTGCTTACAAAAATCCTCCCAGAACCCAAGATGATTTCAGAGAAATGCCAATCAAAAATTCATTTAGTTACTCGTAGCACACAGTACTTTCCAAAGCAAAATGAGAAATCTTTTCTAAAACTTTTACAGTTGCATGTAAGGCAGATATGCTTAGGGCCCTTGGAATTCCCGAACAGCCCCGCCTGCAGAGAAGGAAACTTCAGGGAGTGCTTAGACTGAGGCTTGGGCCCTTCGGTCTGTTTGCCACCGTCCCCTCCATGACCTAGTGTCTTATACCTACTCAGCCTCGCTTGTGTACTTTGCCTGCTGGTCACTGAAAGTCCCTGGTTTTCTGATTCCTGGTCCTGGACTTTGAGCTGGAAGAGAGATTTGAGATTATCTGAGCCAATCCTGTCCCTCCTTAGATGAGAGCAGTGCAGTCCAGAAAGGAGGATAGAATTGACCTGTTGAATATCGTGCAAAGGTAGTTTAAATAGCAAAGGCAGGACTGGTACCCAGGTCCCGGAGTACTAGTAAGTACACTTAGTCTTTAAAACAGTCAAATTGCAAACACTGGCCAGTGGAACTTTAATTTGCTTCCGAATCACCTGAGGAACTTGTTAAGCGAGCAAATCCTCTAACCACCTCCAGATGCTAAGTCAGTATTGCTAGGCCAGTGCTGGGGAATCTATGTTTTTGGTGAGTTACTAGTATCTGACCACCTTGGCCTGCAGACCACAACTTAGAACAGTGATCTCCAAGGATTATCCCCTGGGGTGCAGGAAGAACTGTGGCTTCTGTTTTGTTTTGTTTTTTTAATCTGGAAAGTAAAGGCAAAATTAAGCCTTACTAATGCTTAACATACAGGTTCACACAGGTGCCCTTCCTTGGGCCATGGTCAGCTGGTGTATCAGTCCAGTATGATTGGGTTATGCAGCCAAAACAAATGATTCCCAGATGTCAGTGACTTAAACTAGGGATGCCAAATAAAATCAATAAATTTAAGATAAACAGAAAAAATTGGGGGTAAGAATTTCCAAATATTTAGTAGCAGTATGTCACATGTGACATTTGGGACAGACTTTCACTGGTCCAGGTAATTTTTACTCCAGAACCCAGGTTGATGAAGCAACCTGCATCTAGAACTAGAAGGGGTGGTGGGGCAAGAAAGAGATTGGTGAACCATAAACTAGCTCCTAAAGCTCCGGCTCAGAAGTGAAAAACACACTGCCTCTCACTTTTTTTGACCAAAATGATACACGTGGCCGAGCTTAGCATCCCGGTGGTGGTGAAGACTAATGGTCCCCTAAGGAAGGACATTGGGTGTCTGTGGACCATTATGCAGTCTACCACGGCATTTGGTGGCTTGGATGGGCCACTGGATGCCATCCACAGGGTAAAATATGACAAAACAAGACCTTTAGGGACTTCACTGGCGGTCCAGTGATTAAGACTTTGCCTTCCAATGCAGGGGGTGCGGGTTCGCTACCTGGTTGGGGAGCTAAGATCCCACGGGTCTCACAGCCAAAAAAACCAAAACGTAAAACAGAAGCGATATTGTAACAAATTCAGTGAAGACTTAAAAAAAAAAAAAGACCTTTAGAAGAATCTTTTCAGAGTTTTGTAATAAGATGAGGGGTGACCTTGAAAATCTCATGTACCACACAGATCACAGATCATCTTGTGACAAAGCACTTGAAAACTGTCAAGCTTAAAAAATGAGTTACTATATTTTGTTTTACAGAAAGTATTCCACATTTACTCATCTTTTCTGTGATGACAAGTAGCTGTCATTAGGATGGTGTAGGAGAGAGTTTCACAAAAATAAACAGACTTAATCTGTTCCTTCATGATAATGGTGATGTTTTTAACAATGAGTGAGAAACTCATTGGTTTTCAAAAGAACTGAATCCTATGGAGAGAGCATTTCTGAAAATAGAGGTTTGCAAATCTTTCCAGTGTTACATGATTTTGTTGCTAAAAGTGACATGTATCGCTTATTAAAACAAAAAAAAGGCAAATATCCACACAAAACTTAGAAACTGAAATTTCTCACCTCTTTAAAAAGCTCTCCCAGATGGAGAGTTTTGGGATCCACGTCGTAATTGTTTTCTTTGATACTGCTAGTTGGCCTACTCAGAACGCCCAGACTGATCTCTTTGTCAGTCTCCAACTGATTTGTTTACCCCCAAAATGTGCATGTAAGATTCACTGTTCCCAGCTGCCAGCAGGGTTTTTCCTCTCTCCTCTATTTTATACATCCTGTTTTTAATTGTGTTCCATGACAACAGTCAATTGACCTTTCTTCCTCATGTAGAAGTAAATGAATTGCATGTAAAACAACTAGCTAAGCATCTCTGAATTATTCCTGACACCATTTAATTGGTTTGTAAAAGGAGGATTGGTGGACTTCAGAGACGATGGAGATTTAGCCAAATTTCATTTAAAACCTTTGCATGATTTGTGGAAACAATTGAAATGAGCAGTTTGACTCGGTAAGCGGTGTGATTCTTCCTAGTTAGTTTACTTATCTTTTGAGATACTTTAAGCAATGACAGCCATTAAAACCAAGTTTTAGAATAAACGGAACTTAGAAGCACACTTCAAATTGTTATATCACAGCGTTTTCAGCCAAGAGTCACAAAAATAAACCTATTTGACCACTTTACTCTCTTTAAAAAAATGCTAGCGAGAGCAGAACTAGTTTGCAATCAATAAATAAAATTAAAACATTTAAAATATTGTTTTAGACTTTAAACATTTTCTACTTTTGTATTTTTATGCTAATGTATTACTGCCAGTATCTTATTTACAAATAAATTAAGATGCATATATTGGGGCTACATGTTCAGAATTTTTTTCAACTAATAATAGTATATGATAAGAGTTTATAGACCACTGCTTTTAGAACCAAAAACCACATGCTAGCTACTCTTTAGGTCAAGAACAGTTAGTAAATTAATAATCTATATTTTCCTTTACACTTTAATTTGACCAGAGTAGAAAAATTTTAGAGTATAAGATAATGCAAACCTTGATGTGCCATTTACCAGTGTCATAGCAAGGAGCCCTCGGTTACAATTACAGGATACCTTACATACTTATTCTTGATAATTATTTAATTGTTGTTCTGTAGACTAATAACATTTAAGCAAAATACTTGAAACTATTTGGAAATCATTTCGACTGCATTTGAACTCAATGCAGATACTTTTCTAGATACACGATGAACTCAAATTCTTTTGCAAGCTATTAGCCTTGACTTTCAGAATCCAACACAGATGATCGTAGGGGCAGGTTGTCTCTGCTGGGTGTTACTTTCCCAGCAGAAACGTCCTTAGAGTCTTTGTGAGTTTTATCCTCCTAAGCTGATTATTACCCTAAACGAATCCTAGCAAAAGTTCCAGACTCACTAACGACTGCTCTCCAGGCACCTCAGTGGTGGCTGGAGCACTAGTGGTGATTCATGCTGGGCACACACCTTAGGCTGAGGGTGAGAAGGAAAGAATTCTCAAATGAACCTTCAAATCAATCCCTCAGGCAGGCCTCTGCCTTTCCAGTTAAGGGCTTGGCCTTTGCAGACCCTAATGAATCATTTAGCCATTAAGCATTTCCAAGGAAGTTTCCAGTGGAGAGAACAAAAGGAAGGCATCACTTAGTGCAAAAGTGTCCAGTGTCAGAACTGGACCTTTTTACTAAACATTTCTATATTTGTCTTCCTGTGGGCATTGAAGAGATCTATTTTACCTTGTCAGTGTAATGCAGTCACAAGGCTGCACCCAGGAATGGAATCCACTGCAGGAGCATGTTGGACAGAATGGTAACTACTGGATGGACCATGAGTGTTATCCACATATGACAGTTTTTTACATATTTATTTACATTTTGTTCTCTCCAGGAAATGAAGCCAGAATCCACAGATGTCATTATCCATCTGCACGCTTTTGTTTACTACCCAGAAGGCAAGAATATTGCATCTTAAAGGTGTCCGGACTTTTGTTCTTTCTTATCACAAATGACTTGAGAAGATCTGACCATTCACAGTTACCCTGAGTGGAAGTGCCAACGACATGCTTCCTGGAGCGCTTTGAGATTCAGGTACAAAAGGCATTTTATAAGCACAGGGTGAAAAAGCATCATTTATATTCATTTGCTGCTGTGGCATTTCTCTCTGGAATCTTCCTTGTGTCTGTCAACATTGTGCAAAAGGACTGGGCTCATCTACATGACAAATATCTCTCCTTTAATGGTCTGGAAGTAGGAAAGGGACTGCGTAAGAGTGAGCTCTCATGTTGGAGGGTCTCCCGCTTGTTTATCCCTAAAACTGGTTGGACATGGTCGCTGTGGATGTCATGAATTATTTTGGAAAGACCTGAGTATGAACTCAGTACAGTGCTTTGTGCATCTTGGCTGCAGTGAATGTGTATTATCTGACTTCAGTGACTCATGGGAGAATCACAGCCTTAGGGAAGAGCTTCTGAGGGGTCATTTAGAATGGAGCCATTCTGGACAGACGGTGGTCAGTTCTCTACTAGCTTCCGGAGTGGAGAAGTTTCCACCATGATGGCTCCTTTGACCCGTGGCAGATCCTTTCTTGCAGGGTCCCTGCTTGGTATGATTTGAGAAGCATCAAGGACTTTCTGCCCCAGAAGATCTCGGTGTGTGACATCACACACATGGATGAGGGTTTGCCAACTGTATTAGTTAAAGTAGAGCCTGGCTTGGAGGGGCTCCCATGCCCCTCTGGGAATGTTCTAGAACATGGGGCATTACCCAAGAGACAGAGCCTGGGATGGTGTTACTCAGGTCAAAGGTCTGAGCGTGGGGGGCCATATAAATGAGTGGTGGGGCGGTGTGTATAGATGCAGGAGAGGTGCTTGGAGAGCAGGAGTGCTGCTACCAGGAGAGATGGTTCCCAAAGGGAGAGACCCATGTGCCAAGCCCTTCTCTTTTTCCTCTGCCCAGGGTCCCTTCTGAATCTGCAAATCAGCTGCTGCTTCTCCTCCTCCTTTGCCTTCTTCTTCAAATCTTTTCATCACAAAAATTTCAAATATATACCTAAGCAGAGAGAACAGTAAAATGAACCCCCATGTACCCATCACCATTATCCACCTTGAAAAATGACCAACACCATCCAGTCTCCTTCCACACACCCTCCCCTTCCTCAGATGATTATTGAAATTAGCTCATACTTTTTTTAAAAAAATAAATTTATTTGTTTATTTTTGTCTGCGTTGGGTCTTCGTTGCTGCGCACGGGATTTCTCTAGTTGCGGTGACCCGGAGCTACTGTTCGTTGCGGTGCGCAGACTTCTCATTGCGGTGGCTTCTCGTTGCAGAGCATGGGCGCTAGGTGCACAGGCTTCAGTAGTTGTGGCACATGGGCTCATTAGTTGTGGCTCGTGGTCTCTAGAGCACAGGCTCAGTAGTCGTGGCGCACAGGCCTAGTTGCTCCGTGGCATGTGGGATCTTCCCGGACCAGGGCTGGAACCCGTGTCCCCTGCATTGGCAGGCGGATTCTTAACCACTGGGCCACGAGGGAAGCCCTCCTTAATTATTTTTAATTTAATGCTCCCTGTTGCATTTTTCTGGCCATTGTCTTCTGTCCATCACTGTCTTAAGTCAGTCTCCTGGATTGGCTATGAAAAGACACCTTTCTCAAGGGAGCCCTAAGCAGACACATTTCTCAAGGGAGAAATGTTGAGACTGGCCAAACGACATAGGCTTAATTCAGTTCCACCCGACAGACACGCGTCTAGTCCTAGGCACAGTGCTGGGTTAAGGATGTCGGCAGAACAGGGTTCCTAACCTCAAGGGCATATGATCTAGTTCTGGGAAGAGGACAAGGACTGTAGCAAGTAGTCAGCAATAGGAGGCGGGATGTCACCACTGAGGAAGGGAAAAGACCAGGTGTGGGGGACCTTCCAGGTTGAGATAGACACACTGGGCTGGGAGGGGTGAGGGTTCAGGGAGGTCAGCAAGGGCCATGGAGCCTGAGGTGTTGAGGAGGGACTTGGAGGGTTGAGTGTGGGGTGGAACAGTGAAGGAAAAACACTTGCCAAAACATGGAGGTGGGAATAGCTGAGGGAGCTGTGGGAGTGCCCCAGTTGGCTGGAACACAAGGTGCAAGGGGCTTGGTGGGAGGAATGGGGGAAGGAGGGGTGGTGGGGGGAGGGGGGCAATTGGTTCTTCCTAGGTTAAGAACTAGATAATACTTATTTCTAAGTAACAAAAACCAAAACTGGATTTTTAGGGCATGGCTATGAAAAACTTACTGCAGACCACACTTAGGAAACCGGAAGAAATCAAGGTGGGCTTAATGGAAGTTAGGCAGCAGGGGTGGTATAAGAAAACTCAGGTAGCTGCCTGAAATAAAGTGGACCCAGCTTCTACTAGCCAGGCGATGCATTTTTTAAACATATAAATGAGGCTTATTGTGATTCCCCACTACATAAAATGTAAGTATAACTGTGGTCTTTTTTTTGCTGCTGAGTTCTGAGAAAATATGGGTTTTTTTGTCTCTGCCAGTGAAATAAATACATGGACAGAAAATTCCTAGCATTGCTTCCGTGTAAGGGAGGGCAAAGAAGATGGTGAGCTTTGGCAAAACGTTTGTGTTTTGTAAATGAAACAGAACAGTAACTTGATTTTTCAAAAGAATAAGGTTTTCATTACAAATGTGGGCCCGTTTATGTTGGAAAATTCAAATGTAGCAAAACGCAAAAAGGCAAGAAAATGCACCGTCCCACTATCCAAAGAACATAATTTTTAATGTTTTTGTGTCATATGACGATTTGGGAACATGTTTTTGATACTGAATGACTTCGGTAATTCACCCCGCCCCCCTCCCCACCCCATTCATTGTGCTTATCGAGTGTTGGCATTAGTATTTCTATCTCTGTTGACTTTAAGAGTCAATCCTCCTTTGAGCTCAGATTGCAGATGGAATACAGGGGATCATCTCGATACTGAATGAGAGAGAAAGTTTATTCTCAGATATGCATGAAACCAGCCCTGTGCTTGTGTTTTGATTTTTGTTTTGTTTTTCATTTGTTTGGTTTGGTTTTTTTTTGCAGGGCCTGGGGAAGACTGTAAATGGAGTCTGCAGAGCGTATGGCTAAATATCTAAGTTATATATTAAGCCAACAAATTATTAAATAAAATATGTCCTATCCTCCTTCCTTGGCTAGTACACCTTCATCACAGCCACCCCTTGGAGACTATTAAAATGTTCTATCCTCTGACCCTTCTAACAGGTGCCCCCTGGCCACCCCTTGGGCATAGGGGTACACACACCAGGTCCTCTGGGCGTCAGGCCTAGGAAGCACACTGTGTGGGCCCCGAAGCAGGCTTGGAGCCATTAGGGCAGGCTCTCAGCAGCTCCAGGTGGGCCTATGTCCCTGTGTGTTGCAGGGGGGTTAGGGCAGGGGTGGCCAGAGGAAAGCCAGAGCAGGTGCCCCTCTGATTTGAGTGAATTATTCCATGTTTCCATGTACAGGTGGTATGCTGGGTGCTGGGAACGCAAAGGTGAGTGCAAACAGTTTAGTGGGGGCATATGCAGAAGCTGTCAAGGAAGTTCCCCCTCTCAAATGTGAACTTGCAACTATGACTTGACCCAGGCAGTAAACTCAGGGAGGAGGTAACTAGGCAAAAAGGGCAGAGAAGAGAATTCCAGGCAGAGGGAAAACATAGGTGAAGTCCAGGTATCAGCGGAGAGAGGCACAGCCATTGTGAGGCAGGGGAACACGGTGGTAAGGCTGGGATGGGAGCCACAGGAGCTTGAGATGGGAGGCGGGGCTGGAGAGGCAGGTGCACACTGACCAGGGGAGGTCTCCGTGACCTTGTTAAGGAATTTCTCAGGATCCTCAGTGAAAGGCTTTGAGCAAAGGGTCACAGGATCAGGGTAAACAAGGCTACACCATCTTGAATTGATCCTGGCTAGACATAATGGTTCTTTGGACCAGTGGGATAGTGATGGAGATGGAGAATGGCAGACAGGCTCCAGGGAGATTTGGAAAGTAAAATGGCCAGGACTTCGGGGGGATTGGATTAGGGGCAAGTGGGAAATACATATCAGGGGAAATTGGTCAAAAAAATGGGGTGGACGATCTGGGAACACTGAAAGGAGGTGAGGTTGGAGGGGTAGGTCATGAGTTGGCTCTGGGACATATAGGTTTGAGGTACCTTTGGGGCACCTAGGACGGTCCTCAGCAGGCAAGAGGATATACCGCTTGAGCAGTAAAAAGAGGTCAGGGCTGCAGACTTAGGTGTGCGAGTCATCTCCACAGAGGTGGTGAGCCAACCTTAACCTTAGGGTTAGGATTAGGGTCCACGGATGTGATGTCTGGGGAGAGACTGTCCACTCACCTGATAGAAATTAAACAACCCAAGCTTTCTGATGCAGATGAGAACCTTAAGAGTGGAATCACACCAACTGTTAACAAAAATGACAAAAACCTTCTAGCAGCCTTGCTCATGACATTGGTCACTGTAAACAGGCTTGTCATGCACAAATCACCTGCAACAACAAAGAGGATTAGGGATGAGTTGGTCACTGTTGCATGGGGACTTGTGCTTGTGAGTTTAAATCGGATTCCTGTTACTTGCACACCATTTTGCCATGTGTATTTGTAAATATATCTTGCTGGCATATTTTATGCTTCAGTTAATTTAGTTGACATCTAATTTAGTTGACATATAAAAGTAAAATCAATTTTCAGACAAAATACCCATAAAATAAGTGGAATGCAATAATAGGTTTCAAGAAATTTAAATGTAATATATTTAGGCTTCTATTCTAAAGCAATTTCATCTAGAATGGTAGATATTGTAGATGTAATTTTTCCTGAATCTCTGTCAATTATACAATAATAAATGTGGCTACTATATACCCAGAAATTTATTTTTTTAACATCTTTATTGGAGTATAATTGCTTTACAATGTTGTGGTAGTTTCTGCTGTATAACAAAGTGAATCAGCTATATGTATACATATATCCCCATATCTCCTCCCTCTTGGGTCTCCCTCCCACCCTCCCTATCCCTCCCTTCTAGGTGGTCACAAAGCACTGAGCTGATCTCCCTGTGCTATACAGCTGCTTCCCACTAGCTATCTGTTTTACATTTGGTAGCGTATATATGTCCATGCCACTCTCTCACCTTATCCCAGCTTACCCTTCCCCCTCCCTGTGTCCTCAAGTCCATTCTCTACATCTGCATCTTTATTCCTGTTCTGCCCCTAGGTTCTTCAGAACCTTTTTTTTTTTTTTTTAAGATTCCATATATATGTGGTAGCATACGGTATTTGTTTTTCTCTTTCTGACTTCACTCTGTATGACAGACTCTAGGTCCATCCACCTCACTACAAATAACTCAATTTCGTTTCTTTTTATGGCGGAGTAATATTCCATTGTATATATGTGCCATGTCGTCTTTATCCATTCATCTGTCGATCGACACTTAGGTTGCTTCCATGTCCCGGCTATTGTAAATAAAGCTGTGATGAACATTGTGGTACTTGACTCTCTTTGAATTGTGGTTTTCTCAGGGTATATGACCAGTAGTGGGATTGCTGGCTCATACGGTAGTTCTATTTTTACATTTTTGAGGAACCTCCATACTGTTCTCCATAGTGGCTGTATCAATATACATTCCCACCAACAGTGCAAGAGGGTTCCCTTTCCTCCACACCCTCTCCAGCATTTATTGTTTGTAGATTTTTTTTTTTTTTTTCAGTATGCGGGCCTCTCACTGTCGTGGCCTCTCCCGTTGCGGAGCACAGGCTCCAGACGCGCAGGCCCAGCAGCCATGGCTCATGGGCCCAGCCGCTCCGCGGCATGTGGGATCTTCCCGGACCGGGGCACGAACCCGCGTCCCCTGCATCGGCAGGCAGACTCCCAACCACTGCGCCACCAGGGAAGCCCTGTTTGTAGAATTTTTGATGATGGCCATTCTGACTGCTGTGAGGTGATACCTCATTGTAGTTTTGATTTGCATTTCTCTAATTATTAGTGATGTTGAGCATCCTTTCATGTGTTTGTTGGTAATCTATATCTCTTCTTTGGAGAAACGTCTATTTAGGCCTTCTGACCATTTTTGGATTGGGTTGATTCTTTTTTTGATATTGAGCTGCATGAGCTACTTGTAAATTTTGGAGATTAATCCTTTGTCAGTTGCTTCATTTGCAAATATTTTCTCCCATTCTGAGGGTTGTCTTTTCGTCTTGTTTATGGTTTCCTTTGCTGTGCAAAAGCTTTTAAGTTTCATTAGGTCCCATTTGTTTATTTTTGTTTTTATTTCCATTTCTCTAGGAGGTGGGTCAAAAAGGATCTTGCTGCGATTTATGTGATAGAGTGTTCTGCCTATGTTTGCCTCTAAGAGTTTTATAGTGTCTGGCCTTACATTTAGGTCTTTAATCCATTTTGAGTTTATTTCTGTGTATGGTGCTAGGGAGTGTTCTAATTTCATTCTTTTATATGTAGCTGTCCAGTTTTCCCAGCACCACTTATTGAAGAAGCTGTCTTTTCTCCATTGTATATTCTTGCCTCCTTTATCAAAAGTAAGGTGACCATATGTGCATGGGTTTATCTCTGGGCTTTCTATCCTGTTCCATTGATCGATGTTTCTGTTTTTTTGCCAGTACCATACTGGCTTGATTACTGTAGCTTTGTAGTATAGTCTGAAGTCAGGGAGTCTGATTCCTCCAGCTCTGTTTTTCTTTCTCAAGATTGCTTTGGCTATTCGGGGTCTTTTGTGTTTCCATACAAATTGTGAAATTTTTTGTTCCAGTTCTGTGAAAAATGCCATTGGTAGTTTGATAGGGATTGCATTGAATCTGTAGATTGCCTTGGGTAGTATAGTCATTTTCACAATGTTGATTCTTCCATTCCAAGAGCATGGTATATCTCTCCATCTGTTTGTATCATCTTTAATTTCTTTCATCAGTGTCTTATAGTTTTGTGCATACAGGTCTTTTGTCTCCTTAGGTAGGTTTATTCCTAGGTATTTTATTCTTTTTGTTGCAGTGGTAAATGGGAGTGTTTCCTTAATTTCTCTTCCAGTTTTTTCATCATTAGTGTGTAGGAATGCAAGAGATTTCTGTGCATTAATTTTGTATCTTGCTACTTTACCAAATTCATTGATTAGCTCTAGTAGTTTTTTGGTGGCATCTTTAGGATTCTCTATGTATAATATCATGTCATCTGCAAACAGTAACAGCTTTACATCTTCTTTTCCGATTTGAATTCCTTTTCTTTCTTTTTCTTCTCTGATTGCTATGGCTAAAATTTCCGAAACTATGTTGAATAATAGTGGTGAGAGTGGACAACCTTGTCTTGTTCCTCATCTTAGGGGAAATGGTTTCAGTTTTTCACCATTGAGAACGACGTTGGCTGTGGGTTTCTCACATATGGCCTTTTTTATGTTGAGGTAAGTTCCCTCTATGCCTACTTTCTGGAGGGTTTTTGTCATAAATGAGTGCTGAATTATGTTGAAAGCTTTTTCTGCATCTATTGAGATTATCATGTGGTTTCTCTCCTTCATTTTGTTAATATGGTTTATCACATTGATTGATTTGCATGTATTGAAGAATCGTTGTATTCCTGGGATAAACCCCACTTGATCATGGTGGATGATGCTTTTAATGTGCTGTTGGAATCTGTTTGCTAGTATTTTGTTGAGGATTTTTGCATCTATGTTCATCAGTGATATCAGCCTGTAGTTTTATTTCTTTGTGACATCTTTGTCTAGTTTTGGTATCAGGGCGATGGTGGCCTCGTAGAAAGAGTTTGGGAGTGTTCCTCCCTCTGCTATATTTTGGAAGAGTTTGAGAAGGATAGGTGTTAGCTCTTCTCTAAATGTTTTATAGAATTCGCCTGTGAAGCCATCTGGTCCTGGGCTTTTATTTGTTGGAAGATTTTTAATCACTGTCTCAATTTCATTACTTGTGATTGGTCTGTTTATATTTTCTATTTCTTCCTGGTTCAGTCTCAGAGGTTGTACTTTTCTAAGAATTTGTCCATTTCTTCCAGTTGTCCATTTTATTGGCATATAGTTGGTTGTATTAATCTCTCATGATCCTTTGTATTTCTGCAGTGTCAGTTGTTACTTCTCCTTTTTCATCTCTAATTCTATTGATTTGAGTCTTCTCCCTTTTTTTCTTGATGAATCTGGCTAACAGTTTATCAATTTTGTTTATCTTCTCAAAAAAACGCGTTTAGTTTTATTGATCTTTGCTTTTGTTTCCCTCATTTCTTTTTCATTTATTTCTGATCTGATCTTTATGATTTCTTTCCTTCTGCTAACTTTGGGATTTTTTTGTTTTTCTTTCTCTAATTGCTTTAAGTGTAAGGTTAGGTTGTTTATTTGGGATGTTTCTTGTTTCTTGAGGTAGGATTGTATTGCTATAAACTTCCCTCTTACAAATGCTTTTGCTACATCCCATAGGTCTTGTGTCATCATGTTTTCATTGTCATTTCTTTCTTGGTGTTTTTTTATTTCCTCTTTGATTTCTTCACTGATCTCTTGGTTATTTAGTAGTGTATTGTTTAGCCTGCATGTGTTTGTATTTTATACAGATTTTTTCCTGTAATTGATATCTAGTCTCATAGCATTGTGGTCAGAAAAGATACTTGATACAATTTCAATTTTCTTAAATTTACCAAGGCTTGATTTGTGACCAAAGATATAATCTATCCTAGAGAATGTTCCATGAGCACTTGAGAAAAAAGTGTATTCTGTTGTTTTTAGATGGAACGTCCTATAAATATCAGTTAAGTCCATCTTATTTAATGCATCATTTAAAGCTTGTGTTTCCTTATTTATTTTCATTTTGAATGATCTGTCCATTGGTGAAAGTGGGATGTTAAAGTCCCCTACTATGATTGTGTTACTGTCAATTTCCCCTTTTATGGTTGTTAGCATTTGCCTTACGTATTGAGGTGCTCCTATGTTGGGTGCATAATTATTTACAATTGTTATATCTTCTTATTGGATTGATCCCTTGATCATTAGGTAGTTTCCTTCTTTGTCTCTTGTAAGAGTTTTTATTTTAAAGTCTATTTTGTCTGATATGAGAATTGCTACTCCAGCTTTCTTTTGATTTCCATTTGCATGGAATATCTTTTTCCATCCCCTCACTTTCAGTCTGTATGTGTCCCTAGGTCTGAAGTGGGTCTCTTGTAGACAGCATATATACGGGTCTTGTTTTTGTTTCCATTCAGCCAGTCTGTGTCTTTTGGTTGGAGCATTTAATCCATTTACATTTAAGGTAGTTATCGATATGTATGTTCCTATTCCCATTTTCTTAACTGTTTTGGGTTTGTTATTGTAGGTCTTTTCCTTCTCTTGTGTTTCCTGTCTAGAGAAGTTCCTTTAGCATTTGTTGTAGAGCTGGTTTGGTGGTGCTGAATTCTCTTAGCTTTTGCTTATCTGTAAAGGTTTTCATTTCTCTGTCGAATCTGAATGAGATCCTTAATGGGTAGAGTAATCTTGGTTGTAGGTTTTTCCCTTTCATCACTTTAAATATGTCCTGCCACTCCCTTCTGGCTTGCAGAGTTTCTGCTGAAAGATCAGCTGTTAACCTTATGGGGATTCCCTTGTATGTTATTTGTTGCTTTTCCCTTGCTGCTTTTAATATTTTTTCTTTGTATTTAATTTTTGAGAATTTGATTAATATGTATCTTGGCGTGTTTCTCCTTGTGTTTATCCTGTATGGGACTCTCTGTGCTTCCTGGACTTGATTAACTATTTCCTTTCCCATATTAGGGAAGTTTTCAACTATAATCTCTTCAGATATTTTCTCAGACCCTTTCTTTTTCTCTTCTTCTGGGACCCCTATAATTCAAATGTTGGTGCATTTAATGTTGTCCCAGAGGTCTCTGAGACTGTCCTCAATTCTTTTAATTCTTTTCTCTTTATTCTGCTCTGTGGTAGTTATTTCCACTATTTTATCTTCCAGATCACTTATCTGTTCTTCTGCCTCAGTTATTCTGCTGTTGATTCCTTCTAGATAATTTTTATTTTCATTTATTGTGTTGTTCATCATTGTTTATTTGCTCTTTAGTTCTTATAGGTACTTGTTAAACGTTTCTTGTATTTTCTTCATTCTACTTCCAAGATTTTGGATCATGTTTACTATCATTACTGTGAATTCTTTTTCAGGTAGACTGCCTATTTCCTCTTCATTTGTTTGGTCTGGTGAGTTTTTATCTTGCTCCTTCATCTGCTGTGTGTTTCTCTGTTTTCTCATTTTGCTTAACTTACTGTGTTTGGCGTCTCCTTTTCCCAGGCTGCAGGTTTGTAGTTCCCGTTGTTTTTGGTGTCTGCCCCCGTGGCTAAGGTTGGTTCAGTGGGTTGTGTAGGGCTTCCTGGTGGAGAGGACTGGTGCCTGTGTTCTGGTGGATGAGGCTTGATCTTGTCTTTCTGGTGGGAAGGACTGCATCCGGTGGTGTGTTTTGGGGTGTCTGTGACCTTATGATTTTAGGTAGCCTCTCTGCTAATGGGTGGGGTTGTATTCCTGTCTTTCTAGTTGTTTGTCATAGGGTGTCCAGCACTATAGATTGCTGGTCGTTGAGTGGAGCTGGGTCTTAGCATTGAGATGGAGATCTCTGGAAGAGCTTTTGCTGTTTGATATTATGTGGAGCCGGGAGGTTTCTGGTGGACCAGTGTCCTGAACTCAGGTCTCCCACCTCAGAGACACAGGCCTGACTCCCAGCCGGAGCAGCAAGACCCTATCAGCCACATGGCTCAGAAGAAAAGGGAGATAAGAAGAAAGAAAGCAGAAAGAAAGGAAGAGAGAGAGAGAGAGAGGGAGGGAGGGAGGGAGGGGAAGGAAGGAAGAAAGAAAGAAAGAAAGAAAGAATAAAGTTAAATTACTAAAATAAAAAAAAATTTTAATTATTGAAAATAAAAAAAGTTCAAAGTAATTTAAAAGAGAAAAAGAAAGAAAGAAAGAAGAGAGCAACCAAACCGAAAAACAGATCCACTAATGATAACACGCGCTAAAAACTATACTAAAAACACCAAAAACAAACAAACAAAAAAACGGACAGACAAAACCCTAGGACAAATGGTAAAAGCAAACCTATGCAGACAAAATAACACAAAGAAGCATACACATACACACTAACAAAAAGAGAAAAAGGGAAAAAAATATATCTATATATATAAAAAAAGGAAGAGAGCAACCAAATCAATAAACAAATCTACCAATGATAATAAACTCTAAATACTAAACTAAGACAGACATAAAACCAGAAACAAATTAGATGCAGAAAGCAAACCCCAAGTCTACAGTTGCTCCCAAAGTCCAGCACCTCAAGTTTGGGATGATTCGTTGTCTATTCAGGTGTTCCACAGATGCAGGTGCATCAAGTTGATTGTGGAGATTTAATCCACTCCTCCTGAGGCTGCTGGGAGAGATTTCCCTTTCTTTTCTTTGTTCGCACAGCTCCCGGGGTTCAGCTTTGGATTTGGACCTGCCTCTGTGTGTAGGTCGCCTGAGGGCATCTGTTCTTCGCTCAGACAGGACGGGGTTAGAGTAGCACCTGATTCAGGGGCTCTGGCTTACTCAGGCCAGGGGGACGGAGGGGTATGGAATGTAGGGAGAGCCTGCGGCAGCAGAGGCTGGCATGACATTGCACCAGCCTGAGACGTGCTGTGTGTTCTCCCGGGGAAGTTACCCCTGGATCATGGGACCCTGGCAGTGGCGGGCTGCACAGGCTCCCAGGAGGGGAGGTGTGGATAGTGCCCTGTGCTTGCACACAGGCTTCTTGGTGGCGGCAGCAGCAGTAGCCTTAGCATTTCGTGTCCGTCTCTGGGGTCCGCGCTGATAGCCACGGTTTGCGCCCCTCTCTGGAGCCTGTTTAGGTGGTGCTCTGATACCCTCTCCTCGCGTACCCTGAAACAATGGTCTCTTGCCTCTTAGGCAGGTCCAGACTTTTTCCTGGACTCCCTCCCGGCCAGCTGTGGCGCACTAGCCTCCTTCAGGTTGTGTTCACGCCGCCAACCCCAGTCCTCTCCCTGGGATCCGACCTTCGAAGCCTGAGCCTCAGCTTCCAGCCCCTCCCCGCCCCGGCAGGGGAGCAGACAAGCCTCTCGGGCTGTTGAGTTCTGGTCGGCATGAATACTCTGTGCGGGAATATCTCTGCTTTGCCCTCTGCACCCCTGTTGCTGCGCTCTCCTCTGTGGCTCCGAAGCTTCCCTGCTGCTACCCCCCATCTCTGCTGGTGAAGGGGATCCCTAGCGTGTGGAAACTTTTCCTCCTTCATGGCTCCCTCCCAGAGGTGCAGGTCCTGTCCCTATTCTTTTGTCTCTTTCTTTTTTCTTTTGCCCTATCCAGGTATGTGGGGAGTTTCTTGCCTTTTGGGAAGTCTGAGGTCTTCTGCCAGCATTCAGTAGGTGTTTTTTAGGAGTTGTTCCACATGTAGATGTATTTCTGATGTATTTGTGGGGAGGAAGGTGATCTCTACATCTCCTCCGCCATCTTGAAATTCTCTCTGAGAAATTTATTGCTTGGAGTAGTTTGTAATGAAACATGAAATTTTCTGTGGATGTTTCCTTTAAAATGTCAAAAAACCTAAATACAAATACTTTGTGTGTTGATGTTTGGCTGTATTTAAGCCATGACAATGATTATTACTTTGGATATAAACACTATCAAATTTTCATTGGGTGAGTTCTTTTTAAATTAATGTTGAGTTATGTTCTGTTTATTATCCTGTTTGCTTATGTTTCCTGCCATTTTCCATTTGTCTGTTTGAATCCTCTTTTTTAATAGTGAGTTAGCAACTGATAATGTGTATTGATTTCAGTTTTGCTTCTAATTTACATTTTTATCTCTTTGGTTGATGTATTTGGCTTAATCATTTCATTTTTATAAGCAGCTACACAATTTGTTAATTTAGCTAGATGATTAAATTTGGCTTTTAAAGAAAGTTTGTTTTAGAAAATGGTCCCTGAAGTAAATTAGCATTTGGTATTTCCAGCATGTCAAAGGGGCTGGTCTCTTGAAGATAACTAGACATGTAACTCTAAAATTTAAAAGTGGTATTATAATTTTGAAACCTCTAAATATATAGATCTATATTATCCAGTAGGTGGTGCAAATCGACTCCATTTCAAATGGAAATGTAATTTAAAATTGTGATGTAACTATTTTCACTGTAAAAATAATATTTCAACATGTTTTCTAACTGAAAAATTGTTTTCCTCTATTTCTAAAGGAAGCTTGATTTACTGTCTCAGTGCTCATTTTTCTTGTTTTATTCCACAGGTACCATTATGGTGATGATCACTGTGACAGGGGAGCTGAGAGGGAAAATTGGGGGGGGGAGCTGCAAAAACCAGGGAGACCTGTTAAAAATTATAATACAAGAGATATTTGGGAAACACTCCTGTTTACCACTGCAACAAAAAGAATAAAATACCTAGGAATAAACCTACCTAAGGAGACAAAAGACCTAGGAGACTATAAAACACTGTTGAAAGAAATTAAAGATGATACAAACAGATGGAGAGATATACCACGTTCTTGGATTGGAAGAGTTAATGTTGTGAAAGTGACTATACTACCCAAAGCAATCTGCAGATTCAGTGCAATCCCTATCAAACTACCAATGGCAGTTTTCACAGAATTAGAACAAAAAATTTTACAATTCACATGGAAACACAAAAGACCCCGAATAGCCAAAGCAATCTTGAGAAAGAAAAACAGAGCTGGAGGAATCAGGCTTCCTGACTTCAGACTATACTACAAAGCTACAGTAATCAAGACAGTATGGTACTGGCACAAAAACAGAAATATCGATCAATGGAACAGGATAGAAAGCCCAGAGATAAACCCATGCACATAAGGTCACCTTATTTTTGATGAAGGAGGCAAGAATATACAATGGAGAAAAGACAGCCTCTTCAATAAGTGGTGCTGGGAAAACTGGACAGCTACATATACAAGAATGAAGTTAGAACACTCCCTAGCACCGTACACAAAAATAAAATGGATTAAAGACCTAAATGTAAAGCCAGACACTATAAAACTCTTAGAGGCAAACATAGGCAGAACACTCTATCACATAAATCGCAGCAAGATCCTTTCTGACCCACCTCCTAGAGAAATGGAAATAAAAACAAAAATAAACAAATGGGACCTAATGAAACTTAAAAGCTTTTGCACAGCAAAGGAAACCATAAACAAGACGAAAAGACAACCCTCAGAATGGGAGAAAATATTTGCAAATGAAGCAACTGACAAAGGATTAATCTCCAAAATTTACAAGCAGCTCATGCAGCTCAATATCAAAAAAACAAACAACCCAATCCAAAATGGGCAGAAGACCTAAATAGACATTTCTCCAAAGAAGATGTACAGATTGCCAACAAACACGTGAAAGGATGCTCAACATCACTAATCATTAGAGAAATGCACATGAAAGCTACAATGAGGTATCACTTCACACCTGTCAGAATGGCCATCATCAAAAAATCTACAAAGAATAAATGCTGGAGAGGGTGTTGAGAAAGGGGAACGCTCTTGCACTGTTGGTGGGTATGTATATTGATACAGCCCCTATGGAGAACAACAGTATGGAGGTTCCTTAAAAAACTAAAAATAGAACTACCATACGACCCAGCAATCCCACTACTGAGCATATACCCTGCGAAAACCATAATTCAAAAAGAGTCATGTACCACATTGTTCCTTGCAGCTCTAATTACAATAGCCAGGACATGGAAGCAACCTAAGTGTCCATCGACAGATGAATGGATAAAGAAGACGTGGCACGTATATACAATGGAATATTACTCAGCCATAAAAAGAAATGAAATTGAGTTATTTGTAGTGAGGTGAATGGAGCTAGAGTCTGTCATACAGAGTGAAGTAAGTCAGAAAGAGAAAAATACCGTATGCTAACACATATATATGGAATCTAAAAAAATAATGGTTCTGAAGAACCTAGGTGCAGGACAGAAATAAAGATGCTGGCGTAGAGAGTGGACTTGAGGACACAGAGATAGGGAATGGTAAGCTGGGACGAAGTGAGAAAGTGGCATGGACATATGTACACTACCAAATATAAAGTAGATAGCTAGCGGGAAGCAGCCACATAGCGCAGGGAGATCAGCTTGGTGCCTTGTGACCACCTAGAGGGGAGGGATAGGGAGGTTGGCAGGGAGACGCAAGAGTGAGGAGATATGGGGATATATGTATACATATAGCTGATTCACTTTGTCATACAGCAGAAATTACCACAACATTGTAAAGCAATTATACTCCAATAAAGATGTTAAAAAAAATTATAATACAAAGACAAGTCATTTGCTTCTGTGATTCAGTTCCATAATAAAATGAGCATAATGTCAGTATCAGTGTTATTCCAGTAGCTTTTATGCCCACATGATGAACTGAATGCCATATTTCATCTTTTGTAGAAATTGGGGGTGTTCCACTCCCAGGAATCTGATATTCTCACACTAGCACATAAAATATGTATACAAGCATATTTTTAAAAGTAATTTTTTACTTGTATCACAGTAATACACATGCATTAAAGGCAGCAAAGTAGAATGATTAGGAGCAGGGATTCTGGAGTCAGCCCGCCTGGGTTGGAGCCCTCTCCACCTCCCTCGATCTGTTTTCTTCCTTTCAAAATGTGGAACAGACACCTACCTTGTAGTGGTATGAGAATTAAATGAGCATATACAGAAAGTGTTTAAAGCAGGCCTGTAGGAGTGTGAACACTGTACCTTTTAAAGTCAAACAGTGCAAAAAGGGCTGTAATAAAAAGGAGCAGTCTCTGGCCACATTCCTCCCGTCTCCCCATATCGCTTCCAGGTAAGTGCTCACAACTCCCGGCTGTTGCTTCTGTTGGTTACCACTGTAACTCCAAATATTATTCTTACACAAATATTTCTTTTAATCCATTTAATCCATTTTTAAGTGTGCAGTTCAGTGGCGTTAAGCACATCCACAATGTTGTGGGACCATCACCACCATCCAACTCCACAGCTTTTTTACCTTCCCAAACAGAAACTCTGTGCCCATTAAACAATAGCTCTCCACTCCCCCATCCCCTCAGCCCCTCATAACCTCTATTTTCTGTCTCTATGAATTTGCCTATTCTAGGTATCTCATAGAAGTGGAACCACAATATTTGTCCTTTTGTGACCGGCTTATCTCACCGAGCATAAAGTCTTCAGAACTCATCCATGTTGCAGCAGGTGTCCGAGCTTCCTTCCTTCTTAAGGTTGAGTAATATTCCATTCTATGTATATGCCACATTTTGTTTATGCATTCCTCTGCCTGTGAATTTAGGTTGTTTCCACCTTTGGGCTGCTGCAAATGCTGCTGTGAATGTGGATATCCAAATATCCGTCTGAGCCTCTGCTCCGTTGTTTGGGATGGCTGTTTCTTTTTTTTTTTTTTTTTTTTTTTGCGGTACGCGGGCCTCTCACGGCTGTGGCCTCTCCCGTTGCGGAGCACAGGCTCCAGACGCGCAGGCTCAGCGGCCATGGCTCACGGGCCCAGCCCCAGCCGCTCCTCGGCATGTGGCATCCTCCTGGACTGGGGCACGAACCCGTGTCCCCTGGCTCGGCAGGCAGACCCTCAATCACTGCGCCACCAGGGAAGCCCTGGATGGCTCTTTCTTGGTTAATCATTTTTTAACATTATCTTTTAATTTCCAGACATGTTAAATCAGACATGTGAGGACTTAATTACAACAACTCCCTACTTTTCTACACACTCCCCACCCCCACCCTCACATAGTTTTGGTTAAACAAACAACCAGTGTTTTGTCTGTTGTAACTTTACAAATGTTGTCAGCTGCTGAGCGAGACGTGCTCCAGTCCCTTGTCTATTTTCCAGAATACTTTTTTTTTTTTTCTGGAGTTAACAGTGACATCAACTTTACATTTGCTCAGTTTTCTATGTACTATCATCACTACATTTTCCTTAGTGCCCTGCTACATGTTTACTGATAACAAGCTCCACTGGGGCAGGCATAAGGTTCTTTTTTGTTTTGTTTTGTTTTTCTTCTTTTTGCAGAAGCCCAATATCCTCCTGCTCCAGTCTGGAGTGGATGTTTCTTTGCACCACTGCATCTTGTGTCTTCCCTTCTTTCTCCTGCTATTTCCTGCATCCCATCTGTGTAGTTCGAAGCACATATTTCAATAGTTTCCTGAGAAAATTTACATGGGATATAAAAATGTTGAGTTCTTGCATGTGTTAAAAATATATTTGTTTTACCCTTACTATTTGGGAAGATAGTTTGGCTGGGAATAGAAACCTGAATTGAAAAATCATTCAGAATAAGGCACCCTTGTTATTGGTTTTAGCTTTCAGTGCTGCTGCTGAGAAATGGTTATGCTACTTGGATTCCTTTTTTTTTTTTTTTTCTGTTTTATTTTGAAAAATTTCAAGCCTATTATTAAAAAAACCTAAAGAACAGAACAATGAACACCTGAATACTCCACACCTAGCCTCATTATTATTAACATTTTGCCACATCAGCTTCCTCTGATTTTGTCTTTTTCTCTCCTGGTCAGTTGGTCTGTCATCCATCCATCCACTTATATTTCTATCTCTCTATGCATATATTCACATATATATCTATATGAGTGTAATTTCCTTTGTTGAATATTTGGAAGGTACAGGTATTGTGATGCCTCCATCCTAAATACTTCAGCATAGCTCTTCTCAGAACAAGGACGTTCACCTATATTTGCATAATATTATTATCATAAAATAAAATCCAATATAGAGTCTGTATTTGAATTCCCCAATGGTCTCATGTCATCCTTTATAGCTGCCTTTCTTCTTTTGCTGATCCAGGATCAAATTGCGGCTGTCACATCACACGTGTTCATTGGAATGGACTCTATCTGTGCCCCGCCCCTGTCTGGAGACCATTCAGTGTGCTCTGGCCAACTTGTGGCTGCCAGAAGCTGCGTCCCTGTGCCTAAGGGCTTTTCTCCAGATTAGCTGTGATTATTAGCCTTTCACTGAATTGCCCATTTTTAGTCCTGTGCTCCTTCACCTCCATGTCTCATGTCTCACCTATGAAGGCTCTCGGGTTCATTTTATCTGGAGGATAAGCCTCTGCTCGCCTGCTGGTGATGTCAGAGTGGAGACGGGAGGAATAGTTGCTTGGCTACATAGGGTGGGAAAGGAGTGAGGGTTTAACCCTTCTGTCTACAACTTTTCAACCAATCCTCTGTTTTCAGCCCCTGACTTGCCCTGCCCCCACTTTCCACACTATTTGTGTCTCCCAGTTCTGTGTGTGTCACCTGGCTAACTTCCTAGTGGCACCTGAGATGTAGCAGCTGCTCTTTGCTGCATCCGCTACTGTCTCTCCACCTGCTTTGTATATTCCAAAAAAATCTGCTGCATCTTTCTTTCCTTATTGTCTCCTCTTTAGTGCTCTTCGCTCTTGTGGGTCTACACCTTTGAAAAATTCCTTTATTGGAGGGATTCCAGAAGGAGAGGAAATAGAAGCATGTGGTAAATTGGCCATGTTGACCCAGAAATTTGTCTGTAGCATATTTTTAGTAGAAAAATACCTGTCATTTATTCAAGAGTATTAAGCACCTGCCGTGTACCAGGATGTGGGGGTGAGAGCAAAACCAAAGGTAATTCCTGGGTTTATGAAGCTAGTAGAACACATGACATATTACAAACTGTGATGGGAGCTTTGAAGGAAGGTTCAGGTTTCTACACTTACCTGGGTGAACCGACTTGGTCTAGAGGATGTGATGTTTAAGATCTGAAGGATGAATAGGAGTCAGGGAGATAAAGGGGTAAAGGTGGGCATGGGGCAGAGCAGTGTACTAAGGTCAATGGGAGCAGATGGAGGTCTGTGGAGGGAATGCAGAAAGGGAGGGGAAGATGGTGCGAGATGCAGCCAGAGGCAAGGGCAGGGGCCAGAGCGGCCAGGGGTCCCTGGATCCAGGAAAGGCTGTCTTTGTGCTCAGCGTAGTGGAGACCTCTGAAGGGGCTTTAAGAGTTGCCATGGTTTGATTTACATTTTCAAAGCCCACGGGGTGCAGGATGGCTTGGTGAGGAGGGCGGTGTGGATGTGGGGATTCCTGGAGGGAGGCAGCCACCCAGTTGAGAAGTCGTGTCACTTAAACCAGGGTGTTGGAAGCAGAGTTCGAGAGAGGTGGATGGATTAGAGAGATATGCCGAGACTCGGGGATGGCTTGGATTTGGGGAGTGGAGGAAAGGACGGTACGAGAATGACACCCAAGCCTTTGGTGTGTGGAACTGGACGAATGGTGGTGCCACTCACAGAGGCCAGAAGCTCTGCAATATAACTAGATGTTAGATCAGAAACAACTGAATTGTCCAGCAATAGAACAAGCAAATGGATTGTCACAGAGGCAGAGTTGGAGCAGCTATGGCTTCAACCAATGGGAAGCCAGAAAGTTGAGCAGACTAAGGAGAAAGAACGCGGGTGGTGATTATAGAAGATAGGGTCAGGGTCAAGGTCAAAGAACTGGTGATCAATGAAAGAGCCTCTCAACCAATCCCAATCCCAGTTTTTAGAGGACACGATTAGAGAAGAGGGCTCAGAAGGAAAATTCAAGGATGTTGGGTAAGTCGCTCCTTTTATCTTTTTATTTTTTTTGATTGGGGTATAGTCGCTTTACAATGTTGTGTTAGTTTCTGCTGTACAATGAAGTGAATCAGCTATATGTATACATACATCCCCTCCCCCTTGGACCTGCCTCCCCCCTCCCCCATCTCACTCATCTAGGTCATCACAGAGCACCCACTGAGCTCCCTGTGCTATACAGCAGGTTCCCGCTAGCTATTTGTTTTACACACGGCAGTGTATATATGTCAATCCCAATTTCCCAATTCATCCCACCCTCCTTTCTCCTCTGCCCTGTGTCCACACATCCGTTCTCTACATCTGCGTCTCTATTCCTGCTCTGAAAATAGGTTCATCTGTACCATTTTTCTAGATTCCACATGTAAGTCTCTCCTTTTAAAACGTGATGTCTCCATTTCCGAGGGAAGTTGGTCATCCCAGATGGCCACAAGGAAGAGATGGCTTGGCCTCCAACACTGAATTATTCAGGTGGGTTGTACCTGATGCCACTTGTCTGGAATGGGGGGGCAGGCTAGGCAGAGCCAAGCGGCCTCTACACAGAGAGGGGCAATGGGCTTCAGTCAGATGCAGGGAGGGGCTGTGCTCTGAGCAGGTATTGAGGTGCCTCTCTGCTTCAGCCCTCCCAGGCTCTCAGCTCCAGCTCCAACTTCATCCCCATCCTGTACCACCCTCTGTCCGCCAGGGTTCAGCGGGAAACAGAGCTCGCTCCAGACGGTTTAGTGAAAATGCGTTAATGAAGGCATCACTCATGAACCCACGTGGGACTACAAGCCTTCATCCCTACCACCAGGGGACCAAAGGCATAAAGGAGGGAGTGGTGTTCTGGAGCTCAGTGAAGACTGGAACCAGGGCAGAGGTGGAAGGAAAATAGAGGTTACCAGGGAAATTATGCCAGAACAGGAAGGAAGTAGGGAAGAGATATCCCAGGTTTTCCCACCTTTCTCTTCTCCCGCGTCCTATCACTCAAACCTGCCAGAAAGCCAGAAGGCAAAGGAGCCCAGGTGATGCTGTTGGCAGGGTCAGCCCTCTGGACAAGTCAGACAAGGATGGAGAATGGACCAGGGAAGGGGGCAGGTGGAGAACCCCTACCCACATCCCATCCTGACCTGCCAGCAAAGCTGCCCGTGCTCTGCAGTGGCCACAGTCCACACAGCTGCTGCTGGGAGATGCCTCCCTCTGAGGGTAACCTCAGCTTGGGACCTGCCCAGACCTCAATGTGCGCCCCAGATCTGGCGGGGAGGCTCGCATATACCCACACTCAGAATGAGCACGGAAACTTCTCCCAAGGCCAAATGGAAATGGCTTTTGGATCACCCACCATTTGGCTGGATTATCTGCACCATTGCCTCCGTCCATTACTGAGGAGAGCCAGGAGGGTCTGGACTGTCCTTGGAGTTCCAGGATGACCTTGTGGAGAGCTGATTACAGTCTGTGTGCGGAAAAAGAAGATGTCTGACTGTCAGTTTTCCCTCTCTCTGGTTCAGCGAAGCTTGATCTTTGGCCTGTGGCTAGATCCCATATTGAAGAGCCTGTCACTGCTGGTGATTTTGCTTGGAAGACCTCAATTCAGACTGAAGCAAGCCTTTCCATTAGCAAAGCTGTACAGAATCCATATTTGCCTTTGAGACTTACAGGCTCCCCGTGTGGTGCTTGGGGGGCCCCTTCTGCACAGCACTGCTCCTCGCCCTCAACCCACTCACATGCCACCTGGCTGCACCCCACTACCTCCAAGTCATAAGAAGAACAGATGCCAACACAGCTGCAGGGGGTCTCATGTCTGAACCAGGAAGAGAATGAGAGGCAGAATCCAAGGTCAGGGCCTGGGAGAATCCTGGAGAAGCCATCTTTGAGAATTAGGATGTCTTCTTGGTGGGCTTTTCTGGTTGGCCCGGAGAGCATCTACCTCTGCCACAGCCTCCTTTACATCCCAAAGCCCCGACTCTATGGAGCGGCCTCCAGAGCCTCAGAACGGGTCCTTAGCTCTGGTCCTGCCCATCTCTGATTTCCTAGGCCCCCTCCTCGTTCTGCCCTCACCACCACTGAGTTCCCATGGGCCTCTTGACAAAATTCATGCACTTTGGGGGACCAGTGACATACAGTCAAAAGAGCTAACATTTATTTCCACCTAACTATGTGTCAGGCACTTTTTTGTGTGCATTTGACCTGCATCAACAGCTTCAATCCTTACAGTAACCCAAAGCGGTAGGTACTAGTTTTTTATTTCCATTTTACAGGTGATAAAACTGATGCACAAAGAGATTAAGTAACTTGCTCAAGGTCGCACGCCAAGTGGCGGTGCTGGGCTGCAAGCACCCCATGCTGTGTTCTCACCCACCGGCCAGCGCTGCCTCCAGACGCCATCCCTGCGTGGGTTTCCCCAGGGTTTTTGCCACTGCTTATACATTTCTAAATGTTGGAAGTTTTGTCCTGCAGAGAAATATTGAGAAATACAGAGAAATATTGAGGTACTAGCATTCAGGTGGCTTTTGCTTCACTGTACAACTTAGAGAACACACAACAGATAATTCAAGATACACTTTTAAAAACTCTGTTTTCCTCCACTGGATTGGGTTAGAACAGAGGTTGGCAATTTTTTCAGACCGAAGAGTCCAACTGCACTAAAATCCAGAAAACATGGTCAACAAAGATGCAGGATGAAAATGCCTATTTTGTTTAACAGAGAAATATGTTACTTTAAATGATATTGATAGGGTGATTAATAATGGAATGAATTAAATATGGAAGTTATCAACTCTGGTCCTTAAGACTGAGCCTTGGCCTTGATCACTTGGCCAGTGCCCTTGGGCCCTGCCTTAACCCCCTGTCAGGTGGAAGTCTGTCAGGTGATCTATTAACTATAAAAATTAACGCTTGTATCAAAGAAATCATGGCAAAAGCTTTTCAGTAGTGGAGAGGAGGGGTATCCCAAATTGACCTGATCTACCTTTTTGGGGTCTGATTCCTGAGGATGTGAAGCACTGACAGTTTCAGATTGTATTCAGAAGAGCCCGTGAAGACGTTTGAGCATGTCTTAACATTCCTGCTTAAAGACCTCAGCAGCTAGAGAGCTTCCAGAGCTACTGCTGGAACTTGGAACTGCATTATTCCTCACTGTTTGACTTCAAGGTCTTACTGTTAAAAGTCTGGGTTAAGGGCAAGTGTCAGGCTGCTGCTGACTTTAAGCTTTATATGATTTTACTTTCCATAATGCAAAGCTTATTAAGGTGGATTCCACTAGAGCTGACGGGAGAACTTTGCCTGCCACCAGTGTGGACGCATTCCTCATTCAGGCCGTGGGCCCTCTAGAGTATGAACCACTGATAACTGACCATGGTACCTTCAGCACCTAACGCAATGTGGAGGATTGCCTGTAAAACACTTTCCTGGAACACATGTAAATTCATGATTTGACCATAGTCAGTCTAGCCCTCTCTGCTCTAAGCAGACATCATGGATTCTCTATATAGCTTAATTTACATGCCCGTCTCCTTGTCCGGGCCTGAACTGTTGCAAGATATTGATCATGCATTACTTGCTTTGCTATACCTTCTTTTAAAATTCTTCTAGCTTTGTTTCCTACCGCAATAACAATACATGCTCATTATGGAAATTTGGAAAAGCTCAATGAAGAGAAAAAAGAAATTCAATTAATTCTAAAATTTTAGTGTAACTTTCCATGAATGTGTATGTACATTTTTACAAAAGAGGATCACCCTGTAGAAGTATTTACCTTTCTTTCTGACTGTACAATGCAATGTAAACATTTTTCTGTTGTCATTCTTCTATGTTTTTCATGACTGCATTGGGTTCAACTTTATGTTTCGATTTTTTTTTCTCTAACAAATAGTATAATGAGCGTACTTCGGGATACATCTTTGTGCAAACATGTGGGTATTTTCTTGTGGTAAATTTTCAGAAGTAAAATTACTGGATCATAAACATGGATGTTTTTAAGGCTTTTGGAGAGCTATTGCAACCAAATCACTCTTTGCTGCCAGTAGTAATTTCTTAATTCTTAGTCCTGATGTCAGTGCTGGCAGCATCACTGGACAGGGTCTAAAGTGCTCCCGACTGCCCAGTGGGGTATGTGTTACCAAGAGGTGACCTTTGTAGATGCGACTTTCTGCTTCAGTGGTCCTTTGTTCCTTACAGATGAACTGGTCTTTAAGGGTTCGATGCTTCCCATGGCTTTTTGTTCAAATGTCTCTTTTAAAATTGATGTTGAATGCAACCTCCAACTGGAGATCATGTACTGTCTGTTGCTCGATCACTCAGCTTCCATTCTTGTGGATTTCCCACTGAACCAACCTCATTGATTTCTCCTCAAGGATGGCCTGTAGGTAAGGGCTCCCTTACCTGAGAGTACAACCTTCTCTCTAGAGGCCAACTTTGTGAGGGCTTTGCCATGTGGAACTATTCTACCCACAGGGATTATTTTGCCTTAGACAATGCCCTGCTCTCCAGGATTGGCCATGGGGATCTTGCTGGGAAGTGAGTTGAGGTGTTTCAGCACGGCAGTTTTTTAAAACTGGGGTCTGACTGTTCTCTGCGGCCTTTTCAGATGCCAGCAACAGTTGGCCACAGTAGGAGATGCTCACTGGAATGTTCCCGGGCTGTCCGTGCACAAGTCACAGTTGCTCTGGCCAATGGGAAATGAGAGCTAATTTGCTCTAAGGGCCCTAATTGGCTGATGGTGCAGTTCCGTGCTTACTATTTTAAGGCTGTGTTTCTGGCCCCAGCTTGGCAGGCTTGCTTGAGACATCTGGCAACAATGATCAGAATGCCTCTTTTTTTCAAGGAGGCTCACCATCGATTCATCTATGGACTCACAAGGAAAGACTCATTTAGTAGAGCCAACATGTTTCAAAGAAAAGTATATTTTCATTAACTAGCCTCAAAGCAGTAATTACATGTTCAGAGAACTCAGTAAAAATTTATTTCTAAATATTTGGCAGTGAAATGTTGAAGGCAGCGCGTGAGTACGTGTGAGTGTGTGTGTGTGTGCGCACACACGTGTCTAACATGTTGCATGTGTTTTAAATAAACCCAGCGTCTAAAAGGAAGCAGGAAATACAATTGTAGACTTTGAAATTTAATTTTTAGCAACAGGATGTGTTTCTGAATACTACTAATATATCAAAAGGAAAATGTGTGTTTAAAGGCTTTAAAATTGTTATCAAAGCAATTGTAAAGCAAATGAGGTGGCTTTTATTTTTTATTTTTTTACAGTGGTGGTGTCTGAACACTGGAAACCAAATTTCAACCGAGGATCAAAAGCAACGGTGATGTCTTTGCATGAGATGCAGCTGAACTTCGATGCTCCCGCAATCTGATTCACAGTTTATAATCACAGTTATCACAGAACCATTAAAAGCCTATTAACTTGAATTCCCACAATTCCTTGAGGGCAAGGGCAAAGAGAGAGCAGCATAACTTTGAATGTAAATGTAACACAAGGTTCGAACAGAGAGAATCTCTTTTAACTGTGCCAGCGGAAGATGTCGTATGGATGCATCTACCCTAGCAGATGGCTGATGTAAGAATACAACGTGAAGTCTTAGGAGGCTCGGGATGTTATGAAAACGATTTCTCTGTGAAGCGACTGGTAAAGTGTCTGTCCGCCCCAGACCTCTTTCTGGGAGGAGGAAGAGGAGGTGACTTGTTAAAATGTGTTAACTGCACGCTGGGTTGGCTGGACAAACACTATGCGGTGTCTGATCGAATCAGCCTGAAAAGAATCCTCGGCCCCATTCAGCGGGAGCAAAAGCCCAACTGCTGTCCAAGCCCTCGTCATGTGAGAAATCTGATTTCATGTTTTTCCACCCTTCAGTGCCTGTGCTGACATTTCCCCTAACAATGCTATTATGTGCTGTACAGCCAGACAGTGCAGTCAGTAAGCTGTCCTGAGACTTCGGATAAAACAGAGAGCTCTTATCTCACTGCAAAACAATTAGAGACCTCGTGCAGCCGTGAGCTGTGTGCATGCCAACATACCAACGCTGGTCTGTTCCCAAATTTCTGAGCCCTCCCTGGAGACATACACGCCTGCACATTAGGATGCTCGCTCTAAATGGCCCACATGCGTGTGCCCCTGGCGAGCTGGACGTGGTCCTTGTCTCACCTTTGTGAAGGAGTATTGGAATCACCTGAGGAAGGAAAGCGCGTTCTCTCTGCCGTCTCCAGCGCTGGTTCTGAAATAACTAATTCCAATCAATCCGTCCTCACCTCATATGAGTTCTTCCTGCAGGAACTGCCCACATTCACTGCCCAGTTTGATCCTGTTCCCACGATGGAGAAAGCAAACGGCTTGGTCCCGAGGGAGCAGGTTATTGACTACGTACTTAATTAGGCACACAGCCCCGATGGGGCCATTCTGCCACTGTCAAAACGACTGGACCATGGCATGGCGGAACCATGAATTTGGTTTACTATCATTTGCCACCGTTGAATCAATGGGGTAGGAATCTAAATGAAACGTTAAGACAACCACACTGCAGCCTGTTTATATAACTGTGCAAAGAAACAGCATGTGTCTCAGGGTCCTCTGGGGGAAAACCTCTACTTCCCTACTTCCGTATCAGGCACACTGAGGTCGGTGTTATGCCTTCTAGAACGGTTTTAAGCGCCGAAGGGAAAACCTCCTAGGAAAATAGGATATAAACTCTTTTAGCCTCCTACTTGAGTTTCCAAATCTTTAAAAGTCTAAAAGGACAGTGATCCTTGCCCAAGAATTAGGCTGCAATTCTTCTCTGTAGGTACAAGGTCAAATGGGCCCAGGGGTGCCCTGAATCCTCTGTCTTTTCACAGAAAGACCGAGAAAGCCTCAAGCACTGACCAGGGCCTTGAGATTCTCCAGGGTGGTGCTTCTCAAACTCTATGTGCACACAGATCGCCCGGGCGTCTTGTTAAAATGCAGATTCAGATTCAGTAGGTCTGGGCATGGACCTGAGACTCTGCATTCCTAATAAACTCCCAAGTGGTGCTTGGGTTGCTGGTCCAAGGACCACACCTGGAGCAGTGAGGCCTTGGTGGTGGGAAGGTTCCTTACCTCACAGCCAACTTAGAAGGAAGTAGGGAAAAAAAGACCTTGCGAAGGCAACATCGCAAGCCTTGACGCTGTGTACACTTCCTATCTGCCTTTTCAAGGCACCCCCGGTGACAGAAATACCCTGGAATGTGAAGAAAGAGCAAGCAAGAAAGGACAAATTGGTGGTCATCCACACAATTAACTGAATTGATGAACCTCGGATCCCAGTCGAGCTGGAGAAATCGGGGTGTAACGTCGGGACTCAGCCCACGTCTGTCATTTATGACTTTGTCTTATTATCTTTGTAACAAGGCTCTTTTATTAGCTCACAGTTTGCTGCCAAGGGGATGAAATCGCCATTATGTTTTATGGTACACGGTAAGAGGAGAGAGGGGATCTTAAAAGACCTACAGATCTCTTCTTCGTTGAGGGACCTCACCTCCTCTCTCTCCTCCCCGCGTGGGATGGAGATGAACTTACCATCGCGTTCCAAGACACTGTTCATTTCCTCTTCAGCTGAAAAATATATATGGCTGTTTTGCTTTATGATTGTGGAGGCCGGCATTTTCCATTCCAGTGCTCTCTGTTCTGAAGCACACTTGTAATTACTGCTGTCTTTTATTCTGTGTCTTCGGAGGACTGTCCCGTTCAAACTGCTAGAGGACAAAAGCTGCTGTCTTTCCAGGGGTGGAAACAATAGCATCGAGTCTTCACGTAAACCTCAACAAACACGGAAACACAGAAGTGAAAATGGGAATAACGCATCCAGTGGAGAAATGGAAATCAAACTAAATATTTCCACCTGTCTTTTTCAGAATTTGGAGAAAGAATAAACTCGGCACGCCTGCTGCATCCTAAGGGTGAGTCTTATTTCTAAGGTGATTTTTCTAAAAAAGCAAAAGTTCTCAACTGGCGTGTTGTTGTTACCTGTTCCTCAAGTCTCTGTCTGTTACCGACATTGGCCAGATGGTCAAGGTCACAAAGGGCAAGGTGCCGGTCCACAGCTCTTGGGTGGCCTGGAGGCCCTGAATGGCCCGCCTTCTGCTTTTTCCTCTATCATCTCCACCCTGCGCGGTCCTCTGACCTCCTTTTGGTTCCTGAGTGAGTCAAGCTCCACCCAATATCAGGGCCTCTGACGGGCTTTCCCCCTACCTGGCACGTGCTCCCCTCAGTTCATTGAAGTCATTCTTCATTTCTTCATCACCTTCCTGGTCACCCTTCAGATTCGTGCAGGTCCCACTGTCACATGGTCTTGAGCACCCAGTACCTCTCATAACTATAACCGATTATCTGTGTGGTAATGTCTGTCTCCCCACAAGAGAGCCAGCTTCGTGAGGACAGCGACAGTATTTACTGTGACCTTAACTGTGTCCAGTACAATTTGCTAGATGGCAGCAATTTTTTGAGTGAACAATTCTCCAAGTTACCAATGAACCAAAAGCTTCTCTAGACACGATTTGAAAAGTTTATAGCGATTCACGGTTCAGCAAGGTTATCAAAAATTGTCATTACCTGGGCAATGTCTCACATCCTTACCGACTCATGCGTGTCAGCAGAGTCAAGCGTTTTTATAAATGTTACTGTTTCTACCTTTCAGCTGCACAAACTTCCAGGTTGGTCAAGTTCTCCTTCTTGTCTTTCAATTCGTCTTACTTGTCTTGATCCAGGAATTGTTTTCTTGAGTGGAAGGGAGAGAGATGCAGTGGATTTTCCAGATAGTTTGCAACATAGGGTAAAACAAGCAAACAAAAAATGTGCTTCACGTGACAGGTGCCTGAGTACTTTTCAAGATGATGTGCAAATGGGTCGTGCATCCATTGTAATTTCCATGAGTTCCGTACAAATCATGAACCATAATAAAAACGTACAATTGAGTCACCTCAATTCTGTTGCTATTTGCAGAAAGAATCCAGATAGTTTACCTTGCAGGGTGAAAAGAAAATGTGTTTTATAATTCAGATGCCTGAGAATTTCTCAGATGCTCAACATTTTACATGCAGATGGCTCGGCTTTTCCCATATGCAAGTTAAGTCGTCCGGGATTTGTGGACGTGAAGGTGGAGGTAAAACTTTTGGTGGCACGATGAACTGCAGCATGCCTGTGTGCAGGTCTGAGAGATGTGCGGGCAGCACACCTGGGCACGTGGCCGATGCGTGTGTGAAAACACACCCGTGGTTCCACCACTTTCCCACCAAAGACAGGAACTTGCTAATTAAAACAAGGAATGGGGCTTCCCTGGGGGCGCAGTGGTTGAGAGTCTGCCTGCCGATGCAGGGGACACGGGTTTGTGTCCCGGTCTGGGAAGATCCCACATGCCGCGGAGGGGCTGGGCCCATAAGCCATGGCCGCTGAGCCTGTGCGTCTGGAGCCTGCGCTCCTCAACGGGAGAGGCCACAGCAGTGAGAGGCCCATGTACCGCAAAAAAAATAAATAAATAAATAAAAAATAAAACAAGGAATGGCACAGTGCACTAAAAACACGTGGAAGAGATAGGCACAGCTGCTTTTCATAAGGTCCTTAACACTTCGGATGTAAAAGATCTAAAAGTCAAAGTACACGACAGCTGTCATTTCGAAAAATACATTGGGTGGAACAATTAGATACAAAGGTTGTAGATAACTCACTGAAAATAATTTTTGGTTAATCAATAATTGGGGGTCCTAGTCATCTGATGTATTGGCAAATTCATGATTTACTACTTATGAAAAGTTGATTTTGGTGATTGTCTTACCACTGTTTGAACACAGTGCTGGCACACAGTGGCTGTTCCCGTCAGTATTTGTTGAATGAACGTGCCCGTGTCTCAGCACTGCTTTCACAGCTACCTTTAACAGGCGGTGTTGCATCACTGCATTCTGAGCAGGGCCCAGCTCGTGCAAAGACCCGAAGCAGGATGGAGCTCCACCCTCCGGTGTTCTCGGCCCCAGTGATCTTAGTGCCCTGAGTGCTACAGGACTTGTTTTCAGAATGGGTCTCCAAGTTCAGCTCAGTAATTCAAACCTCCGAAAAGAATAACATCAACAATGAACAACCCCACCCCGAACTGCAGCTAGGAAATCCTAGCTGAAGAAAACTTGAATTTCATTTTTCCTGGCCGGGTTTTCTTTATTTGCTTTTGATTTTCTTGGACAAATCTTTTAGAATTTTAAACAATCGTTCAACAGGGGAAGATTGGAATACACCTTAACCAGTGATTGTATACCTTGTTTAATAGAGCATAAGACTAAATACAGAGGAGATGAAGAATATATTTAGAAACGGGATTTTAGATCTAAAGGATTTTCTGCTCCATCGGTGGAGACAAAGGGAATGTCTGTGAAATACTATGGTTTGGAAATGGCACTGTTGCTAGGCCTTTAGTCTCAGTCTTCAGCTCCCTCCCTCCTTATTGCTTTACTCTCAGTCTCTTGATGTGGGAGAAGCAGCATTCTGCACTCATCCTTCCCCTCCATTTGTGCAGCGCTCCCTGGCATGACATCTGCTGGGGAGGGAGGGGCCCCCCCACCGGAGGAGCACATGATGGTAGTCATTTGACCCTTGGCCTGCCAGAGCTCACAGTGAGGAGGGATCATGGCTAAGAGGCCCAGTTTCATGCAGATTAAAGAAAGGGAGTTAAAAGCAATCCTAGAAAATTCACTGCCCAGTAATTTAATGTGGTCAGGGAAGTGCAGTGAAACGAATCCTGTTTGATGCTGGCATTGAAATCGGCCTCAGTACGTCTGGGTTCTAGTTTGGACTTTGCTACAAATTAGCTGTGTGACTATGGGTGCGTCCCTCCACCTCTCTGAGACTCCCTTTCCTCATCTGTAAGTGGAGATGGTTACTAACACCTGCTCAGTTTCAGTCTGTGTTCCACCTCAGGCATCTCATCCAGGAGCACAGCTCTCTGGGCCGTCGGTGCTGGCCAGAGGAGAGGTCCCATATCACTAACACGGCAACTCTTGTTAGGACACCCTCGTCGATGATTAGGGGAAGAGGGTCTTGAGGACACAATTTCTTAGCAAAAAACAGAGTTGGACAAATTCTCCCATTGGTGTTTACTCTTATTTTCACATGGAGTAGCCAAGAGAATTGTCAAGACACAGAATTTAAAAAAGGAAGGAAGGGGCTCCCCTGGTGGCGCAGTGGTTGAGAGTCCGCCTGCTGATGCAGGGGACACGGGTTCGTACCCTGGTCCGGGAAGATCCCACATGCCGCGGGCGGCTGGGCCCGTGAGCCATGGCCGCTGAGCCTGCGTGTCCGGAGCCTGTGCTCTGCAACAGAAGAGGCCACAACAGTGAGAGGCCCGCATACCGCAAAAAAAAAAAAAAAAGGAAGGGAGGGAGGGAGGGAGGGAGGGAGGGAGGGGAAAGAAAAGCAGAAATCACGTAACTGAGTAGAAGTGAGGTAGGACTTGAGTGTCCGGGCCCCAAGAGGAAGGTCCGCTCTCAGGAGCCACCTCTGCAGCTTGGGGGACGCCAGGTGGCCCTCGAAAGGCTTGCGAGCCCTGGAGCTGTCCCGTGACCCGGCGCCCCCTCCACTGGGTACGTGGCTCTGTTTCCTCATTTGTAAACCCCAAAGGTTCATGGAGAAAAAGTAAAACACGTGAGAGCGCTCAGCACAGCACCTGGTATTTACTAACTACTCATGATTGCTGCTTCCTCATGGCCTCAGCAGCGTGCAGTAGGGGAGTCACAGTGGGTGAGCTGGGACGTGCAGGCAGCCAGGAAAGGAGCACGTGGGGAGGCCTGAGTCCTGGCTGGGTGTAGACAAGGCAGAGTCAACTCACTGCTCTGAAAATTGAGAGGTTGGAATAGATGGTTACCGTGAGGATATTCAACTCAGAAGTCATCAGAGGATTTGGAAGGTACAGAGTTCGCCATTATCTCAAGACTGTCTGGTCCACACCTGTGTGATCTGTGTGTATGGCTTTCTCACCTGGGACCTGGAGGCTTACACACTGGGGAGCGGCAGCTGCAAGGGACCCGAGGCAGGAGCCCTTGGGGGGCTTGGAACACCCGCACTCCTCCCCCATTGTGATGGGTGGGCTCTGATGCTATGACAACAGGGACCACTCCCGGACTTCCCCTCCTGGTAGAGGCTGAGAATTAAAGGTCAGGAGCAAGGAGGAGTGGCTTCCCAGGTATAGAACTCATGAGGCGATGAAGGGATAAGAGAGCCAACCTCAGCCCCCTTCAGCTTCCTGCAGAAAATGGCCAAAGGGAGACGCTTCAACCCACCTTTAGACAAGGATGGAAGATGGGTAAGAAGGATGATGCCCTCTCTCATCTTTCTCAGGCCACGTGGGTGTGGTCAGGGTACTTCTGCTACTTACCGTAGTATGACGTCTGACAAATCACTTCACCCAGCCTCAGTTCCTTCATCTGTGAAATGGGAATCTCATAGTATCCTTGGGAGGATCAAATGAAATTAATCTGAGTGTAAAGCGCTCAGCAGGCTGGCAACTTGTGACTGTTCACTAAGCAGTCACTGGTGTGCGCTCTGCGTTTTCTCTTTTCTATAACATCTATCTTCTGACACACTATATAATTTATTATATAAACTCCATGAGGCTGGTTATCTTTGTCTTTTCTTTTCCCCACTGGTTGTATCACAGAAAATAGCGGTACTAGCCTCTTCTCGGGCAGTAATACATAGAAATTTTTTTAAAAATTTGTTTGTTTAAAAGGAAAAAGAAAAATGGAAAACATCTTGGAAAATTTGGGCCTGAAGGCTTTAAAAACCCTAAGCAACTTAGTCTTTCTAAATCTCAGTCTCTTTGTCTGTTAAATGGAAGCATAATATACTAAGGTTAGAGGCCATGGTGGGGATTAATGAGATAATTCATACAAAGGTGCTTAGTATAATGCAATGGAAACATAGTAACCACTCAATACTTGCTATTATATAGATAATATATAACATATGTAGATATGTAATATATCTATGCATATATGTCCACCATGCAGAACCCACGGATACTGAAGGGCAACTAAGGGACCTGAGCATCCTTGGATTTTGATACCCACGGTGGGATGGGGGGAACCAATCCCCCACAGATTCCAAGGGATATATATTTATACTGATATTCTTTCTTGTATACCCTGCTCCATTACACAGATTTAAAGTAATGAATGGAAAATATTCACAATAAAGTAGTAAAGTATATAAAAATAAGAATTCAGAACCAGTTTAAATATAATTTAAGAGGCTGAGACTGGGAAAATATGTCACATAGACATGCAGGCCATATGGCCTAAACAGTAGCTATTTGGATATAACATTTGACTCTGAGTTTCATGGCAGCCAAAGTAAAATGGGAAATAACGTGAACTACATACACTAATTGGTTAGGAAGAGACAACATAAGCTTCTCAGACTTAATAGCTTGGCCTCTTTTTATCACCTACAGTATCAGTTAGGGCTGTGTGTGACTGAATATTATAAAAAGCTGACTACGGTGCCTTATGCAGACAGGGGTCTGTGTTTCTCTAGTAACAATCAGTCCAGAGGGAGGCAGTTCAGGGCTGGTACAGATGCCCTAGGGCGTTGTCAAAGGCCCAGGTTCTTTTCAGCCTCCTGTCCTGTTATCCTTAGTGCAGTGTGTCAACTCAGGCAGGTAAATCAACGGATTTACCGGAAAGAGGAAAGTCAACAGATAAATAGATGGAAGGCAGCTGTCAGCTAAGTTTGCCCCCTTTTCTAGGGGAAACAATCTCTTTCCCACGAGCCCCACCCACAGACTTCTGCTTTCATTTCAACTGGTCACATGGCCAATTTAGATGCAAGGGAGTTTGGGGGGGTATTTTTTAACCAACCACGTTGCCACCCCAAACAAAGTCAGGGTTCTGTTATAAGGCAGAAATCGAGAAAGAACGTTGCATCTCCTATTGGTGTCCCAGGAATGTACCTGGGCCCAGTTTAAGTGGGGAGCCTTTGGTGTGGGTCCTTTCTGCTGCCGGCACCTAAGAGCATAAAAAGAATAGTGCTGACGTGAAGTTTCCCAAAGTAAATTGTTGGGAAAATTAAAGAAATTGTTGGCTTTGCATCAGCAGCAGCCCATTTGGGAGACGAATTGCCACATTGGAGGTGACAGTCGTTTCGCAGTTGACCTTGCTGGTGGTAATCTGGCTGTTACTAGGTAGAAAAGGCTCTCTGCACACACTTTCACCTTCCTATTTAATATTTCAGTCATTGAGTGATTGAATGCAGCAAAAATTTCACTGCCAACTAGTTAAAAAGCTGTATTTCACGGTTACAATATCTAACAGAAGGGTTTATTTCACAGCTATCATGTTATAGCCATTAAGTATATATTTTAAAAGAGTGAAATTAAAATGCTAGAGACATTTTTTTTTTACAGTGATTTAGTCCACAGACTTGCAGAATACAAATGAACTCAAGTCAGTTGTCATTTAGCTGGTGACAGGGATCCTTCGTGATGTAGAAAAACTCTCCACCTTGGCCTGATTTTCCATAACTTGGAAAATCAGATTGGAGGAGGGGAAAAGGGAAAGGTTCTGAGTCTGGAGGCCCTCCGTATTATTTATATTTACTTAAAAATTGTTTAAAAGCATTAAAAAATATATAATGAATTAGAAAAATATATATGAATTAGAAATGTATAGGTTGATTTTGAAAAATTTCTGGGATATATTGTTAAGTGAGAAAAGCAAGGTATAAAATAGTGTGTATCATATGGTCCAATTTTTATAAAGCAGTGTAAGTCCCTTTTGTAGGTACGAGTGTTTGTAAAGTACCGTACGAGAGCTATTGTCATTACTATTGTTATCACTGTTATCTGGGGTGTTGGTGGGGGTGACAACAAGGGGAAGGAAACAGAAACCAAAAGTTACCATTAAATTATAAAAAGGCATTTATTGCAAATCTAAACCACAATGAGGGATCACCTCACACCAGTCAGAATGGGCATCATCAGAAAATCTACAAACAACAAATGCTGGAGAGGGTGTAGCGAAAAGGGAGCCCTCCTGCGCTGTTGGTGGGAATGTAAATTGGTGCAGCCACTATGGAGGTTCCTTAAAAACCTAAAAATAGAATTACCATATGACCCAGCAATCCCACTACTGGGCATATACCCTGAGAAAACCATAATTCAAAAAGGCATATGCACCCCAATGTTCATTGCAGCACCATTTACAATAGCCAGGACATGGAAGCAACCTAAACGTCCATCGAAAGATGAATGGATAAAGAAGATGTGGCACATACATACAATGGAATATTACTCAGCCGTAAAAAGAAACGAAATTGGGTCATTTGTAGCGACGTGGATGGACCTAGAGACTGTCATACAGAGTGAAGTAAGTCAGAAAGAGAGAAACAAATATATATTAACGCATATATGTGGAATCTAGAAAAATGGTACAGATGGACCAGTTGGCAGGGCAGAAGTTGAGACACAGATGTAGAGAACAAACGTATGGACACCAAGGAAGGAAAGCAGGGTGGGTGGGGTGGGGGGATGAATTGGGATTGACATATACACACTAATACGTATAAAATAGGTAACTAATAAGAACCTGCTGTATAAAAAATAGACAAAATTCAAATAAAAAAGTAAAATAGAGATCAGAAAAATAAATAAATACAAAGGTCAGATTTATAATTTTATAAATTTATAATTTTTGAAGCCACATTTATAATATGATCCTATATGTGCAAATTATGCATGTATATGGGTGTACTGTTGCACAAGGATGCATGACGAAGTTGGTCACCAAAGAGTTAAGGGGAGGACTTCCCTGGTGGCACAGTGGTTAAGAATCCGCCTGCCAATGCAGGGGACACGGGTTCGAGCCCTGGTCCAGGAAGATCCCACATGCCGTGGAGCAACTAAGCCCATGCGCCATAGCTACTGAGCCCGCGTGCTACAACTGCTGAAGCCTGCATGCCTGGAGCCTGTGCTCTGCAACAAGGGAAGCCACCGTAATGAGAAGCCCGCGCACTGCAAGGAAGATCCAACACAGCTTTAAAAAAAAAAAAAAAAAGAGTTAAGGGAAAAGAGTGATGGGATTTCAGGGGAATTCTACTTCCTTCCTTATGTTTTTCTTTATTGTTTGAACTTTTAAAAACCATAAGCGTGTATTATAACTCTAATCAGAAGCAAATACAATTATTTTCGTTGGGAAAACGAGGCAATTAATAGATGCACTTCATTAAGAAACATATAAACGATGGCAAAAAAGTCTTCTTCCTTCCCTGGTGCCCTCCTCCGAGGTAACCCTGTAGCTTGGCCATGGAAGAGCCCGTCCACATGATGGTGTGTTGGTTTGTGTGGTTGTCTCCTTGCCCTTGATCCCTGTTCCTGCTCTGCTCACCCCACAGGCAGCTATTCACACGTGCATAATGGGAGTTCTTTTACTGAGATGGGTTCTTGTAAATTATGTATTGTCGTTTTGTGTGCATGGATTATTTATTTACATAAATGGTGTTGGGTCATAGATCTCATTTTGTTTCTTCTTTCCACTCAGCACTGAGTTTACAAGAGCTCTCTGAGGCTATGTGTCATCTGGACAACTGGTTGTCCTTTTCTCTGCCAACAATGCCCGACCAAGTATACCACATAGATGACATAATCTCTCTACCTTTTGACATAAATAGTAGCATACTAAACACACTCTTGTGCAGAAATTAAACAAAAGCCATACTTATATGTGCAGTTATATCATGACTTGAGAAGGAATGGGAGAGAGTGGCAGTGTTAGCTAATATCGTTATAATCCCAAAGAGAAGGAAGGACTGGCTTTGGGTGTGACAGTGGGTTTGGTGACAAGGGAGGGGACAGCTGTGAGCAAAAATAGAACCTGCCAACAGCTATTGAACACTCGCTGGGTGCGTGCATTTTCTCCCTTAATCACATCTACCTTATCAAATAAGTATTGTTATTTCCATTTCACAGATAAAGAAACTGGGGCCTGGAAAAATTAAGTCTCTTGCGGAAGGCTGACCTCATGGGAGAGAGAGCTGGGATCGGTCTCAGGGCGTTTGAATCTACTGTTTGTGACCCAGCATGTTATGCTTCCTCCCTTTTCAGGAATTTTCACTAAGAGTCACGGTCCTGCCTTCTGTTTGTATTGTAATTTCCAGTCATATTCCTCCCCTTGAGATCCCTGCTTCAAAGTCCACTTTGTTGGGGTGGCTTTTAAGAGGCGCTGTTTATATAAAATTGGGGTGAGCTACAGAGGCTGTCAAGCACCACTCGCATCCCTCTTCAGGGGGAATTCGGGAATGGACTACTTGCGCAGCTGCTGAAAGTGTGGCCTGGGAGGTCCACCCCTAGATATTCCGTGGCTGAGAAGAGCTGCTGCCCCAAGGTCACTTCCTGGGTCCCCACCATCCTCTTCTACCCAGTGACTGATTGACAAAGGCTCACAGCGGCCCAGTCCTCTCACTCCATCAGGCTGACTCTGAGAAGGCATCCATGTCTAGAGCTCCCTGTGGGGTTGGTCCAGGCCTTTGTTGGGACTCTGCCTCCCTAGGCCCAGTCCTGCTTCCTTCCCTTCTGTTCACAGAGAGATGCTAAAGCCCACCCCCAGCCATCCAAATAATCTTCCCACCCTCTACCATTCTCCATGCTCCATGGAGACTCAACGTGACCCTTCTCTCCTCCCCTTCCCCGTGTCCTGAGGTCCACTTCATAGCTGCAGGAGGTAGGCTCACCCCTGTGAACATGGGCTGAATCCTTGGCCCCAAGTGCAGAGAGCTCCCTTACCACAAGGAAGATCTCAGATAATGCATTCTGTCTCCTCAGAGCACATCAACTCCCTCTCACGGGGCCACACCCTCCTCACCAGGCCTCGGAAACATTTCCAGGCTCCGAGCGGCAGGGTGGCCCCTGTAACTTGAAACAACCGGCAGTGGTGGCCTCGGGCCATGACAATATTTTTTGTCTTGGAAAGAATACTTGAAAATTACAAAAATTATGCCATTTCCATCGCATGCCAGAAGCACCCAAATTGCATTTTAATCCCTTTACAGAGGAAGCCCTGATACTTGGCTTAGAGATTCAGATGTGTCTGGTTTTAATCAAGGCGTGTGCTGTTTTTCCAGTTCCCTCACATTGGACAAATGCAAAAGACACCAGAATCCATCACACGTACCATGTTAAAAGAGTCCAATAGTCCACGTTTATCTCGGAGAGTGGAGGAGAAGCTACCACTGATCTACAAAGTGCGGGAGAAGGTGAGTCCTGAGAGCTGGCCGTGTGCCCCCCTGGCTCTTCAAGGGGGTGGCACCGCTGGCACCAGACAACTCTTTCTCAGAGGGAACTGCTCACTTGCTCTCCCTGGACCCCTAAACTCTGGTAGCATCCTACCTCATACGCTGGTCAGTACGATACCTCAGATAGTCTTGAGAAGGAAATACCTCTGGTCCAGACAATAAAGTTAGGCTCCTCTATGGATAGAGTTCTTTTCTTTTCTTTGTGAAGATTTTTTTTGGATGTAGACCATTTTTAAAGTCTTTATTGAATTTGTTACAATATTGCTTCTGTTTTATGTTTTCGGGTTTTTTTGGCCGTGAGCCATGTGGGATCTTAGCTCTCTGACCAGGGACTGAACTTGTACCCCCTGCATTGGAAGGTGAAGTCTTAACCACTGGACTGCCAGGGAAGTCCCTATGGACAGAGTTCTTAACACACACGTTCTTCCTTGCTGGCCAGTTCATGAGCAACTTTAGGGGCATGAGGTGGCCGGAGGGAGAAACAGGGTTAACTTCACATTTAGCCGCCCTGGACCAGAGAGCTCTGGTCTCCTAGAATCCATATTGGGCAGAAGAAGAAGGTGGCCTCAAAATTCTTTTCCAGCTTTCAATTCCATGCCTACAGACTTTCCCTTCCTTGTCTCTCAATAAAATGTTTTAAAGAGAATTTTTTTTTTTTTCTGTACGCAGGCCTCTTACCGTTGTGGCCTCTGCCATTGCGGAGCACAGGCTCCGGACGCGCAGGCTCAGCGGCCATGGCTCACGGGCCCAGCCGCTCCGCGGCATGTGGGATCCTCTCGGACCGGGGCACGAACCCGTGTGCCCTGCATCGGCAGGCGGACTCTCAACCACTGCGCCACCAGGGAAGCCCTAAAGAGAATTTTTTATGATTTTCAGCAATCTGGCAATAAGGTTGAGTTTCAAAGCCTTGAGCTGATGCACACACCCAAGACCTCACCCTGTGCCATGTGTGGCATCGCTGTCGATGAATTTAATTCTTCTTTTTTTAAATAAATGTATTTATTTTGTTTATTTTTGGCTGCTTTGTGTCTTCGTTGCTGCGCGAGGGCTTTCTCTAGCTGTGGCGAGCGGGGCTACTCTTCAGTGTGGTGCACAGGTTTCTCATTGCAGTGGCTTCTCTTGCTGCGGAGCACGGGCTCTAGGCGCACGGGCTTCAATAGCTGTGGCGCGTGGGCTCAGTAGTTGTGGCGCATGGGCTTAATTGCTCTGAGGCGTGTGGGATCTTCCCGGACCAGGGCTTGAATCCGTGTCCCCTGCATTGGCAGGTGGATTCTTAAGCACTGCGCCACCAGGGAAGCCCTGATGGGTTTAATTCTTACTTAGAGGTCACTTTGCCTCCTCCGTCTTCCTTCCATGCCCCTGTAGGTGTGTTCTGGAAGCATACTGGGGTTCTGATGTGTGCCTTTTCATCTCTTCCCTTGCTCTTTTCCAGCAAGCAGTGAATAACAACTTCCCCTTCTCTGTACACGACAATCGTCACAGCTGTCAGAACTCTGGATTCTACCTCGACTCTGTGAGTATTTCTCTCCAAGTTGCTAATAAAATGAGAAGCGACATTAAGGCTCTTGATTTTCTGAGACGTGTTGAAGATAGAGGACTGACCTCAAAATTGGAACAAGATTAAAGCCTCATAACAGGTTACCGGGGGGGAAGAAAGCATAAAATTCTCAGAGTCCCACGTAGCTTTCAAAATCTGCACCAGCCTTCCTTCCACCTAGGTTTCTGTGAATTTCATGCTCATCAAGGTGCTTTCCCATCAACTGTCTGATTTGTGAGATTTCTTGTGAAGATCTGTCATGGGAAGGACGGATTGCCTGTGTGTATCTCTGGATGGCAGAGCCAGGATCCATGAGGAGTCAAAGGAATGGATGGGGAGCTTACATGATATAAAGGACTTCCTAATAACTGCAGTTGTCTTTTCTCTGGAGGTGGTGTTTCACTGAAGAAAATAAAGTCTGATAGCACTGGTTAGTGGTGGTTAACAAAGCACTGGGCAACGAAAAGAGATTGCGAGGGCATATGTAATTTAAAATTTTCTAATGGCCACATTAGTAAGAGTTGATGAGGAAGCCTGTGATCAGAGACCCAAAGGTGCTGCTTTCTTCATTGGGAATCCTCTGGGATAGGAAAGAATCTTTGGATCTCTCGGTGTAAGAACCATCCCACTGAGTGCTGGAGATGCAGCCTGGGGTGGAAATGCTGAGGAGCCACCTGGGTGCAGAGAACCTACTTGGGGTCCCAGGGAGTCCAGGCTGTGGTCTCTCCGGTTCTGCCCTCCATGTCTCTAGAAGTCCAGTCCTCTTGGTGGGAGTGGAAGGCTCTGAGAACCAGGATGTTGTGAGTGTCAATTTATAGCCTTCAACAGGTTGATAAAGGATGTTTCTTGTAAGGGTGGTCATACTGTGCTTTTAGAGATAGGATGTTATGAAGGTGGTTTTACTAAAGACATCCGAACTGTGTGACCCTGAATATTTTTCTCCTAACCTTCTTGTGATTCTTCTCCAGGGCCTGGGACGTAAGAAGATCTCCTCAGAAAAAGGGCAACACATTTCAAGAAATTTCAATCTTTGGGCATGTGACTATGTTCCATCTTGTCTCGATGGCTTTTCAAATAACCAAATATCATACGTCTATCAGGAAGCTGTGGTGGTCCCAATTTTCAGACGCTTTCCAAGACATTATGATGAGTTATGGAACACTTTTAAATTTATTCCCCAGCAAAGCTATACAGAGTATTTGAAAAAGAATCCAAAAGTAAGGTTCACGATTAACAAAACGGCCGGTTCTCCACTGGAGCCCTAACCCTTCCAGAAGATTCCTGATGAGTTTTGCAATATTGTTATTTCATCACACATTCTAAAAGTATGTATTTTCTGATCCAGCACTGAGGTTTGACATAAGATTTGTTTAGGATTAGAGAATATAGACTGTATGTGCCTCAATGCTGAGGTGAAGTTTTCTTGCAGTGATAACATAAAGAAACATAAAGTCCTTATACAGAGAAACCAGAAAGGCAACAGGTAATGTTGCCACTCCCCCACCTTTAAAGTATTTTTATGGTTTTAATAAGGTTGAAAAATATTCAGGTCCTTATAAAATAAAGATACGTGATGACATACACATTTTAAATGAATGTGTTTTCAACAAAAATGTGCTTAAATTTTGAAATTGCCACATTAACTTTTGGGAGAGGTTTTAAATTACATAATTAATATAGGCTTACATTTTTATCTTGAAATTTCAAACAAACAGAGAAAGCAGGAGTCCCCTTTGATTTCACCACATCTCTAATCCTTGTCCTGTCCCCAGAAGTAAGCTAACCATTTTTTTTTAATTTATTTATTTTATTTATTTATTTTGGCTGTGTTGGGTCTTTGTTGCTGCATGCAGACTTTCTCCTAGTTGTGGCGAGCGGGGGCTACTCTTCCTTCCAGTGCACGGGCTTCTCACTGTGGTGGCTTCTCTTGTTGCGGAGCACGGGCTCTAGGCATGCAGATTTCAATAGTTGTGGCACGCAGGCTCAGTAGTTGTGGTGCACAGGCTTAGCTGCTCCATGGCATGTGGGATCTTCCTGGACCAGGGCTCAAACCCGTGTCCCCTGCATTGGCAGGCAGATTCTTAACCACCATGCCACCAGGGAAGTCCCTAACCATTTGTGCCTTTACAATCACATGCATGTGCGTAACTATTAATACATTGAAATTTTGAACACAAACTGTGTTACACAGTACATATGTTCTTGAAGTACATAACTGATCTTGAAGTTCTTGCAGTGTCAGTATGAATAAACTACTGCACTGTATCCCCTAATATGGATGTACCATGTTTTAAAAAACTATCTTACTAATGAGCCTTTGAATTGTGTCTCATTTTTGACTGTCAGGCGTGGTGCTACATGAACATGCTTTATCGGGCTCTTTGGGTGCATGTTTAAATGTGCTCTGGAGTCATCTCTGAAAGTTACCTTCTTAGTGCCAAGTTGGCCCATAGGCACAGAGTATTAATAAACACCGCCAAACCACCTTCAAAACAGACTGGAACAATTAAACTTCCATCTACAGTATCTGTGAGTTTCTGTTTCTCTCCCCCCTCAAATTATCTTTTAGATATTTCAGGATATTTAAGGACAAAAAAATGGTATCTTGTTATTTTCTTATTTTGCATTTCTCTGATTATTAATGAAGTTGGCCATCTTTTCCCACTCAGGGGCCATTTATATTGCCCTTTAAATGAGCAATGTCACCATCATTCTATATCAAAATTTTCTTGTTTCTATTTAAATATTTTTCTTATAGATGAATTTTAGAATAAGTTTGTCAAGTAAATCCACTGGCAATTTGATAGGAACTTCCCTGAATTTAGATATTAATTTATAGGAGAATTGACATCTTTATACCGTGGTGTATCTCCCCATTTATTCAAATCTTATTTTATGTTCTTTGGTAAAGCTTTATAACTCTTTTTACATAAGTATGGTATGTTTCTTTTCTGTGTTTATTCCTGTATATTTTGAAATGTGGCTATCTTGAATGCGTGTGTGTGTGTGTGTGTGTGTGTGTGTGTGTGTGTGTGTTTTTAAGTTACACTTTTAGGTTGGTTTTATCTGATGCATAAAAAAGCTACTGATTTCTGTATGTGAATCTTATATTTATTTGACTACCTGGATAAACTTCTTACAATACATAAAAAATATTCTAATAAACTTAAAAAGTTCGAATAATTTTTCAGTTGATTCTTTTGGATTTTCTATGTGGATAATTATACCATTTGTGAAAGTGATAATTTTTATCATTTCTAGCATTTATACCTCCCCCTCATCTTATTGCACCAGGTACAATTTGAATATTAGCACAAATAGTACATATCCTTATTTTATGTCTGAATTTAATGGGACTGATTCTAATGTGTCACTCTGATGTCTGACTGTTGGTGTGGGTTTGAGATAGATAACCTTTATCTAATTAAGAATATTCTCTTATATTCATAGTTTCCTGGTTTTTCCCCCCTAAGATATATATTTTTAAGTATATGTACATGGGAAAATTTCAAAGAAAATAAAAATAAACAGTGAAAAATAATTTCCCTCGCATCCCTGACTTCCAGTCCCCATTTTCTCTCCTAGCACCAGTTCTGTCACCTTTTTTTTTAAGTTATTATTTTTTTAAATTGAAGTATAGTTGATTTACAGTGTTGTGTTAGTTTCTGGTGTACAGCAAAGTGATTCAGTCATATGTAAATTTATATGTATATTCTTTTTCATATTCTTTTCTATTATAGTTTATTACAAGACATTGAATATATTTCCCTGTTCTATACAGTAGGACCTTGTCATTTAGCTTTTTATATATGGTAGTTTGTATCTGCTAATCCTAAACTAGTAATTTATCCCTCCCTCACTTTGATAACCATAAGTTTGTTTTCCATGTCTATGTTTCTGTTTTGTAAATAAGTTCATTTGTATCATTTTTTTAGATTCCACATATTAGTGATATTATATGGTATTTGTCTTTGCCTGACTTACTTAATTTAGTATGATAATATCTAGGTCCATCTGTGTTGCTGCAAATGACATTATTTCATTCTTTTTTATGTTGAATAATATTCCATTGTATATATGAACCACATCTTCTTTATCCATTCATCTGCCTGTTGACATTTTTTTATGTGCATCCTTCTCTAGGTAGGCTCTGCATGGATTCTCTCTGTCTCTGTCTCTGTCTTTGTCTCTCTCTCACACACACACCCTTAACCAACACCAATTGTTCCATGCCACTGTTGCTTTCTGCCACAGCACTACCAACTACACTTTTGAATATGTCATTCCATATCAGTGCTTATAAATCTACTTCTTTTTCAAAAACATGACTGCCTGGTATTTCATTTCAAGGATATGTCATAGTCCCTAGAATCTTCTGATGGCCATTTAAGCAGTTTTCAGTCTCTTCCTACTATAAACAATCTAGAATAAACACATTTATAGGTAAACATTTGTATTCATCTATGAGTATTTCTAGATGTTAAACTCATAAAAATAAACTTGTTCAACTAAAGAGCATGTGGATTTTTAATTTTAATTCAAAGTTTCTAAAAGAGGCCGTGCTTCAGCTTACAATTTCACTAACAAAATATGAGATAGATGCGTTACAAGTGTTTTCTGTACTTTGTTGTTGTTTGTTCCTCTTTGTTGATATATGTACATATACACACATATACATATATATTTTATGTTAATAGACTTTATTTCTTAGAACACTTTTAGGTTTATAAAAAGTTGAACAGAAAGCAGACGGTTCTCATATACCCACTCTCCCCACATTCTCACTGCCCACAGTTTCTCCTGTTATTAACATCTTGCATTGGTGTGGTGTATACCATATTTTAGCCCAGCATATATTATAATGTAGTAAAATGTATGAGTCTCCTACTTAATGGCTTCTGGATATCATGTCTTACTTAGGACTTCCTTTTTTTGAGATTATTAAATAATTTGAAGAGTTTTGTTGTAGTTCTTATTGTTCATGTAACAGGTGACATTATAGCAAATGGTATTTTGGCATTTATTGAGATGATCACATAAATTTTCGATATTAATCTGTTAATGTAATAACATATATTAATGGATTTTCTAATGTTGAGCCTTTTTAGCATTCTTAAGACAAACTCTAGTTGCTTATGATGTAATGTTCTTTTGATAAATTCAGGACTTCTTATGCAAATATTTTATTTAGGATTTTAAAATGTATTTTTACTATGCTCTGACACTGCTTATATAAATTGCAAATGTCCATAGAATTTGCCATTTCCATGAAGTCTCTTGGACCTGTTGTTGTTACAGGTGCGGATCTTTTTTTTTTTTAATTTATTTTATTTTAGTTATTTTATTTTTGGCTGCATTGAGTCTTCCTTGCTGCACGCGGGCTTTCTCTAGTTGCAGCAAACAGGGGCTACTCTTCGTTGCGGTGCACGGGCTTCTCATTGCACTGGCTTCTCTTGTTGTGGAGCGCGGGCTCTAGGCACGTGGGCTTCAGTAGTTGTGGCACGCGGGCTCCGTAGTTGTGGCACACGGTCTCTAGAGGGCAGGCTCAGTAGTTGTGGTGCACAGGCTTAGTTGCTCCACGGCATGTGGCATCTTCCTGGACCGGGGCTCGAACCTACATCCCCTGCATTGGCAGGCGGATTCTTAACCACTGCGCCACCAGGGAAGCCCCAGGTGTGGATCTTTGAAAATATTTTCAATATACTTCATGGAGATTGGTCTGTATGGTGTTTCTATTTTTTTTTCCCCTAATTTTGGACATTTTTAGTTTTTGAGGAAGTCATCTGTTTTATATGGATTTTAAATTTTTGGATGTTTTAACATATTCTTTTTAATGCTTTAAAGTTACATCCCGTCCTTTGACATGCTGAATGTTGCTCACATATCTTTGTTCACCAAAACTACATTTTTGTTGCTGCTGTTTGCTTTTGATCTTGATAATTTATGCTTTCATGTTTACTAATTCTGTTCTTGGGCTTATTTTGATTTTTTTCTAGCTTCTCAAGGTGAAAGCGTAACTCAATTCTTTGCAGACTTTCCTGTTTTCTTGTAAATGCAGGTAAGGCTGTTTCTTTCAAATGCCACTGTGTAGCTACATCATGGGCCTCTCATGATTGTTTAAGTAGCTTGTAATTGTTTTCTTTTTTAATCCAAGAATTATTAAGCAGTGTGTTTTCTAATTTATTTTTTCTTTGTTTTTTTCATTGCCCACATTTTATTAATTGCTTAATTTTTGCATTGTGGTCAGTGATTAAGACCTGTATGATTTCTGCTTACTGAAAACTTTTAAATGTTCTTGTGGCTTAACACATGGTCAGTTTTTGTAACTGTTCTACATGTATTTGAAAAGAATGTGCAGTCTTCCATTTTAAAACCTTTTTTATTTGAAATAATTATAGATTCATAGAAAATTGTAAAAAAAATAGTATAGAGAAATTCTGTGTCTCTTTCACCCACTTTTCCCTGATGATAACATCTGGCATAAGTATAGTAAATGGGTGTATTAATTTTCTATTGCTGTGCAGCAAATTACCATAAACTTAGTGGCTTAAAACAACACCCATTTACTAGTTCCCTGTTCTGTAGATCATAAGTCTGGGCACTTGTGGCTGGATTCTCTGCTCAGTCTCACAAGCTAAAACCAAGGGTTGACTGTACTGCACTTTCACCTGTGCTCCAGGGTCCTAATTCAACCTACGTGGTTGTGGCAGAATTCAGTTCCTTGTGGTTGTAGGACTGAGATCCCTGCTCACTTGCTAGCTATCAGCCAGTGGCCATTCTTAGCTCCTAGAAGTTGCTGTTTTCCTTGCTACATGGCCTCCTCCAGCTCCAAAGCCAGTGATGGAGTTCAAATCCCTCTCACATTTTGTGACCTCTCTCACCAGGAAGAGTCCAGTCTGGTTTTAAGGGATCACATGACTAGATCTGACCCACACAGGATAATCTCCGTATGATTTTTTGTTTATTTGCTTATTAACAATAAACATTTATTTCTCACAATTCTGGAGGTTGAGAAGTCCAAGATCACAGCGGGGCAGGTTCAGGGTTTGATGACTGTTTGTGCTCTCTTTAACGTCACGTGGCAGAAATGCAAACTCCATGACTTAAGGTCAATGGACTTGGGGCCTTAATTATATATGGAAAATCCCTTTTTCTATATAACTTAAGTATGGGAATTATATTGCATTATATTCACAGGTTCTGCCCACACTCACAGCCAGGGGATTACACAAAAGTGAGAGTCAACAGGGTCATCTTAGAATCCTACCTACCACAAATATCACAACCAGGAGATTGATGTTGGTACAATCCACAGACCTTATTCAAATTTTACCAGCTTTACATGCATGTGCACGTGTGTGTGCACGTGTGTGTGTTTATATTTTTATGTGTGTAGCCTCCTTTTCTGGCTACTAAATTATATATAGATTATAGTTAGCTTGTTGATTGGCTAATCAAGTCTAACATTTACATGATATATATACTTGGAAACTGGGTGGGATATTTCACTTTTAGGATCCTCGGGTTTTTAATTTTATGATTTTGAGGGGGTTTTTTTTGTTATAGAAAATTTTCTTCAATTATTTCTTTATTTTCTTACTTCCATTTTCTCCTTTTTATTCTAGAATGCTTCTTAGACGGATATTGAAATATCTGGATCTCTCTTCCTTGACTCTCCAGTATTCCTTTTTATTTTCTATCTGCTTGTCTATTTGCACTGAATTCTGGAAGAGCCTCTAAACTTTGTCTTCCCGTTTACTAATTGGCTCTTCAGTGACCCATTCTGCTATTTAGCCAGTGTACTAAGATTGTCCTATAACCAAACAACAGTTTAATCTTCAAGGTCTCTATTTGGCTCTTACTTATGGATGCCATGTTTACTTCTGTCTGATAATAATTTTACTTATTCTAATATCTTATTTTTCTCCATTTTGTTGCCTCGGGTATTGCTATGTCTGTTTGCCTTTCTAGTGTGGGGCAAACATTTAGTGACTTTTGGTTTTATGTGAACAGTGTGTATGTTCTTCCCACACTGTTGGCGTGAGGATGGGTGAGAGATAGGACACACCGCCTGGGGTGTGGCCAGCAGCTCTGCTTCTGGGAGAGGGTTCCTAGTTCATCTCTTGCCCTCTTCCTAGCGCACTGCCCTGACCCCCAGCCAGGTAACCATGCACTCTCAATCCTTTTGCTTTGGCACAGACTCAGATCCAACTCACTGCTTGGTACAGAGATGTGATGAGGACCAACTCTGACAGATAATCTCTATAAGTAACCGCACCACGTGCCCTGGATGCTGCCTCTTCCCAAATCCACTACCACCACACGAGGACCCTTGGAGCAGTTACCGAGTCTGGAGCATCCCTGACGTGCACACTTCACGCCTCCCTTCCCTCTCACAGAAAATCAAGATCACTTCTCATAAATAGAAAGTAACCTAAAAGTAAATGCAGTGAGGGAAAAAAAAAACCTAATCCAAAGTGATTGAATTCCACCCAAACATCATTGCTTCCTCAAAACTTCTTGTCTGAGGCCTGCCCATGGATTTTTGAAAAGAGATGTTAGTAAGTGTGAAGAGGTTTAGACACGCCATCCCCAAACCCAGGGCTTTCTCCCCAGCTCAAACAGAAGGTTTAGAATGGAATAGAAAAAGAAAAAAATTTCTTAATATGTAAGCCAATATTATTGAATGCTACATCAGTCAGCCACCTAAAAGTGTCTCCTGCACTTCAGGAAAGGGTTGGGAATGGATGTCCTCAAAGTTGTCTTCTGACACTGAAAGACTAGGTCTCTGTCCATACTGGTCGTGTCCCTCCCCTTGAGGGTGCTCACTGCTCTCAGTTACATTTCAGGGCATCCTCATCCTTGTGGCATACAGGTGCCACGTGCAAGGCAGGTTCAGTGGATGTTAATCACAATTTGCAGGGAGTAATTTTTAAACCCTTAAACATTGGTTTCTTTTCTGTAATATATGATTTCACATCTGGACAATCGAGTGGATAACAATTTTTTACCCTGAAAACTACATAATGTTTAGCAAACCAAATATTTTAGAGTCTTTGTGTTGACTTTGAAGTTACAGTGGTGACTTCCCATCTAAGAAGGAGGGCTGGGCTCACCTCGGCACCACCTCTGGTAGAATTCACTGTGGAAGAACTTCCAATCTTAGGAGAAAAATAGAAATGAGACAGTGGAATCATAGCCAACCCTGTCACAGCCTTTACAAAGTGTTTTTATATTCACTAAATAAAAATTTTTAAATGACACACTAAAATAAAGAGACTACCCAGCGACGCATTATACATCTTAAATCATGGGCGTTTCCATTTACTGTTCCTTTTTTGAGGAAAAGTGTGGGTGATCCCTGTTGTCCCCAGTGTCAGAGAGATGCTTTGCTTTTGTTTTGGTTTGGTTTAATAGAATGCCAGATTCTATTCACAGGCAGATTTTATGATACCTGAGCCGCTTCTGATGTCCAGCGCTGCTTCTTGGATCCCTGATCCAGATGGTCGAAATAATTGAATGCTTGAAAATTTTGGGGGAGTTGCACTGTAGCTGACTCTCAAGTCCACATCCCCACACACAGGGTTATATGACGTTAGCTCTGTCTGGGGTAAGTTCTCTGCTGGTCACAGTCTGACTCCCTGACATTCAGGACTGCTGTTCTTCACCAGGTACGTTTCTTTCTATTTCCTTTTCTTTTCCCAAGGTCTCCTCACAAACCCTCACTGACTGAACCCCTGTCTTGGCTCACCTTTCTCTGCTCAAATACCAACAATCTCCAACAAGAGTGACTCCAAATTCAACGTACTGGAGATGAAATTTAAAAAATTACCAGAAAGGTATATAGAACCAAGTCTGCGATTATGTGAAGCAGGGAAGTGAGGATGGGGTAGATCAGTCTCTACTCTTTGGGATCAAAGAGTAGATTTACTGTCTCTAGAAACACAAGTTAGATAATTTGCCCTTAGAACTAGTCTTTTTCCACTTAATTGTTTTCTAGGTAAAAAAATAAATGACACCGTCCAATGACCTCACAGGTCTCGGTCCAGTGAACCAAGAACAAAAGGATACAGCACTTTAAGGAAGAGGTTGGTCTTAGGGGCTCCGGGGTTGATGCCCCAAATACAATAACCGACTTTGCAAAAATAAGTCTTTGATAACTTGGCAAAATGTCAGAGAATGGACTTGAGGACACAGGGAAGGGGAAGGGGAAGCTGGGATGAAGTGAGAGAGAGTCATGGACATATATACACTACCAAATGTAAAATAGATAGCTAATGGGAAGCAGCTGCATAGCACAGGGAGATCAGCTCGGTGCTTTGTGACCACCTAGAGGGGTGGGATAGGGAGGGTGGGAGGGAGACGCAAGAGGGAGGGGATATGGGGATATATGTTTATGTATAGGGGATTCACTTTGTTATACAGCAGAAACTAACACACCATTGTAAAGCAATCATACTCCAATAAAGATGTTCAAAAAAAAAAGGAAGAAACTTGGCAAAATGTCAATGACTTGCCTGTTGGTTCTTTGTTTTAGTGTGTTGTTTTAAACAGAGGAACAAACAGCCAGTTAAAGAAACCCCAACTTACTAATCAGTTACATGCAGGTGTTTATAGATTTCTTCTGTTTTAATGAATTAGACTTGGCCTTGTGCCATCCTAGAAATGACTTAGACACTAAAAGAATGGCTGATGGCTTAGCAATAACATTTTGGAGTGATGCTGCCTTGTATCCATTCTAGACCCAAACCAGGAAGCTTCAGTTAATTACTGTGCATGTTTTAGGCATGTGCATAACTATTTTTCTTTCTAGTTTATACTTGCAAAAATCAGATCTAAAGACCCTTAGACACGATAGTTTAAAGAGCAGAGTGATGATTTCCTGTATGAGACCAACTCTTAAGCTGTTTTTAGGCAGAGAAGCACACTCTCATTTGGTCTGTTTTGACTTTTATGACTAATTTTAAAGATTGCTCTGTGCCCTCCCTTTGTTTTGCGTATTTTGTGGCTGTGTTTGGCCACGGCCATCTCTGTTCTGATGGCTCCACACTTGAGTCAGATGTGGTGGCTGTGTTTCCCCTTCCACGGCTGATACGACAACCATTGTGTGAACAATCTCCTCTCTTCAGGTTAGTGGTCAATTGTCACTCCGGTCAAAGCTCAGGACACATCACTGCTGGCCCGTGGGTCAAGGGGAACAGACATTTCACTCAATTCAACATTTTTTTTTTTTTTTTACCTACAGAATTGGTACCATATTGAGGCCTCGGAGGGGGGAGATAGGTGTGGGGGAGGAAGAGTTTGAAATGATAAGCTAAGTATAGGTTTCCCATATGTTCCGCTGAGTTCAGGGAAGAATCCATGCTGTTATGGTAACACCCTAAGAACCATAAAACAAGCAAGAAGAATAAATTTCCTCCTCTGAGCTCTTTGCTGCCACCCACAATCCTTGGTCCTAGCGTGGTGTCTTGAGCCAGCGATGGGGGAAGACCCCCTTCAGCTCGGCTCTGGGCTTTGGGATTTGACAGCACTGCTCAATCCTTGCTTTTCTCTGGGTGAAACGAGGCTGCCACTTCCCAAACACACAGGGTACTTTTTGTGGGAATCCTTGTGCCGTGCGGACTCGGAAGGGCTGCGTAAGTGTGAAATGCTGTACATTGCCTTTATAAGTACCTATCAAAACAAATGAAAACATCTCATTTAACACACAGTATTTAAGTAAACACATTACGGCTACACCAAAATAATCCTCCCAAATATTAAACAACAAATCAACCCCCTGTCAGAGCCTGACTCACTGAATAAATGGAATGAATAAAATTGTAACTTATGTGTTTGACTACGGCTCTATGAAATTGTTGAATCTGTTAGGTGTAGCGTGTGATTTCTGCACACAGTTACCAAAATAACTTCAAATGCTTTATTCTCTCTCCCAATTGAAATCAAACAGATCTGCAAGTTCCCAAATCGGGTAATACAGGCACAGGAGCGCAAATCACATTTGCTTCTCTTCTACCCCTCCTCCTGCCTGAATAGAAGCTAGCACCAGAATGTTCAGACGCAAGGACCATTATTTCCACTCCACCTGAGCACCGGTCGGGCTGCATCGTTTGTAGTGGACCATCATAGTTCCCAGAAGAACAACTCCGCCCATTACCCATGTGCCATCCAGTTGTTCACAGGGTTATAAGTGACCATAGCGGAATACAGCCTTCTCTGCCCGAGAACACATTGCTATCTATTCCTTAGGCCTGAAAGAGAAACGCTGCACCTGTCTTAAATATTCTCCCTCTGTTTATAACCTTCGTCTAAGCTTCTGTGACTGTTACCAGCCGTGAGTAGTATACCCAATCCTTCTCCAACAAATGTCATTGCGGTTCCAAAAGAGGATGGGAAAGTCTCAACATAATCCCACGGGAGAAATCTTATTGTTCCTCCAAAGCGTATTTTGTATCGAAACCAATGCCTAATATCTGTGACATTCTAGAGCGTTAAAGGAAGGATTTGGCTCTGCTGGTGCACAGCCGTCTGAGACTCCAGCATCTTCAGTCAATCAGAATAGTTCTGGTTAAAGCACATATGCTGGCCAACAGAATCAGGGCTGATTTCCAGCTCATTCCTAATATGCCCCTGCCCCCACCCCTGCCCCAAACACTCTCTCAATTGCCCCACTCCTTTTGGGCCACGTTCTTATGGGTACCATTGTGAATACACGTTACGACATGCCCGAACACCCCATGTATTTACTTATCATTCAATGACTATTTTTCAAGCCCCTGCTTTGGGTGTTGGACTACAAGGGTGAGCAGCAACACACTCATACTTGCTCAAAATGTATGCAATCTAGACTATCTGTCAGAGGACAAAATGCTGCAACCCCCTTGCAACAGCCAAGATTTCAAGCTAAGAATGCCAATTAAATGTCGATCAGGTGATAATAATGCTTTGAAAGGTCATAATTATAATTTTATTAAGCTGTGATCAGGGAGATAAGATAAATGTCATAGAAATGTGTTTAATATTGGTTACATATTACATTATAGAAAAATTATGAATTTGTGTATCTTGTGTACATTCAAATTTGGATATGTTTAAGGGCAAAAGCCGAGTCTATTTTTTTTTTTTATCTGCTGGATGAGGAATTGATTTTAATTCTTTCTCTGCTAATTAAAAGAGAATTAGAGGGACTCCCTTGGTGATGCAGTGGTTAAGACTCTATGCTCTCAATGCAGGGGGTCTGGGTTCGATCCCTGGTCAGGGAACTAGATCCCACATGCATGCTGCAACTAAGAGCTCGCATGCCACAACTAAGGAGCCCATGGCTGCAACTAAGGAGACCAAGTGCTGCAACTAAAGAGCCTGCAAGTCACAACTAAGACCCGGTGCAACCAAATAAATAATGAAATAAATAAAATAATAATCATCATAAAAATTTTTGAAAAGGAGAATTAGAAAAACAAACTACTAAAGCACTAAATACATTTTGATTACTTATGGATATAAGCAGTTATTTGCGTTTCATTCCTTTGCTTACTGAAAGTATAATGATAGGTGAAATTAAGAGTTAATAGTGTAATAGTGAGGGTTTATTTGGCAGATGGAATGAGGTCTGCTGTTTTCCCACCTTGTAGTTGGGAATGTGAAGTTACAGTGTTTGCTCTTGGGTAAAGTCATGCAGCATTTAGCCCCTATTCAAATAAATCGAGCTATTCAGGAATGGAAAAAGGCTCCAGCTGGGGTAGAAGGCGATGAGTGTGGTTGCAGCTGGGCTCCATTTAAGGTGCCTGGGGGAGCCAGGGAGAGCCCTCCAGCAGACAGCTGGGCGGGGAGGGTCAGCTCAGGATGGGGACCGGATATGAGGGAGGAGATGGGATGATAGCTTGATGGAGGAAGGTTCAGCAGAAGGAATTTTTTTGGCTTAGAACAACACAAATTTATTATCTTACAGTTTTGGAGGTCAGAGTCCAAAATGGGTCTCAAGGGGAAAAAATCAAGGTGGAGGCAGGGCTGTACTCCTTCCTGGAGGCCCTAGGGGAGAACCTATTTCCTTTCCCTTTCCAGCTTCTGGAACCTTGGTTTGTGGCCTCTTCCTCCTACCTCAAGGCCAGCAGTGTTGGGCTGAGTCTTTCCCACACGACCATCTATCTGGTTCTGTATTCAGATTCCCCCTCCAACCCCCCTATTTTTCTTTTCTAGGATTTTTTTAAACATAGTGGAGAGTGGCGCTTACAGACCAAGGCAAAGGAGAGAATGGAAGTGGACACACCAGGCTGCCTAAGGATGAAGGTGAAGTAGCTGAGGCTACTGGTGCATATTGGGTGGGGTGTGCTCCTGGAAGGGGGACCCGCTTCTCGGTGAGGGGCACATGGCGTGAGTGGGCGGGGGGAGGAGATGAGAGAAACCTTCAGCGGAAGAGGGAGGACTTGAGTCTCTCCGGAGTGACTGCTTCCTCATACGGAGGTGGAGGGTGGGTCTTCATCTGAGAAGAAGGTGCCTCAGGTGGGACCTTGGAGAAGGTGGGTGGGGCCACCAGCTGGAGGAGGCCCCGGAGCTGGGAGGTGGTCTGGATTTAGAGAGGGTCCGTGATCCTGCTTTGGGGTTTCCTAACAGGGTTCAGCAGATCTGGAGTGAGACGGGAGAAAATGATGGGAGGGGACTGAAAATCACTCCTGCAGGCAAAAGTGAGGAGATGGACCCACGAGAAGGCCGGGGGCAAGCTTCCTGAGGCTGGTCGCCCAGTTAGTCGCCTGGGGAGGCTTCGGCAGTGCCAGGGCTGGGGTCCCACCCAGATCAGTTAAGTCAGGTGTCTGGGGTGGGAGCCAGCTTTGGTATATTTTAAAAGCTCCCCAGGTGATTCCAGGGCCAGTCAGAGCTGAGAACTGCTGGTGGGACACAAGGAAATGCACCGTCAACACACCAGAACTTTTGGAGAAGCTAGAAGGGGACTGAGGATGCCATGGAAGATGGGAGGAAATGAGAGGAACTCACCTGAGCACACACAGGAGTGAGTGGTGGACATGTGTACACACGATATGTGTGCGCACAAGCAAGGTAAGATGGTGGCTCAGCACGTAGAGGAGATTTATAGAACTGGAGCACAGGATTGAGAAAAGTGTATTTGTGAGTGTATTTGGATCTTTTAGAAAGATAGCAAAACTGAATCTCATTTGACTATTCATTTAACAAATCACCTTTATAAAATATTTGAGCAAACATGAGGAGTAAATATTTGAGTGTCCTAGAAGTTCAGGCTGCCCATCACTAAGGAGAGAGATTTAAAGAGTCCTGGAAACTGGGGTCCAGTCTGTGCTGCAAAGGAACTCCCAGCTCCGAAACTCATTCATGACTCAGAGAAGGAGCGTTGGCTGGTGTGCAAGGAAAACAGGAGGAAATGCGAGAAAGTAGGCGGGGTGCTGGGGCCTGAGATGACACCAGGACATGATGAGGTTCTCAGGCCTGGATGATGGCAACATTTGGGGACAGAAGAAGACCATGCACCCCCCCTCTCTGCTGTACCCCCAGACCCCAAGACACCACACCCGCCCAGCATACAGGCATTGTTGAAAGGGACTACCAAAAGCGCGTCCAGAATGTCTTTGCAGTGGACAGTTATGAAGGCTGGTCCTTGCTTACTGGGTTAGCGCAGTTTCGGTACACAGTTCGGTTATTTATTACCTTTGTGGAATCTGGCAAGTTACTCCTAAGTATGGTTTTCACATTCTTATATTGGGGCTACTTATAAAACTCACCTCCTAGGATTAAGGATTACATGAGAGGATGCATGCAAAGTGTTTTTCACAGTGTCAGGTGCAGGGTGAGAGTTCTGCGGGTAGGCACTCTGGCTACCTGGAAGGTTCCAATGGCCAGTCGGCAAGGCTGGCAGGGTGACCCCTCTGGGTCCCTTCTCCTGGGTGCATGGAGCTGTGGGGCGGTGCCCACTTGTTATCAAGACTCTTTGCCATTAAATCTTCACAAAATCGGGTCCCTAGTTAAATTCTCTTGCACCAAGAGTGGATTGCATTAGTTCCTAGAGAACTGAGGAACACTGGGTGGGTGTTGGGTCTTATGTGGTCTTGACCCCTCATCCTGCCTTGCTAAGGGAAGACCTGGCCATTCCACCCCGACCCCCAGCTGGAGGTAATGTTTCTCTTTTCTCCTCTGAGCTCCCTCACAGCCCTGAGCTCACTGCTTTGTTAAGTATCTGCTTCATTTTCCTCCTAGGCTGCAGGGCCTTAGGGACAGGCTCACATCCATCCCTTTCACCTTTACCTTGTCACAGCACTTAGTTCTCTGTCTGACCTTCACCACCGATTTATTGCACTAATGAACGAGGGAGTGTTTCAAAACACCAACCACTAAAACAAGTATATGCAGATCTGGATATAAGTATATGCAGATTTTTTAACCTTCTTAATTTTAACAAAATGGACATTTTCCATTCTAGAAGTGGCAATGATCATTTTGCTTTACAAAGCTGCCGCAGTTGCTTTACAAAGTAAAGATGGGTCTACAAAGATGACAACGTTTTACTGAGGTCATGTTGGTGGAAAAGAACTCTCCAATTTTTCTCCTCTGAAAATAGATTCCCTTTAGTTATTTATTTAATAGCTGTGATCACAGGTAGAGAAGATAACATTTTTTGCTCTAGAGTATATATATATGAAGAGATAACATTTCACGAGAAAAAGTGCCCAAAGCAGAAACCGCTTTCCCCCTGGAACACTGGTTAAGATGAACAGCCCCAGTGGGCTCTCAGAGGAACATGTCATAACAACGTAGTCTCTCAGGGATGTCACAAAAACGTGCTGAGGTCAGACCACCTCCTCCATTCCGCATGAAAGAGACACACCAGAAAGCTGGAAACTGCCTTCCTGGGCTCTGCAGAATGAATCACTCCATCTATATTTTAAGTCCCCAAGCACTGAAGTGTACACAAGATTAATCAGATTCAGAACGTGGCTTTTAAAAAAATCACATATGCAACAAACTCCCTTTACCCTTTCCCTTAAATGACTACAAAGATCAGTTCATTGTTCTTAAACATTCGGACAAAAACAACAACAACAAAAAACCCACGTAGGTAATTTTTTTAAACCAAAGAAACTAAAGGTACCTAATGCCCAAGGAGCAAACTGGAAACTTGAAAGCAGCTGGGCAAGTACTGATGGCCCCATAAAGCACTGCCCTGCCTCTGCCTGATGCCTAATTACTCATCGGTATGGCCTTTGTTCAGCCAGTGCCTGCTTTTACAATGCAGTCAAACAAGGTAGAACTGTGTCCATTTATGGGAAAGTCAAAGACCAATAAATAAAAAGTTTAATTTCCTGATTCCCTGAAGTCGATGGGGCTTAGAAAATACTCACCAATCCTTGCAATGAGTCTTTTAAAAAACCGTGTGAGCAGCACCTCGTATCAAATTTCATTGCTCATAAAAGAGAATCAGATTATGTTAAGTGAAATAACAGCAGGGTACGCCGTGCGGTGTGTTTACAACTACAAAACTATCTGCTTAGGGCAAAAGACGGGAAATTTACAATTGCTATGAGACGTTGTGATGGGGGCAGGATTTGGGGAGACTGTTTTCCCTGTTTTCTAAATTTTCTGCTGCTATTTTCATTTCACAACAGCAACAAAAAATTAGACATCAATCGGTAAAACATTTAGTTAATTGTTTAGCAGATCTTACTCCTCAGAACAAAGAGCATCACATGAGGCTTCCAACGTTAAGCGAATCAACTAAAAACCAAGAAATTCAATTAAGTATCGGAGGACTGAGCGTCTTAGCTTTCATCTGGAGGACGGTTGATTTTTACAGATGTCCAAAGTAACTCCATTAATAGAAAATAATCCTTCATCACGTCTCTCCACTTATTGAATTCTATCAGGTCATTAATAATATTTAGGAAACTTTTTCTCCCTCACTTTGATATGGAAAGATGAGACAATGAACCGGGTGTATAATTCCTATCTCTCGTCATTTCCCACTGTTTAGAAAACGGCTTGGGAGAGACTAGCTGGATTGCTCACATGGACTGTTTACAAGGAGCAGACCCTGCATGAAAGTGGACAGAACATGCACTGACTTAATGCAGCCCACACGGTCAGGCTGATCAGGTCAATGCCAGCTTTCCATCCAGGGACTGTGTCCAAGGGACTCGCTGCTGGGCTGCTGCTGTGTCAGCTGACATGGAAGAGCTGGAGACGAGACATTTGCTGGGCTGGCTCTCTTGCCTCCTCCTTTCTGCTTTTCCCCATCACCTTCACTGGCTTCCCTTTTTTCCAACCATTTCTCAAATGGTGGTCCTTAGAGTTCCGCTCTTTGCCCTCTCCCTTCCCCTCCCTCCTCTCACTTGCATGCATTTTGTTGGTCAATTACTTAGGTAGACAACCATTTATTCAGCAAAACTGGCTGCACCCTCTCCGGGGGCACAGGAGCTTCAAGAAAAAGGAGAGTGGCTTCCCTCTGGGAGGGCACATTCCCGTGGGGAGGAAACATGCAGACCAGCAGAAATGATTTAACTTTAACTAGATACATGCCCCAAGGCAGGGCCTGGCTTGGGCTGGCTCCTTACATGTCCCAGAAGCACGTACCTCAGCAAGTCCAAATGTTAGCTCAAGCTCCCCTCCCCCTTGTACCCCACATTTTGGTTAAAGACACCACCATCTATCTAGTCACCAAAGCCCAGATCTAGATGCCTCCCTCCCTTCTCTCACCCCCAGCATCCTGTCTTTCTGCCTTAGGAACGTCTCTTTAATAATTTCCTTCTTTCCGTTCCCACCACAACTGGGGCACAGCCATCCCTCACCTGTTGTCATCTTTCGTCATATGCTCTTGCCCCTCCATGGCCACCGGGCTCAGAGTAATTACTCTAAAACACACCTAACTGCATGGTGCCCTTGCTTGAAAAACATTCAAGGCTCCAGGCAGTGAATCAAGTTCACTTCCCTGCCGTAGCCCTCAGCCACTACTGTCAACCGCCACGTGCAGCCTCTAAACACACACTTCCTACGCCACCTCTGGGCCTTGAGTGCCTGTCACTTCCCAAGCACATGGCGCTCACGGACACCACTGAGCCTTGGTTCATGCTGTTCTGTCTACCTAGACCGCTTCCCCCACGTCCTATCAGAAGGAGCAATCCTGGGAAAAATCCTGTTCGTCTGTTGTTCGGGTCCCAAGTACTGTGCCATCTTCTCAGGATCCTCTCACTCCCCAGTCCTGCCCCTAGGGTGTCTCCTTTCTGATAAAAACACAGAAAGTATTCGCCATCAGGAGTGAGATCTCCAAGAGAGCTTCTAGCTACACCCAGAGAGCTTCTAGCTACAGAATCGTCCCTGGCAAAGCTTGTGGGTAGGGATGACAATACCAGGCCTCGGTATTTCTGAGTACTAGGAAATTTTTTAAGATTAAAAAATACTCATATTTTTAAAAATAAAAAAATCTGAATTAAGACTGAAGATATACTCAGATAATTATAGGCAGCAGTAAATTTGCAGATTAAATGAGGTTGCACTCATTGAGAAAGCATTCTGACCACACCTTTCCCGCCTAAAAAATTCCTTTCAGGGTATCTGATTGTTGCTCCAATGTCTGTTTCCAGGGTTACTAATGAAATTGAGGTGTGTGTGTTTTTATGTGTATTAGTAATTCGTATTTCTCCCAGAGTCCTTGATGAAATCCTCTTAAAGTGCAGGTGGAGGTGGGAGTAGGGAATGGGGGCAGAGGCCACATGGGGGGAGACTTCTCAGAAGAGGAGAGTAGAGAGAAGTTCCCATTCCCTCCCTTCCTGGAGCCTGACCACCTCCCACCCATCTGTGCTAGAGCCCCTCCCCTGCCCTCCCTTTTTTCCTTCAAGAACAAAATCGTATACAATTTCACTTCTTCCCTGGGACGATTTACTCTCATTGGGACTTCTCCCTTGGTCCTTCTTCTAGAGACACTTGATCAGGAAGGATAGGGGCCTTCAATCCTACATGCTGACCCACAGTTGGCTGGAGAGCATGTTAGGACTAGGGGCAGAAGATGATGACAGTCATACCTCACATAAAAATAAAATACAATGTAGGTTCGTTATTGAAATGTTTGCAGTCGGTCTTCAAGACTGTCCCCAAAGATGCATGCCTCACTGTATTCATGCCCTGTGTAGTCCCCTCCCAGATTGAATCGGGGCTGGCTTCTTGTGACCAACAGAAATGGTGGAGGTGATCATACTGACTTCTGAGGCTAGGTCATAAAAATGGATAGAGCTTCTGCCTGGCATTCTCTCTCTCTGTCTCTTAGGACACTCGCTAGGCTCTGAAGAAGCCCAAACCGGCCCTCATGAAGAGCCCTGTGCTGATGAAACTGAGGCCCCCAACCTACAGCCAGCCTCCACCACCAGATCCGAGTAGGGAAGCCTTCAGATGTTTCCAGCCCTCAGTTTTTAAGTCTCCACACAAGACCCCAGAGAAACCGTCCCCTTCCTGAATTCCTGACTCACCGAGTGGTTGTTCTGCACCATTATGTTTTGAGGTAATTTTTTATGCAGCCTCAGCAGCTGGACCAAGATAGTGAAAAGCCAGTAATTAGAAGTTTTCCCCAATATTGTGATCACCAAGTGTGAGCATGCCTCACAGGCTCTAAGGTCGAGCAGAGATGTCTGATAAATGCCTGTTGGAAAGAATAGCTATTCACGGACGAGGCTCTGTAGTTAGATGTATAGACAGACAGCTACGTAGGATATTGGTTAAGATACCCATGTTCAAAGTCTTAAAAATGCATGGTAGGCGACCATACAGATGAATACCACAAGAGGGCAGGTGTACATATGGAAATAGGGCTTTCATGGACTTAACCCTAGTCTCTCATGTTGACTTTTTTTTTTTTTTTTTTGCATTTCACTGATGATTTTGTTAGATATTGATCACTGCCTACAGATGGGCTTCATTTTGAAGAAGTGAATCTACATTTCAAAACGCAACCATCTAGGAAAGACTTCAGTAGGAAAGGTCCCCTAATAGTTTATTTAACAAAGCCATATTTGTATTTCTTATAAAACATATTTTTGTAATGAAAACACCTACAATTTCATTACTAAGAAAAATTGAGCTGCTATTTTTAAATGTCAGTGGGATAAACATTTCCTGACTTTATATCACTGCATGAATGCAGATGTGCTATTCACTCAATCTCATTTATTTCATAATGGGATTAAATAATGCTTCATTATTTCATAATGAGCAAAGTAATATGTGATTTTGAAAAAAGAAGCAATTACACTTATTTTTCTTTCACCTCAGAACCCCCCTCCCTCAATGCATTCTGGCATTAAAATGAACTAATTTGTTGGGTAATTTAAAGTCGCCTCAATTTCTCCAGAAAGATGAAGAAATAGGCTTCTCAGACCCTGGGGTTTTACTGATTACAAATGTTTTACTCAAAATGTTTCTTGTAAACTCCAGATAGCCTCGCTCATGGAGTGCTTCTTACACAATACGCATTCAGTATTTTTTTTTTTTTTTTTTTTTTTTTGCGATACGCGGGCCTCTCACTGCTGTGGCCTCTCCCTTCGCGGAGCACAGGCTCCCGACGCACAGGCTCAGTGGCCATGGCTCACGGGCCCAGCCGCTCCGCGGCATGTGGGATCCTCCTGGACCGGGGCACGAACCCATGTCCCCTGCATTGGCAGGCGGACTCTCAACCACTGTACCACCAGGGAAGCCCCATTCAGTGCTTTTTTGTGGCTGGTCAGTGCACAGTTTAATTGCACTTATGGTACCAACAGCGCTGAAACGCTGAAGGCTTTAATGGGTCACTCACTTGCAATTTGACCCTCACCAACCCAGAGCCGCCGAGTGGAGGCCCTAGAGCTCAATGGTAGAGTGTTGGTGTTAGGAGTCCTGTGACCTTGGACAGCTCAGGAGCTGCTCTGAACCTCAGCTGTCTCATCTGTAAAATGGAGCTCTACTTCCGTTTTTCTCAAGAGGGTGTTGTGAGGATGGCATGAGATACGGATGTAAAGCACTTGACCTTGTGCCTGGCATATAGCGGGCTGTTCTACCTCCCCCCACCCCAGCTATGCCTCTCCTGTGACCACACAACACCTGTGGGGCATCTCCTACATGACCTGGGACATAGCAGCACTTGGCAGACAGTTAGCTGCGATTACTGCCCTGCTTTTTGTTCTATAAACATCTTTAAAAATGATTTCGAAAGTGAAGTTGCTAAACAAGTGTTGCATCTCCATTACTAGCTGTGTACAAATGCATGCCCTCTCTACAGTCTTCTAGAAGATTCCTCCAGAACGGGTGTTCCTTTCCATGCTTCCATGCTGCATCTAAAGATACAACTACTACCACTGGAAAAACTCCCAGATCAATGAAGGCTTGAGTCCCATTTTCCTGGTCGGTGATGGTGGAGACGGACACACTGATCTATTACAAAAGGCAGTGACTTCCAAAGCAGCCCATCTACTGGTTTCCCCTCTGAAGGTTTGCTGCAAAGGGATTCTAGGAAGATTTCACACAACTGCCACAAACCCACATCAGAGGCCACAATAACAAATTAGCTGTAGAGGGACATTAGCTGTGTTTCCATGTCCGAGGTGCTGAGGTGGGAATCATTTACGACAGAACATGCACTGTTTGCATTAAGCAGACCCGGCTTATGCAGTGACTCCAAATGGAGTTCTTTAAAGCTCTGCTCCCTTCCAGGCCAACACACAAAGTCAGATGTTTTTATACAGGAGAAGTCTTACAACAGCTGCATTTTTTCCCCTTCAACATGCCAAATGCTTCTTATCATTTCATGGTCCCAAATATATTTTACTATGAGTTTTTTTTTTTTTTTAAGCACCAGTAACTTGCATAACCTTTAACCTGTGAGTGTAAACATGCTAAATTTGGACAGGCAGTAAACTGTGACTCTAGTCTTAAAGCCACTTGGGTTAGCCTGGACAAATCTCTTAACCTCTCAGCTGGAGAATCTTTTAAGAGACTTTTGTGGCTTTAACATTCCCAGAGTCACACTGGGCACTTCCCAAATCCCACGCTGGGCGGGGTTGGTGCCCTCCTCTGGGCTCCGGGGTGCCCTGAGCTCACTTCTGTTGGGCGCTGCTCCTCTGACCCTGAGGCTCTCCTCACTGGTTAGTCTCCCACTCCACAGTGTGTTCCTCGAGCACAGGGACTGTGTCTTACCACTGTAGCATCTGTCATAGTTCAGGCAGCTGTAACAAGATATCATAGACTGGTATGTCTGAAACAGCAAATGTTTATTTATTTATTTAAAAATTGGGACTCTTTTTTTTTTTAAGATAGATTGTATTGATTTTATTTTATTTATTTATTTTGGCTGTGTTGGGTCTTCGTTGCTGCATGTGGGCTTTCTCTAGTAGCAGCGAGTGGGGGCTACTCTTCGTTGCGGTGCGCGGGCTTCTCACTGCAGTGGCTTCCCTTGTTGCAGAGCACGGGCTCTAGGTGTGCGGGCTTCAGTAGCTGTGGCACGTGGGCTCAGTGGCTCGCCGGCTCTAGAACACAGGCTCAGTAGTTGTGGCGCACGGGCTTAGTTGCTCCGCTGCGTGTGGGATCTTCCCGGACCACGGATTGAACCCATGTCCCCTGCATTGGCAGGCAGGTTCTTAACCACTGCACCATGAGGGAAGCCCAGCAAACATTTATTACTCATTGTTCTGGAGGCTGGGAAGCCAGCCCGGTTGGGTTCTAGTGAAAGCTCTCTTCCTGGTTTGCAGACAGCTGTCTTCTTCTTGTAACCTCACATGTCAGAGAGACAGAGAGAGAGAAAGAGAGAGCGAGCGCTCTGGTCTCTTACTCTTCTTATAAGGGTGCCGACCACATCATGGGGGCTCCACCGCATGACCTCCCAAGGGCCTCACCTTCGAATACCATCACACTGGTGGTTAAGATTTCAGCACATGAATTCTGGGGGGGACACAAACATGCAGTCCACAACAGTATCCCAAGAGCCTCACACAGACCTGGACCATCTCCCAAGATCACAACATGAATGGTGCCCCCTGGAGTTGTACCATATGGTGGCCCATCTTATTAGCACTCAAATACTTGTTGAATAAGACATTTAATAAATGATAACATATTTCTGATTCAAAACTTTTTAAAATATTTTTATTCCAGTTAAGTTTGGTGTTGTTTCATAATAATGTAAAATGCAATGCTTAAATAGAAAAGGACATTTTAAATTAAAGTCATGCTTTCAAAGAACTTAAGTTAATAGATTTTTTTTTTTCTGAATGACTCTAAGCATGACTTAAATATTCTAACAGGCCAATGGTTTATTGATCAGAAAACTTAGGTATTAAATTACTGGCTGAATACTGCCCTAGGAATCCCATTTGTCTTTAGATTATAGGGTGATTAATTTGATAAATATCCAAGATATATTTTCATCTTTGTAACATCTAAAAGCATAATCTGATGTTCATTGTTCTTCTCTGCAGAGACGTTCTAAAGAAGGGTCTGATCCCCCAATTAAGCAATCGAAATTTTTTCCACGTGTCAATATGCCCCAAATTCAGATTAGTGAAAACATCTCCCTTACGTGTATTTTTTTAACCTTGTTCTCTCAAGATTCTTCCCCTACTGGAGACACAAAATTAAACAAATCCTGTTGACTCTGGAAAGTAACAAAGATGGATTTAAGTTAATCCAGTGCTTGAAGTGGGACCCGGGGCAGCTTGCCAAGATCATGTTATTCTTTTGTTTGGAATCCTACCATCCACCACCCACTGCCAGGAAGCTCCCTCCTTCCCTTCTTACTCTCCTCTCTTCTTTCTTCCCATCTAGCTGCCTGGGGTCCCAACCACCTGTGCCAAGCGGGAAAGAAGACCCCTGGGAGGTCACACAGGGGGAAGGGGGAGGCCCCTGGGCTCCGCAGACTCTGCCATCCTGGGGTAAGCCCGTGGGGACCTCAGGGCGGCTCAGTCTGTACGTAGATATATCAGTGTCAGGGCCTGACTGTAAGTGTTGGTACTGGGTTTAGTGATCTGACTGATGCTGCCTTGCAGCTCCTGGCTCAGCCGGGTAGCTCATCCCCTGGGAAATCTCCGCTCTCTGGTCACCGTCCTTTTCCCCACTTCATGGCCTCTCCTAGTGTGGCCTTCAGAGCCAGGGAGAATTCTCCATTTTGGCATCAGCCTTCTGCTCTAGCCTGTGAGCTCTCAGAGGGAGGGAAAGTTCACTTTCTTCTTCATATCTTTAATCTTGGTGCAGAGCAGGCCCTTCACTGGCTGGAAAAGTGAATGAATGAATGAGCAGAAACCAAAGGAGAGGGTGTGCACGGAAGTGCTTTGTAAACAGCAAAGCACTAGGCGAAGCACATGAACGTCAGTGACTATTCTCTTTACATCTGCCACAGCCAGGGCCTTGCCCAGCATGGAGCAGGAGCTCAGCACCACCTTTGGAAATGAAGTCTGGAAGGCTGAAGGGAGCCCACGGCGGCAGGCTGGGCCCCAGGAAGCAGAGACTCAGGTGCCGTCCAGTGTGCAGATGTTCGCTCGGGAGAGCTTTTGGGACCAGACCTCTGGGAGGGAGGAGAAGGAAGTGGGACTGGCAGAGGGAGAAGTTGGGCTGTGATGCTAATGGCCCTTGGCTGTCCCCATGGGGAGACCTGAGCTAGGATGGCCCTTCAGAGTTGTTCTGACTTGGGTCAAGATGGCCTGGCCTTTATCCCCTGCACTGATCAGACAGCGGATGTGGGTCGCCCAGGAAGGGGCATGACTTTGGGCCAGGCAGCCCTTCAATCTCCAAAGGTGTGTGCGGCGGGGGAGTATGTCTGGCAGCACTACAGAGTCTACTACACCTGCTCTTATGCAATCCATGACCCGAGGGAGCGTACTTGGAGCTGAGGAAGCTGGGCTTGGTGAATCCTTCACCCACAGTGGAGGCCACCTTGAGCTTGAAAAACACAGCCTGGTGTATACATGGAGGGGGGCGGGTCTTTGCTGCTAAAGTGGCTCTGTACTAGGCCAGGTGCTGGGACCCTCAAACGTCCAAGGCTAGGCCTCTGGGATGCTGGAACGTTCTGTCTCTTGCTCTGAGTGTGGGGTTACATCAAGTGGTGCACTTATGACACTGACTTTCCTATATACGTTATGTAAACTACATCTCAGTAATGCTCTTCAAATCATTTTAAAAGTTTGCAAGAAATGTGTCATGTTCAATCTTCCAGTCTGCCTCCTGTTTCTCCTTTTAAAAGAGAAAACATCATGGAGGTTTTATGACGCACAATTCTGCCAACCCCAAGATGGAAACAAACACTTTAAAACTAAACTATGAACTGAGCCAGAACATCAAAATAATCTTTGGAACAAAAGCTGAATTTCACTTTACATTTGGACACCTCTCCATTCCCTACTCAAACCCTTTAACAGCCTCCCATCTCACTCAAAAGAAAAAATTAAAACTTTTTTTGTGGGGAGTTGGGATTGCAACTATTTTTAGTTTTTGTCACCAAACTTTCACTGTGCCTCTACTCTGCCAGCCACTGCTCTGGCTCTGGGCTTGGAAACAAGGGTGAATGAGGCCCAGTCCCTGCCCACAAGGGGCACACGGGAGCTTCCATGCACACGTGCCAGCTATGTGGTGGCTGAGCTGGGTGCATGTGTTGGGGGGAGACGAGGATCAGCAGGGACTTTCTGGAATGAGTTCTCCCTTGCCAGTTTGGAGAACTTGTGATCTAAATGGTCTGGCTTGTCTCCTGGAAACCCCATTTTGCTTGCGTCTGCTCTCCCAACTCCAGATCACCCTGGCCACTCCACGGTGATGGCTCCTATGTTGCCTCTGTGCGTTTGTACTCTTGCCTTTGTACGCCCTTCCTTGTCTTTCTGTGCAAAAAGGCGCTTGCTCTCAGATCCCCGGGCTTGCTGCTGGAGGGCCAGTGGCTTCCCCTGGAATCCTCTGCACCCAAGCCTCCTCTCACAAAACCCTTGCTGCAGTGTCTCCAAGTTCCCTGTTCGGTGCTCCATTAAACTCATACAGAGTCAGCTACTCTTCTCTGGTCTCTTTTTTTTAAACGGCAGAACTGTACATCCCACCTTCTGGAAGGTTCCTTCCTCATCTCAGTCCTCTTAAACTTCCATTTAAGATTAGCCCACAATACCAAGGTGGGCGTGGGAGCCTGGGAGACCTGAGGGCCTGAGTGACACCTTCAGACTGAGCCTGACCAGCAACGACCCCCCCACCTCTTCCTTCAGCCCCACTGATCCCTTTTCTCTGGAAGGTGTAAAGAACCAGATCTTTTGTTTCCGTTCAGACCCCAAACAGCCTCAAAACCACAGGACACACGCTGGTGACGTTTTTGGGCTTTTCACTTTGTTGTCTGCCCTCTCGCAACACTCCCACAGCGTTGCTCCCAGCTCCAGGGGAAGGAGCATCCTGCCAACGACCTTTGGAGCATCAGGCGTTGTCCCCGTATCCTTTCACTATCGTTTGGGAAGTTCTCAGAGTAATACTGGGCAGCAGGGAGTCTTGGGAGATTAGGAAACGCAGCAGCCAGAGGGTGTTTTGTTTCCACAGACCCTGGAATTCATTTGCTTCTCTTGAGCCTGCCGCAATTCACAGCTGGGAACAGAGATCCAAGACTACAACATTTGTCCAGCTTAGAATAAAAAAGTCACTGCAGATAATTCTGAAAGGCTGAGACTTAAGAATTGATGATACCAAGAGGGAAAATAATCATTGCCATAGAAAGCCTTCCAGCCTGTCCACACGTGTCAACCCAGCTGATTCTCTGTCCCCTCCAGAGCCCCGTCTCCAGAGCCGGAGCAAGGAGGAGACTGACTATTTGTAAATTCAAACTGCGTAGACTGCCATTGAAAGTAATTGACCTCAAATCTTTTCTTTAATGTGTTTTTAAATCCCTGGGTACATATTTGCCGATATAACAGTCATAGCGAGGCTGCGAAGAGCTGGAATGAACCTAAAATACTTTTCACACACCTACAGGGTCACTTCAAACCTACCTATCAACTCTCTGTAGAGCCTCACACCTTGATGTTTCAGGGCCTGTAGAGGATTTGGTTGATTGGGGACTGACGCAAGCTTCCTCTCTCATTTTGAAATTGGCCGATCATAGGGGTGATTTCAAGTCAGCTTCATATTAAAGATGTTACAAAAAAAGAATGAGCTAATGCAGAAAGACAATTCCTCCCAACATTGTTAATGCTACATACAATGACGGCAAATGCGATGTCAAAAATCACCTATTGGGCGCAGTGGTTGAGAGTCCGCCTGCCGATGCAGGGCGTGCCCCGGTCCGGGAAGATCCCACATGTCGCAGAGTGGCTGGGCCCGTGAGCCATGGCCGCTGAGCCTGCGCGTCCGGAGCCTGTGCGCCGCAACGGGAGAGGCCACAGCAGTGAGAGGCCCGCGTACCGCAAAAAAAAAAAAAAATCACCTATTGTAAAGAAATAAAAACGGCCAACAAGCACCGGAAAAGACGTTAACATCACTAATCATCAGCGAAATGCAAATCAAAACCACCATGAGATCTCACCTCACACCCATCAAGATTACTACTATCAAAAAAATAGAAAATAGCAAGTGTTGGTGAGGATGTGGAGAAATGGGAATCCATGTGCACTGTTAATGGGAACGCAAAATGGTGCAGCTGCTGTGGAAAACAGTATGGTGGGTCCTCAAACAATTAAAAATAGAATTACCTTATGATCCAGCAATCCCACTTCTGGGTATATATCCTGAAGAATTGAAAACAGTCTTGAAGAGACATTTGTACACCCAAATTCATAGCAGCACTATTCACAATAGTCAAAAGGGGAAGCAACCTAAGTGTCCATCAGTGGATGAATGAATAAAGAAAATGTGAAATATATATATATATATATATATATATATATTATATACACAATGGAATATTATTCAGCCTTAAGAAGGAAGGAAATCCTATCACATGCTGCATCATGCATGAACCTTGAGGACATTACAATAAGCGATATAAGCCAGTCACAAAAGAACAAATACTGGATGATTCCACTTATATGAGACCCCTAGAGCAGCCAAAATCCTAGAGACGGAAAGTAGAAGCATGGTTGCCAGGGCTGGGAAAATGGGGAGTTGTTGTTAAATGGCGACAGAGTTTCAGTTTTGCAAGATGAAAAGTTGCGTAGATTGGTTGCACAACAATGTGAATATACTTAACAAAACTCAACTGAATACTTAGAAATAGTTAAGATGGTATGTTTTATGTTATGTGTATTTTACCTTAATTTTTAAAAAATTACATGTGGCTGCCGCCCCACTGTAATTGTCATTGAACATCCAGGAGTGTCCTGCTCAAGTGTGTGTCACCCAGGTGTGTTGAGTCCTTGACTGTATCTTCCTGACCCATGCCCACCATGGTCCCTGGACAGGGTCTGGCAAATAGGTGATCGGCACTCTTTTACTGAATGTCTGAGGAAAAGAGGGAGAGAGGGAGGGAGGAAGGGAAAAAGGGATGAATAGAAAATCCACAAAAGATAAATTACAAATGGACAGTAACCAAATGAGAAAAGTTTCAGCTTCACTAGTAATCAAAGAAAAGCCCATTAAAGCAACAATGAGTTTCCATTTCTCACCATGAAATGAGCAAAGATTTTTATTATTATAATTTAAATACTTAATGCTAGCAAGGATTTGCTGAGATGGATAACTTCAGACAGAATTGGTACATTTCTATAAGAAATGTAGTGGTACATATGAACAGCTCTTATAAAAATTCATATCATTTGACCCAATAATCCCCTATCTAAAAACATATCCTAAGGAATTGATAAGATACTTAGACAAAGATTTAGGGGCAAAGATGCTTATTACAGAGTCATTTATAATAGCTCAAAGACCAGAGCTAAATATCTGGCAAATGGTATGAGATGAAAAATTTTGTAGTTACTAAAAATTTTGTAGTTACTAAAAATTTTGTAGTTACTAAAAATCATATCTTAGAAAAATATTGAATGATGTAAGAAATTGTTACAGTGATATATACATATAGATTATGCATGTAATAAGACAGGTTTTGTAAAAAAAAAACAAAACACATTGAAAACAGAGAGGAAATATAATACATCAAAATGTAATGCTTGATTTCTATATGAGGTGACTAGTATTGATTTTCCTGTACCTTTCTATATCACCTAAATATTCTAAAATAAGCATTTGATATTTTCTAATTAAGAAATATGATTTGAAAACCACACAAATTATGTCACCATCTAAGCATCTAAAAGGGCTCAGGGAAGGCAAAAATGATGAGGCATGTTCCCTGTCCTCAAGCAGCAGACAGCAGGGTGGGGAGACCTCCACCATGATGCTAGGAGCGTTGGTGTGTGGGTGACTGGACAGGGCGAGGGAAGTCTCTGCAGAGGGGCGGTGCTTGGGCAGCTGTGAAGGATTTGAACCTTTGTCTCTGCTTCCACTGGGCTTGGTAGTGCTTCCCGCTGCCTCTTCTTCCCTGATATCGCTCGTCTTAGGCACTCTGTTCTTACGGTGGGTTGACAGTGCTTTAGGGTTTATTCTCTCTGTGATCTATGTAGATTCAACTCAGCCAACACAGGATATTCTCCAAGGTTTATCTCCTTAATACCATGGCTGCAGCAGGCTTTCAAGTCAGTGCTTATTTAAGGCATCACTTGGCTTGCATCCACCCTGGCAAGGATCACTTTGCTCAGAGAGCAGGGTCTAGGAGGTGGCAGGTCCCACACTGCCTGAAGGGCCATTCCAACACAAGCCTGGAGTCCCAGGCTGCAGAGCTGGGAGGCAGGTGCCTTGATTGGAAAGTGGCGAAACACCCATAGTGGGAAAGTGACTTGTCCCAGACAGGATGCCAGCTCAGGGTCAGAGCTGGGACTCGGTCCTAGCTTTCCTGACACCCAGGTGGTGTGCACCCTGGTGCTGCTGGAGGGGCATGACCCTCGTTTTCCACTGGAACACTGGACTCACTGCAGTGGTGCAAAAGGAGACCAGGGCAGGCTGCTGGGAACGTGGGGGTAGGTGGTGGCTGCTTTTAGTACTGGTATGAGAATGATGAAAATTATCTTTGTGTGCACATCAGGAGACCATCTAGATAGCTTTTGAAATTTAAAATTGAAAGAAATTGCAACCTAAATACATTATAGCCATCTTCTATTTTGGTTTTATATAGTTTTTTTTTTTCTTGTTTATAAAAGAACCACAAGTCCTGGAAGTTCTAGCCAATGCAATAAATGAAAAATGTGAATTATGACTGGTAGAAATAAGACAAACTAAATTATTTTTAGATATTATGTTTGCTTGCTTATAAAGCCCAGGGGCACTACCTAGAGAACTATTGCAGAGAAGAGAATGACACTGTCAAATGAGCCAAGGCAGCCCCTTGTCTGGCTGCAGACTCATAAGAAGGATGGGTAGGATACAACTGTATAACTATAAAACTATAAACATAGATATGTGTATATATATGTGTGTGTGTGTGTATACATGCATATTAGTTAAGCTAAATAGATATAGGTAAGGGCTGGTAGGAATAAGTAGAAATTATCAGGTGTCCTAAACAAAGCTGAAATGGTAACACGAGTGGATGCAGGTGCCTGGCACTTTGATGGGTGCTGGGGACACAAAAGTGGAAGAGAGACAGAGATCCTGCCTTCATGGGACTTGCATGCCATGGAAGGACACAGACATTAGTCAAAGAGTCACACACCATGAAACATAACCATCGAGAAAGTGGTAAGAGAGAAGGTACCCGGGGTTCTGCAAGCATATAGTAGGGGGATTTCACCATGCTGGAGAAGTCAGGAAAGACACAGTTGCCACCTGCAGAGTGAGTGTAACTAACAAGTGAATTAAACAATGAAAAACAAAATCTAAAAGAACTGAAAGAAAACATCAAGGAGTGATTTTGGGTAGGACTTTCTTTTTTCTCTTAGTATAATATTAAAGGAAAACATTGCTAGACTTGACCATATTAACACTTAAAGCTTCTTCATGTTGAGAAACTACCACAAAAGTAAAAAGTAAAGTGCAAATTGCAAAAACAATTTGCAATCTACATAAGCAAGAATTGTCATTTTTTCATATATAAAAAGGTTTATCCATAAACAAGAAAAAGACACATGCACCTACACATAAATAGGCTTCAAACAGGACAGTTTCACACATATATGTTAAAATAAGTAAATAAAAAGGCCAATAAACATAAAAAATGTTCATCGTCAGTTGTCATAAAAGGCACATGAATTACAACAGTATGTCTTTATTTGTTTTTGCCCATGAGATTGGCAGGGATGTAAATGCTGAGGAATTAAAATGTTAGGAAGGTGGCAGGGAACAGGTGGGAATATAAATTGGTACAATTTTTCTGGAGGGCAATTTGGCAAAATCTATCCAACGCTTTAAAAATATGCCTACTTGCTAATTTCACTCAGAGAATTTACCTTAAATCAATATGCGTTTGAGCAAAGATTGTGTGAAGGATATTCACCCCCAATGTTGTAACAGAGCAAAACTGAAAAAACGTTAACAGCCTAACAAAATGAAGGATGGCAGACTACTAGGCAGCCACTGAAATTTACATGGTAAAAGAACCTCATTATGGGGACAAAATGTGTTGCAATATTTGGTTACCTGAGAAAAAAGCAGGTTACACGACAGAAGAATCTGAGTAGGGAGACCAGAGACATGAACCACACGTGTATGGAAACTTGATATATGACCTATGGCCGGGTGGCATTACAAACCCGTAGGGAATAGATAGATAACTCAATGAGCGGCTCTGGGGTAATATCCATGTGAAAAAATAAAATGAAAGCGTTATGGCACACCACAGACAAACAAATTCCAGGTGGAAGGACAATCTGTGAAAAGAAACTTTAAAATTTTAGAAGAAAATATAGCATGATGTCTGTATGATCTCAGGAAGAGAAGAATTTCTTAAAAAACAAAGAGGACATACAAACCATAAAATAAAATTTTGGTAAATACTACAATGTTAAACATTAAAAAAAAAATCTGTACATGAGACAATAGAGCCAAAAAACGGAAAGATAGCGACAGACTGGAGGACAATGAATTCAATGCACATAAAAGATGAATTACTGCAGAATGTGTGAAGCAGTGCTGCTCAAACTGGTACCGACTGTCCTGAGTCAATCTCCAGCATAGGTCCTTCTGCTCTGTGTCAGCTAAGTCAATAGAATGAGATCGAGCTTGGTTCAGAAGAAAAGGAGACCTTCCAGCTGCGCTCTGGAGCACGCGGTCTGCAAGCAGGCCCTGGGCGGGGCTGCCCTACAAGGGTGTTGTCAGCCGGGAGGGGAGGGGGTGGGGTTTTTGCAGGGCGGAGTTCTCGCGAGGCTGGGCAGGTGCGCTGCTCACGCTCCAGAGCCAGTGCACTGGGCGGGCGCAGCCTCTCTCCACACGGCCCGCCGCCGCCATCTTGAATTGTGGTGTCGTGCACAGCGCTTCTGCTCACGACCCGCGGGGTGAGGCCTCTGCACGGCCATTTTGCACCAGGAACTCTGTTCTGAAGAGACGAGTTCGCAGCATCTTCACGCGGCCCCCTGTGAGCAAGTGACACCAGACTAAGAACAAAGGAAAAAAAAAAGGTGAGACTTTATTTTATTACCCAGATTCTATTTTTATTTCCCAGGAATTGTTAACGGGCTTTGCAGGTGACAAAACTTTACTGTGCACAGGAATCACCAGGAGATCTTCTGAAAATGCAGGGCTGTTTGAGCGGGTGTGGGTGGGGTCTGAGAGCCTGCATTTTTAACAGGTCCCAGGTGAAGTTTATGCTGCCGGTCCACAGACCACCTTTTGAGTAGCAAGGATATAAAGGACTCCTACAGGTGACTAAGAAAGTAGAAATAAGCCCATCCTACGTCTGGCAGAGGGTCTGAGCAGGCAGAACTCACAAGACAAACCCAATGAGCAATTAAAGCGTCTTAGTTGGGATGGGCTTCTGCTGTCACATCGAGGCCCCGCTATAGAAGTTTATTTCTTGCTCATGTAAACGGGGCACATATTCCAGGCAGGTGAGGGGCAGCGGCGGGGCTCTCCCCTCACAGCCCCCAGGAGCCCAGGCTGCTGGAAGCTCTGCCATCTTCACTGTGGGACTTGCAAAGCTGCCCCAGGAACTGGGCAGCTGGAAGAAGAAAAGAGGTTTTTATGGGCCGGACCCGGAAATGGTGAGGACGCTACTGCTCGCCTTTTACCGGTTGGAACTCTGAGGCCACAGCCAACGGCACGGCACGCTGGGAGTGTAATCCAGCTGGACCCGGGAAAAAGAGGAACCTCGTTTGGTGACCAGCTAGCAGTCTGCCACACATCTGAAGAGATGCTCAGCTCTCCAGTAATCAGGAAAATGCAGTTAAAACCACAAGACATCATTTTACACCACGGCATTGGCAGAGCAAAACATCAGGACTGGAGGAGGCGCCATGCACGTAGAATAGTCTCTCCTCCGCCTCTCCATCCCCCTCACCTGGTTTAAGTTTTTATTCTATGAACGTATTACCCCCAACATACCATCAGTTTACTTATTTATAATGTTTTTTATTTATTGTCTGTCTTCCATCTGACTGTCAACTTCAGCAGGGCGAGGATATTTGTCTATTACGGTGATTGCTATAGTCTCAGTGTCCACAGCAATGTCTGGCATACAGCAGGCGCTCAGCAAGGATGTGCTGAGTGGAGGCGCGCCAGGTGACATTCTTCCAGTCACCCCAGCCTGGAACCCAGGCACCTAACATGTGAGAGCGGGGGGCCTCCTAGTGACTCAGCCCTCAGCCATTTTAGACACATCCAGCCTGGAGCTCTTCCCAGCTGAAGCCGCAGGATAAGCCTCCCTGCTATGTCAGCCCAGATTCCAATCCAGAGTATCCATGAGTATAATCAGTGGCTGTTGTTTACAGCCTCTGAAGTTGTTTTTGTTTTCATTTTTAAAGTCAGTTTATTAAGGTATACATTAAGTAAAATTCACCCTTAAATTTTAGGTGTATGGTTTGGTGAGTTTTGAAAAATGTATAGTCATGAAACCACCATCACAACCGATATATAGAACATTTCCCTCATCCCTCAGAGTCCCCTCCTAAGCCGCTAAGCTTTGGATACTTTGTCACACGGCAGTAGTAACAGGGAGCACATTCTCTTGGCTCTGTTATGTCCTCAGTTGATGACTGTTTTTCCTGCTCTGGGAATCTCCTCTCTTGGGAGCTCTTGGTAAAGGTCTGTTTTCCCATTAGACCAGAAGAAGCTCTGTGTGGGCTGCATAGTTGTTCCTAACATAGTTCCTGGCACATAGCAGGTGCTCATTAAATCATTGTTTAGTAAATGGAATGTGAAGGAGCTTGATGGTCTGGAGACTCCGGCTTCAGTCATGCGTGAGAAAGTGACGTGACTTCTCAGCCTCATGCCATTTGAGTATCAGATAGTCATACTACCCAGCTAAAGGCGAAAGGCACAGAGCTGGTCCAGATAACTCCCTCAGTTATATCTCAATGTCTTTTTTTTTTTTTTTTTGGTGCGGTACGCGGACCTCTCACTGTTGTGGCCTCTCCCGTTGCGGAGCGCAGGCTCTGGACGCGCAGGCTCAGCGGCCATGGCTCACGGGCCCAGCCGCTTCCCGGCATGTGGGATCTTCCCGGAGTGGGGCACGAACCCGTGTCCCCTGCATCGGCAGGCGGACTCTCAACCACGGCGCCACCAGGGAAGCCCTATATCTCAATTTCTAATAAATATTTATCAAGCACCTAGTGTGTACTAGGTGTTGAGGATGTGAAGGGGAACATAAGCAGATGTAGTCCATGTGCTCATGGAGTTCACCATCTACTTGGGGGATCACACGTTAATGCAATGATCACAGATCACGTGCCCTGGTAAACGATGGTACGTGCCATAGAAGCCCCCCAGTCCTGAGCTAAATGGTTCTGTAATGTTCTCTGGAGCATAAGTTGCCATGTTAGAATCGTTGCCCAGGAGGGGAATTGTCTTCTATCATGGTTATTTGCTATCAAGGTTAGAGATGTTCTGAGAATCACCCTGTTTATAATAATAGTGGATTCTTCTGAAATAAATGTGTGGAAGGCAGAAAATGGGCAAAACCAGCAGGCGGTTGCTTCCCTCTAATAATCTCTGGCTTTAAAATGACAAAATAGACCTTTCAGATAAACCCAGCAGCCTCATAGAAGTTGTCCTGAGAATTCAACCTGGGGACACTTGCTTGAGAACACTGGAAGTTTCAACTGCCTCCCCCCTACACTTCAGTGACTTTACGGTCAGGGAAGAAGCATAGTGTCTTATAAATATTTCCCATTATGGAACTTTCTGGTGAGCTCCTCAAGTAATTTTAGACCTCAGCTAGTTTTGTTCTCCCTGCTGCCCAATACAATATCTCTCCGGGCTGCCGCACAGAAGGGATCTAGAGAAAAGAGAAATTAAGACAATTTCCCAGCGTTGTGTAAGCATTTGCTTGTGAATGCAGGCAGTCCTGCTGTTTGATAAATCAGATATGTAAGAAAAGCACGAGAGTCAAAGTTCACATCCAGTTGGATGCTTTAGACGTACGTTGCTAAGGTTGCTACAAAATGTGATAATATCCTTCCAAGTATATGACTAATGAGACTACGTATAGCACATCCGAGACAGCTCAAATGTGTAGTTATTGTGAGGATTTCACAGACACATAAACATAATGATCTTCAGCTAAGTAAATTGCTAGCTACCAATGAAATAAATAGGGTCCCTTCAGAATTTGAAATAATTTGGAATGGTAGGTGGTGGGAAATGATTCACCTTAGCTGTTATCTCTGGAACAGTAATGTAGAAATATATCTGCCAAGTCTGGTGCATTTACATTGTTCTTTGTATCCTGCGGAGTTTGTCAGAAGAGCTCTGAGCCCTGCTGCCTTCTGCCCCTTATTCTGATAGGCCTCTGCGCAGCGTGGCTCAGCGCTGGGTAGGAGCAGCTAATGTTATTTACCTCGGTAGGCATCCCAGCCATAATATTTTTCCAAGAAACACTGATGTGTTTAAAGGTCAGGTTGATACTGATTTGACAGGGTAACATAAATTCATCTTTCCAGCAGTAAAATGGTGTACATGACTTGGTTTAAAGGTTAAACTGTTTTTCGTGCACTGGATAAGTCAGAGATATAAGACTTTAATACACAAAGTATAATTACCTGTTTAGACAGACAGGGAGATGTGGCCCAGGGTTTGGATTTTCGGAGAGATGTTTGAAAACAGGAATCTACTGACATCTTGTCATTCTTGAATATATTTCATTATAGGGGGAAAAAATCCTATAAGGATGCTCAGTTAAAAGGACTGTCTCTTTCCTACTAGTAGTTATATGACTGTTGGGATTCCAGGAGTTGAGTTTTAGGGCAACAGGAGAGTCTAAGAATGTTCTCAGATACAAAGATCCCTCAGGGCCAATAAACTCCCCAATACAAAAATCATATAGTAGGTGATTCATTGGTAGATGAATGAATTAAATGGATCGTTGTTTTTTTTTTAACCCACAAAGTTGGTTTTGATAAATAAGGAGAACATTCTCTGTAACTAGAATCTAAACATAAGCCAATCTTGGATTCAAGGAGTTTCCTTCATTCATTCCTTCGTAAACTTTTTTTTTTCATTCAAAAAAATTTTTAGTAAGAACTTACACATCACTGCACTATGCTGGATACTGAGATGAACTGGGAGGGCATGGTTCTGACCTCACAGTGTACAGTCTGTCTGGGAAGAAAAGTAAAGTGAGAGGAGTTCATGGGAGGGGAAAGAGGACAGCAAGGGAGCGTGGTGCCCTGGCCTGGGGCTAGCGCCTGGCCGCCGCACAGCACCCTCCTCCCCTCTCCCTGGGGAAATTGTGCCTCTTTTCCTTACGCAGGTGCTTGCCACGTCCCTAGTGGGTCCTGGGAGAGGCCTGGGCTGAACCAGAGATGGGCCAGGAGCAGCCTCTTCCCCCCGACGCCCCGCCCCCTGCGCCCCATCAGCGCCCCCTTTGCTCGCAGGCACAGGGCACCCCCGAGGCCCCACTCTCATGTGCTCTCAGCTGGGGCAGGAGCAGCTCAGGCTTGGCAGCCGGAGGGCGGGCTGTCATCTTCAGTACTAGGATTGCGGTGGGGAACCATGGGCGCTCTGTCCTTCAGGGGAAAGAGGAGACAGGGGTCTGCCCTGCTGCTCCCCCAGACACGAGGTCCCCGCACTGGCCGTGCACCCCCAACCCGGGACCCTCCGCCGCTGCTGAGTTCCGGCCAGGCCACGGCTTAGCGGGTCCCCGACTGCCATCAACCCCCGCCAACCTCTTAGACGTAAGAATCATCCCACAGCCTTATTCCTGTAGGCTGTGAAGTTTCAGTGTTAATCACTATGGTTGGGGGTCATGTTAAAGGAGGAAAATGCTGGATGGCTGGGGGGTGGTACATGAAGGGGCGGAAGATGCGGGAGACAGAGGGGGAGTAATGGGGGGCAAGGGCTTTCTTATGAACCGCCACCCCCTATCTTCAGGTTTCTGGTGTGGAGGTGGGAGGGTCTGGTCCTTGGATGTCAGAGAAATCTAAGTGGAAACCATCTGTTTCTGTAGTTACTAGAGCGGAGAGGTGAGGAGTGTGGTACTTGTATTTAAATCATTTTAGTGACAGGAAGACCACTCGGCCTTACCCCAGGCAGTACTCACATTTGAGAAGTTGTCCTAATCTCTTTCTGCCCCTTTTCTGCCCAGGGGAGCCGTTCATACCTTTCCTGTATGGTGGGGCACCAGGAGGGCCTGGGCCCAGGAAATGCAGATACAGGGAGAAGGAAATCTCCAGGTGCCCTTTAATAATCACACTCCACTGGAAGGCCTCATGTGTGCTGCATTCGGGTGGTATACTTTGAAACCTATTCCATGGAAAGAACAACAGTGTTAATTTTTTTTAAAAAAGTGAAATTCTATATAGCTTAGAAATACAAGAATATAAGCTGGATGGAGAGAGTTTGGGGATATGTAGGCTTATTCGGTTATGTTTCCACCTGTGCCCTGTACCTGCCTTGGATGCCACGTGGCTTCTCTGGCCTCTGTTGAGCATCTCTTGGGCAGAGAAGAAGCACTCAGGGTGTGTTTGATGAATGACTGAATGGTTCAAATACAAGCCAGAGTAATACAGTGCCCTGCGGGGGGCACACAGGAGGATGCCTGAATTCCAGGTAGAGAGGCTTCCAGAGGTGGGAGCTTCACAGGGGGCTTCAGGCTGACTTCTAAAGCGTAGGGAGGAGGGGCAGAATGTGGAAGGGCAGGAAAGCACCAGGCGGGATGTATTGGGAGCTGAGTCTTTTTTTAATAGATGAAAAGTGCTTCCCCTCCTATATCTTAAAGCACACGAATGACAATTTTCACTCCAGATTTTATGATGAAAGGGAAGGCCTAGCGTATCCCCAGAAATGGGGTGGAAATATTGGTGGAGGATCTGCTAGGAGATGGGCCCTGGGCTTGCCCTGCATCCCAGGAGTAAGCAGGACAGTGTCTCTGCCTCGCTGAGTCACAGCTGAACCCTTCCCCCTCCCCCAGGCCACTGCCACCCCTTCTTTTGGACAGATAAGGAAGCTGAAGCACAGAAGAGGGGTAGTGACTTGCCCAGCAGGAGGGGCAGCACCTGGGCAGGCCTTTCCCCACTGGATCTCACTAAGAATCTGTCCAGTTCCCTCTCGGGGGCAGCCAGGGTGGCCCCTGGATGTGTGGCCCAGGTCTCCCACAGAGCATCAAGAGTAGGGACAAAGGAGGCTCCCAGAGGTCAGTTCCTGCCGCTGGACCCTGTCCAGAGCAAAGGCGAGGGCACTCTGAGGACCCTGAGGATGCATTCCATCAAGGGTTGCTGAGCATCTGCTGTTGCTCCCAAAGATCTGCAGTCAGTGTTCCCAGAAGGTATCTCACAACATCCCTAAAGGATGCGCCAGGGCCGCAACTCACCCTGCAGAGGTAGAAGTGAAGCCAGGGATTGCCCGTTAACAATGTAGGGTGGTGGTTGGGGCGGGGGGTGGGGCGTTCCTGGATTCCCGCTTGAGCCGTCGGCATTGGGGAGCAGCTGGAAGCATCAAGGACCATCTTTTTCCAGCATTTTCTAAAGCAAGCGGGCAAGCTGGTGAGCAGCATTGTGCATAGGTAATAACTCAGCCGGAAACAAGTGTCATGATTCACGTGTCACGGCTAATGTCTGGCTAATATCCCCCAGCGGGGATGAGCAATTACAAATTCCTGAATTATCTTCCCTGTCTGTACCTCAAACAAACAAGCAATCATCTGTTTCCTTAGCTAACCTCCCCTGGGGTGAATGGCTGAAAGGTTGAAAGGGACTGGGCCTCCGAGGTGGAGGCCTGGCATTGCCACTTTCTGGCCGTGCATCTTGGGCAGGTTCCTGGGAGGGTACCCATGTAATAATTATTTTCATATCTGCAATAGTATACTTGTTCCATAGGGTTACTGTGAGGATTGAATATGATTATTAGTTCCTTGCACATACTAAGCACATAACAAATGTTAGCTATTATTATTAACTGAAAATTAAACCAAAAATATTAGGATGTGAACATTAATAGATAGAAGCAGGCTTAGATTTCACAAATATGTTTAATTTTTCCAAGTCCTATGTTTTAACAAGAGAGCCAAATTGAATCAACACTTACACATGCCAGCTCCTGTGCCCAAGCAAGAAAGCTAAAACAAAACCGCTTTCAGACTTGGCAAATATATTGTATTTTTCAGCAGTCACTCCTGTAGGCTAAGGTCATCAGCTGGGCTTTTGTTATTCATGCGTTTCAGGTAAGACCCAAATAGAAATGGCCAGGTGGTATTCAGCATCTCACATTTACAAAATCAAGTCTTCTTACTTTTTCATAGACAATGCTTCATGTCATGCTTCCTTGAAATACTAATGAGATGCCAAGAGATTTTCAAGTCTTTCCATGGGGCTGTATTTAGAAACAGACTGATTTGTGTTTAGTTTCAAAATGGAAGCGTGTATCTTGCCCTCTTGAGCTGTGTAATTCTAAGGCCATCACCGTGAGGGCTGTGATTGGGACCCTAGGGTATCACTGGGCAGCCTGGGTTCAAGCTCCTTGATCAGTTGTGGTCCTTGGTTTCCACAGATGTTGAAAGTGGGTTGGAACTGAGCGCTTCCTTTTCTCTGATTTTAAAAAATTCACCCACAGTAGCTTCAGCAGAGGAAGGTCTGTTGTCAGTTCAGCCAGGAAGGCTCAGGAATTCGGGTTTCCAGGTAGAATCGTTCTCACAGGAGTAGGGACAGCGGTGGGACAGCCATGTGGTCTTTCCTGAGACCCCCCTCCATCTCATTTTGCATCTGCCCAGATCTTGCTCTTCTCTTCCGTGGGTTCCCAGTCTCCACTCCGTCACCAACCACACGGGACCCATCACAATCTCCCCGGCCCCCCTACGCAAACTCATGATAAATCCCTGCAGTCAGCTGTCCCAATCTCTTAGTTTTCTCATGCTGACTTTTTGAGAAAGGAATCAGATTGGCCCAGCTTGTTTTATCAAACGAAGGACATAAGTCCTAAGTTACAAACCAGCCTGTAGAGGGCTCCCCTTGGATCAGTTGCCTGCCCGGGGTTGGGGGGAGGGGGGGGAGTGGTCAGCTGTGGCCTGGGGTGGAGAGAGGAGGATGCACTTCCCTCCACAAGCTTTTGGGTGGGTGAGCAGCGTGAAACCCACCCAGAAAATACCCAAAGACCAGCCCTGCCTTTATATCCTCCAATTCCCACCTCCTTCCCACATGCTGAGAGGGTGTTGACACTTAAGAAAACCTCTGTAGCCTTCTCTCTTCTTGGACCAGCTCCATCAGTGCTTTCTGTATACAGGCTTTTTTGATTGTTTCTTTGTGGTGTTAGTTTTGCCCTTGTCTGAGTGAGGGGCTTGGGCAGGGGAATGAGAATTGGCCTGTGCATCCGAAGAGAAGCTCCCTTCTCTGCTCCTTTCCTTCCTCGCCCAGGGCGCTACTCTCTCTGAGCCTCAGTTTTCTCATCTATTACAGGATGTCTTGAAATCTTGCATCTTCTCAGGATTTTGGCGAGGATTAGGTGAGATACAGGCTTTGAAATTGGTGAAGAGCTTTTCAAGTGTGAGTTTATCATTAACAACTCAGGGGAAAGTGGAAGGGAACCTCTTCCTTTTGGAGGAGCCCCACCCGGGGTTGGAGTTCTGCAGTGGGGGGGGGGGGGGTCTCATTTTACCACAGGCGCGGGGGCTGTGGTTGTAACTGGACCAGATCGTGTTACTGCCAGTTTGAAGACTGCTGCTGTTTCCTCTGCAGAAGAGTCCATTTGCTGCCACTCAATAGCAAATGATTTCCCCCCTGTCCTCCCAGCTCCTCTCTTTGGGAAGGTGGGCCTGAGCCTGTCCTGATAGGACCTTCTCATCGTGTGACGGAGGGGTGCTCGTGGCAGCCAGTCGGGAAATCCCTTCCAGAAGCTTCTGCACCAGAGGCCAGCCCTCTCCCTCCCCTGTGGATGACTCACTTCTTGAGTTTTCCTGCTGACCTCTGCCCACTCCCTTTAGCTCTGCTGGTAACAGCTCAGGCCTGGCAACTAGAGATTTGTTGACTCAGAAGCAGGCCTGGGGAGTGGAGACTGGAAACAGGACATCAGGGATTCCGTGGACTGCCCAGTCAGGGACCATGGTCAGTGCGTGCCACCGAGAACAAAAAGAGTGGATGCTCATCTCAGAGGCCCTCTTCCGGCCTCAGGTGGGAGAGATGGAAGACGTGCCAGAACACACGGTCTGAAGTAGCCTTGGGGGGAAGGGGCAACAGGGCCCTAGACTCTTCCTGCTGACAAGCTCCAACACCATCTCCGGCCGTTCGTGCAAATGCAGAGCTCGTTGGGCCTCCTCAAGCACCCAACTCCATGCAAGAACTGTGGGGCCCACTGGTAGCTGGGCAAGCCCTGCTGCCCCTTCTGAACTAGAGATGGCAGGTGCCCAGAGCCCAAATCCTGCACTGTCTCTATGCCCAGCCTTACGGCAAGCAGAGGGGAGATCCAGGGAAATGTCAGAATGGGGTTGGCTGTGTCTAGAAACACTTGGAGGGTCAGAAAGACCAAGTGTGCTGTTGGCAGGATTGTGGCTGCCTGCCTGTCTTCCTCCTGTCCTTCCTTCTAGTTTCCCTTTTTCTTCCGTTTCCTTCCATCCACAAACATTTACAAAGAATCTATCACGTGCCAGTTACAGTATTTGCTCATGAAGATGCTATGGCCTTTCTAATCCTCTCAAGGCTTCCAAACTATTTATTTCAGACAAATAATTATACAATTACAGTATAGTAGTGGTTCTCAAACATTGGTGAGCGTCAGACCCACCTGGAGGGCTAGTTGAGACACTGCTTGCTGGACCCCACCCCAGAGTTTCTGATTCAGGAAGTCTGGGTTGGGGGGCTCTTGAGAATTTGCGTTTCTGACACGTTCCCAGGTGCTGCTGCTTTTGCGGCTGCTGCTAACCCGGGGACCACAGGGGACACACTAAGCACAATGCAGGGGAAGCACTCGTTAGGAAGAGGGTGAACAGAGTCAAGGCAGGTGATGACCCCAGACTGGGTCCCCCAAAGGTAGGGGAGAGCCAGGCGAAGAGGGCTGGGAAGGGCAGCAGGTGTAAAGGCCCTGAGGTGAGAGAGAGTCTGGAGGAGGATGTGAAAGCTGATCTGTGTGGCCAGAGCCTGGAATGGGGTGTGGGGACAACAAGGTAAGAGGTGACCCTGGACGGCTCACCAGAAGCTAGGTCACGGAGGAGCCTCTGTGCCTCTGGAGGGCAAACCACTGAAGGGTTTCAAGTGGAGGGTTTGGGGAGCAAGTCAGATTTACGTCTTAGGATGATTGCTTTGGCTGGAGGGTAGGGAGTACTGGAGGCGAGAAAAATAGGAAGCCATTGTATTAATCCAGGCAAGAAATGCTGGTGGCCAGAAGCGGGGTGGTGGTAGGCATTGGGATGGAGAGAAGACAGAGCTGACCTAGACTTGGGAGATGGGGTAGACAGGACTTGGATGCAGGGTGTGGTGAGGGGAGAAAGGAGTCTGGAGTGATGCCTGGACTTGGAGGGGACCATCTTGGTGTTTGGGGTGGAAAGCGGCAAACAAAGCACCATTCACACCAGCTAGTCTGTCCAGATTCCAAGGGACGGGTTATACCTAAAACTGCTGGGCGAGACCCCTCACCTGAAGAGAGTATTAATTATAAGGACACCAGGGCATCCTAGGGCACTGAAGCCAGGAATGGGCCAGTTCTTAGGAAATGTCCCCATCATGACACAGAAGAAAGTGGCTGCCTCTTGCCTCCTTCAGCTTCATTCTCTCTCTTTGCAGATCTAACTCCTCTCTTCTCTTCCTGCCTGGTGGAATCTACCTGCCCCACTCTCACTGCAAGATATTACCTTATAGTCTTGCTGAACTCTAGATTCAAAATCCTGCCTGAGAGAATTTGATTGGTCTAGCTTGGGTGGAGTGATCAGATTTAGCCAATAAAAATAAAGGATGCCTAAATACTACAGTGGCATAGTTATACTAAAAATGACCCATTGTTTGTATGAAATTTAAACTTAACTGGGCATCCAGTGTTTTTCTGGCAATCCTAACCTAGGCCACATGTTCCCTCTTAGGCTGGTCAGTTATGGCCAGAGGGCCAGGGTGCGGTGGCTGCTGGGAGCACTGCCCCTGGGGTGGGAGGGACAGTTCAGAGAGAAGAGGGTCCAAGCAGATGCCCCACAGTGTGGGGCTATTCCCAGGCTGCGAGGTGCTCAGGATGCCTAACCCTGAGTGTTGGGGTCTCATCAAGAGAGGGCAGCTCAGAGTCAGGGAAGCTGGGAGGAGTGAGTTCTTAGAAATCCTGGCCTCAGGCCCCCAGACCCAGGCTCAGGGCCGAAGTCTAAGTCTCCCAGGAAGAAGGTCACAGTCAAAGGTGGGAGTGGGAGTGGGAGTAGGGGGTGGCTGCTAGGCAGGTCACGGGTGCAGGCCAGGGCACCAGGCAGATCCCCTCGTGGGCTGGGCCCAGGGACACAGGTAGAGAGGCAGGCCTTAGGACAGTGTTGTGCTGTCCTGTCTGCCCACCGCCCCCCCCCCGACCCCAGCTGCTCTGAGTAGGATGAGGACCACTTCTCTGTGCATCCTGGCACAGTGCCCAGCTCTGAGCAGAAGCTCAATTGTGTTTGCTGCCTAAATAAATCAGACCTAAGCCCAGTTTCCTGACCTGGGGTAGGGATGTCAGGGCTGGGCACATGGCACATCCTGGAACGAGGAGCTGAAGCTTCATTTGTCCTCAGGCCAGCATGGGTCCTGGAGTCCAGGGCAGGGCCCAGCATAGGGTGGGTGTCTCAGTCACAGCTCCCACGAGAGAGCTGCGGTGGCCAGGGAGCCTGGGAAAGACCCCCCCGGGGTCCTTAGCGACTTCTCACATTTACAGACAGGGAAACGGATGCTCACATTTACAGGTGGCTCTGAGCAGTGAGCCACTTGTGAAAGGTCACAGTCAGGTCTCTGATTCTCATTTTGGGGGCTTCTGACCAGTGCTCACCCTGAAATACTGGGCTACCATGCTGTATTTGCACAAACTCAGGGGAGGTTTCACTGCAGGATTTCTCATCAAGTTGTTTGAAGCAGTGAGATGTTACTAATTCCAGGGAGTTATGTGGCCCCTGGGGGTGGTGAACCCTGTGCACACATGGACCCTCTTCCTGCAGGCAGAGGGGCAGGTTCCATCTGCTCTTTGTTCATTTCCTCCTGCATGTGTGGAATTTGAGAGCACGTTAATGAGAGAGTCATCTCTTAAAGAACTTTGCCTGGAAAGAGAGGCAGAAGAACAAGACCAAAAATGAAAAATGAGTAGGAGAGAGCATCAACAACAAGAATGCACGTGTGTGCATGTGCACACCCCAAATAGGAAGCATCCCCTGCTGGGAAGCAGTGGGGCCTGTCACCACGCGGGCGGACCTCAGGTGGACGTCTGCAAGGACCACCATGTGGACATTCTCCATAAACCGTTAGCTGGCTCATTTTCCTGGGATTATGGGTGTTTATTTGTTTTCTTTTTTTCCATTTTCCAAATTTTCTTTAATGTGGTTACATTTCATAATGAAAGAGTGTTTTTTCCCTGGTTTTATTTTTTTAAGAAGAAAAATCCACAATGAGTACACCTTTCAGCCGTTAAGTGAGTGATTTTTCAGGTGACAGAGAGTACACGAGAAGGGTAGCAAGGTGATGGTTTAGAGAGGTAAGACTCCACAGAGAGTTTCCACTTTCGGAAGCACATGGTTGATAGTGTCAGCTTCACCTTTAGCTCCACGTTCTTGTTAATGGGCTGGTCAGTGGGACCAAAGAAATAATTGTGGATTAGGAGTTCCAACAATGGTATGGAAATTTCAAGGCTATTTAGTGTTAGTCATTTTTTTTCCTACAGAAAATGTGCAGTTTAATTCAGGTAAAGTCAGTTATTGTGGAAACAATTCTGAGCCTGGCCAGTGATGAAACAGGGCTCGGCTATTCTCTCTGAGTGGATTTGATTTCCTGTAATCAATCCACTGGGTTTCTAAAAACCTCCAAGTGAAAAATCAGTGAAATCTACTGATTAGTGAAGTATGGAGTTAAATGTTGAGAATGGCAGGCATGCACTTTCTGGGTTTATTTTTCTGAGCACAAAGATTAGGCCCATTGAGCGATAGATGTTTATCAGCTGGGCTCTGTGGGTTTGGAGAGAGTTGGCCTTGTCATGGGTCCCAAGCACAGACTTTCTTAAGGTCCCACTTTTTACTGGTGAAAGTGAACTGGCTGCTGAGCTGTGCAAACCCCCACCAAGGGGTGGGGAATGAAGGCAGAAAGAGCACTGGCCTGGGTGTCACCCAGGTGACCTGGTTTCCTCCACTGTTGCTCTACTGCAGGGTTGCTGTGAGCTAACAAATAACAGATGGGCAGGGCCTGCCCTGGGCTGTAACCCAACTAATGCACGTTATTATTGTCATTGTTAGATTGTTATTGGCACTGGGATCTTCAAAGGCAGCCTGGAGAATATGGCAAACAGCCATATGGGGGAGGGGTAGGAAATCCATGTGTCCTGCGAATGCTGGACAAGAGGCTGGAATCAAATTTGCAGGTGGCCTGAAGCCTGAGGAGGTGCTTGGGCTCTGGAGGGAACCTCATCCAGTGGGACAGTGCACTGACTTTACCTGCAGAGGGAAGTAAGATCAGTCCAAGTCTGAGGTCCAGACCCCACCTGCACTGGATGGAATAGGAAGCTGGGCGGTGCGGCACTTGGCCGATCTGGGTGATGGACGGTGAAGCCAACAGTGTGATGGAGTCACTCCCCTAAACCCGCAGGGCATCATCCCAGGGCAGGCAGCCTACAGGAGCTAACCGGTTTTGAGCACTTACTGAGTATGGGCTGCATTCCAGGAGTGTTACGTGGTCCACCTCATGTAACCCCATGATGGCTTTCGACGTAGGTTGATTCTTTACACATGAGAAAAGTAATGCAAGAAATTAATGTCACTTGTCCAAATTTACACTCTGCATTGTGAGCCAAGATTCCTATCCATAAATGTCAGAATCAAGAGTCTCAGGTCATCCGTTATACTCAGTTGCACTGGGAACAGTGCTCCGTAACGAATGGCTAGCCTTGGCCTTGCCAGTAGCACCAAGGGCCTGCCCTACCCACGTCATAGACAGGTGCTGAATGCTCTCTCCGCATCTATGGAGATGATTTTTTCCCTTTAATCTGTTAATGTAAGTTACTGTGTTAGTTTCCTAGTGCTGCTCTAACTAATCACCACAAATTTAGTGGCTTAAAACAGCACATTTATTACCTTATAATTCTGAAGGTCAAAAGCCTTAAAGTTAAGGTGTCAGCCCGGTTCCCTTCCTTCTGGAGGCTCTAGGGGAGAATCTGTTTTCTTCTCATCTTCTACAGGCTGCCCGCATTCCTTGGCTCATGGCCCCTTCCTCCATCTTCAAAGCCCACAGTTTAGCATCTTCAAATCTCAACACCTCTCCCCACCCCTTTCTTTCTCTCTCTCTTGCATCTTTATTTCTGTCCTCACGTCCCCTTCTCTGACCCTCCTGTCTTTTCTCATAAGGATCCTTGTGACTACATTGGGCCCACCTGGATTATCCAGGATAGGTTTCCAAGCTCCACATTTTAACGTAATCACACCTGCATCATTTCTTTTGCCACAGAAGGTAGCATATTCATAGGTTCCAGAGATTAGGACATGGATATCTTTAGTAGAGGTGGTGGGCATTAGTCAGCCCATAGCGGTTACATCAGCAAATTTTCTCATGTTAAATTATTCTTGCATTCCTGAGATAAATACTACCTCGTCAAGATGCAGTTATACTCTCTAGGGTCCCTTTTTATAAGGGCACTAATCCCATCGTGAGGGCCCCACCCCCATGACTTCACCTAAACCTAATTACCTCCCAAAGGCCCCATCTCCAAATATCATCACACTGGGGGTTAGGACTTCAATATGAATTTGTGGAGGGAGGGGGAGGAGACACAATTCAGACCATAACAATAGACAATGCTATGGACGATGTAGAAAGTCCATACTTTCTGCAAAGGGTGAGAGAGGTGGGGGATGACTGCCATCTTAGACAAAGTGGTCAGGGAGGCCTCTGAGCAGAGGACATTTGAACAGAGGCTGAATGAAGGTGGGGAGAGAGCCATGTGAATGTGGGGAGAAGAGTGTTCCTGGCAGAGGGACAGCCAGTGCAAAGGCCGTGGGGCAGGAGTACTCTTGCTGAGCGTGACGAGCAGCAAGAGAGCTAGGTAGAGGACAGGACAGGGAGGTGGCCGGGGGCCAGAGTATATAGGTGGTGACATAATCTGATATACTTTAAATGCATCATGCTGGGCTTCAAGTAGAATAAACTAAGGGGACAAGAATAGCAGGAGTTTTAGCCAGGAAGCTGCTGCATAAAATTGGCCAATACTTTTCCTTTTCTAAATGTTCTTGCCTGGTTTTGATGTTAACATGATGCTAGCTTTGTAAAATGATTTGGGGCAACTTTTCCTCTATTTACTTATTTATGTATTTTGGAGGGGGAATAGTTTACAGCAGTGAGAGTTAATCTACTTATTATTCGAAGGTTTGGTAAACCTTACCTGTCAACGTGCTGGATCAGAGGCCTTTTGTGTGAGAAGAGTTTTGACTAGGATTCAATTTATTTACTAGATCCGTTCCGATTTCTGTTTTTTTCTAAATTTACTATTTGTAATACGTATTTTTAGCAAATTAGTCATTTTCACTTAAGCTTTCAAACCGTGCTGTAAAGAATACTTTTTTACATCAAAGTATTCTTCTGATGTTTAAAATCTTAATTACGATTATAATTATATTCCCCCTTTCATGCCTGACAGTTTGTATTGTGCCTTTTCTTTATCTCCTTCTATCTCTTCTACACCCAAACTTGCCATAAGTTTATCTGTTTAAATTGAGCTCTTGAAAAACAGATAATGGTTTTGTGGATTCTCTCTATTATTTTATTCTGTGTATTTCTTGCCAGCTTTATAATTTCCTTCTGCTTTTTTTGTGATTATGCTGCTGTTCTTTTTCTCACTTGTTAAGCCAGTTTATCCATTTTTAATCTTTCTTTTTTCTAATATATATGTACTTAAAACTCTGACTTTCCTTCTAGGTGAAACATTAGCAAAACACAGAGATTTTGATATTTTGTGTTGAATTGTGTTTTAAAATTTATAAAAATGTGGGTTTGGGTGTTCTTTTTGGGGGAAAAACTTTTGGTCTACTTGATCAGTTTCTGAGGGAGGCGTATTAAACTACAATGCAGGCTTATCAGTCCCTTCTGATCTTTCTAAGTGCTTCACAGTTTTGAAGCTATGTTGTCAAGTATATAAAAGCTCAGGCTTAAACTTCTCATCAGCATAAAACATCCCTGTTGCCTCCTTTAATGATTTTCAATTTTGTCTGGTATTAATTTTACTGCATCTGCTTTCTTTTTGTGCTCGCTTAGCAGGGACATCTTTTTTTCATACCTTTACATTCAACCTTTTCTCGTTTAAATGTGTACCCAGCAAATAGTCTATTGCTCTACGTATTTGAGAAGACAGCAAGCTACTATGTGCGGGAAACCAGAAGTTTAACATTTAAGTTCTTGTGGGCTAAAGTGAGATGAGCCCCTCTCCCCGCAGCCTAACCCAGATGGCAGCTGGGCCTCCCGCTTCTTGGAAGTCTGGTCGTGTGGGACCCTCAACTCCCAGTCCAGCCCTGCTGGCCTGTGCTCTGTGCTCCTCTGTCAACACACTCCTGTGCCGGCTCTGCTAGGGAGACCACGTCTTTTTTTTTTTTTCAATTCAGGTGAAATTCACATAACAGAAAATTAACCATTTTAAAGCAAACAATTCGGTGGCATTTAATTACATTCACAGTGTTGTGCAAGCACCTCCTCTATCTAGCTCCAAAATATTTTCATCACCCTGAAATAAAACCCACGTCATTAACTAGTCGCTCACCCTTTCCCCTCCTGTCCCCTGGCAGACACTGATCTGCACTCTGACTCTATGGATTTCTGAGTGTTTCATATAAATGGAATAATGTAATGTGATGCACTTAGCATCCTATTTTTGAGGTTCATCCGTGTTGTGGCTTGTAAAGACCCCCATCTTTACTGATTTCTCCAAACACCCAGATAGAAGCATGACACTTCCTGCCTCTGGGAGCTTCACTCAGCGTTTGGTGTGTGTGCTTGGGCTTGGGGTGTTCTAACCACCGAGCAGGCGGCCTTCTGCCTTTCTGTGGGCTTCACCCCACATACCCCTCTTCTTTCTCCATTTCCCTGGAGAGCAAACATGCTCTTCACCTCACCGGCCACAGACCATTCCCACTCACATCAAGGCATCTTCCTGGGTTTCAGCTTCCATTCCAAGGTGTTTATCAAAATTCGTCTGAATAACTCAGTTCTCTCCCTGGATCCCCTCCTTGGAGAGAGGACATAGCAAGGTAAGAGGGAAAGAAATGGCCAGGATTTTATCTGTAAGAGCAGCATCGATGGGTTGGGAGAGATACAGCATGATCGTACATCATAGTTTTCCTGAGACAGTTGCAGCTTATGGCTGTGGTCCCCCTTTCTTGAAAACACCCTGTTTTGGAGGATAAATTATAAGGTCATCTATAACTAGGGAGTTTGTGCATTCCCTGATTCAATTACAACCAGTCTAAGGAAAGAGACTCTTCTGTGCCGGAGACGTGGTCAGCCCTGGACACGAAATAAAGGAGAGAGTGAGCAAACGGTGGTGGTATTTGTTCATGTCCATCTAAGGAAGGAGAGGTTGTCCTGGCTCATGGACCAGGCCAAGAGCCAGGCCATTCTTGGTGAGGAAATAAGGGCAGGGATGGTCATCAATGAACATGAATATTACCAGTCAAAAGGCAAAAGAATAAATGTCTTCTGATGATGATTTGGCTTCTTTTATGCTTTGACCACAGAAAGAGAACATGCCCAACATGGACACAACCATTTCTGATTACATGTAAGTTAAATTCCTTGTTTGTAAATAATCCTGTGTCTCCAAAGCCATCTGTTTGTTTATTTATTTGCATTGTGGGAAAATGTATATAACATAAAATTCAGCATTTTAAGTGTACAATTCAGTGGCATTAAGAACATTCACAACGTTATATAACCACCACCACCAGCATCCATCTCCAGAACTTTTTCATCATCCCAACAGAAACTCTGTCCCCATTAAACACTCTCTCCATTCCCCCTCCCCCACCCCCGGTAACCCCTATTCTGCTTCTGTCTCTATGCATTTGCCTATTCTAGGTACCTCATATAGGTGGAATAATATAATACTTGTCCTCTGTGCATCTGCTCATTTTCTAAATTTTATTTTATGTTTCATCATCAAAGCATTTCATAGGAGCTAACCTCACACGAGGTCATTATAAAATACCTTACGTTTGTGTGATGCTTCGTACCTTCTAAGAATTTTCTAATGTATTAGCCTGTTGGAGTATCGTAACGACACTTTAAGGCGAGCGCAGCAGCCCTTATTACCTTAGTGAGACCGAAGTCTAGAGAAGCTAACTGTGTTGTGTAAAGTCACACAACAAGTGACCAAACCAGGAGAAGAAGCCCAGGTCTTCAGATTCTATCATCTTCTCTAGAGTCTGGCAACTTCTCAGAAGTTGGGAATGATTGCTTTGGAATCTAAACATAAAGTTCAAGCAATTACATTTTGCACAAGCAAAGGAAGAATCATGCTGAATTTATGAGCATGTGGTTAGAGGAGACTTGTTACGTAGGGTCAGAACCCACTGGTGGAGGGCCAGACATGGGCCAGAGGTGCCACGTGAGTATCTTGTCTTCATGTCGATGGTCTCCACCTGCAGCCTGCAGCTTCACGCTCTTCAGGCCCACCGTCTTTACCAGGGTTTTCTTCCAGGGGGTGGGTATAGGACGTACAAGCTCTTCCAAAAAGGCATTTCTCCAGGAGCCAGAAAAATCAACTAGTGCACAAACAGGCTGGAAGACAATTTTGTTTTTCCAAACTCTGAAATAATCAAGACCTCACTGGATACATGTTTGCAAACAAGAAAGGACAATAAGCGTTTTCAACATCTAGAGTTTTATTTGCAGTTCTATTGTGTAGGATGGTCATTTGTTAGAAATTGATTATAGCTGTCACTTTGTGAAAACCCTGCTGGGAAATGAAAGCTCGCTGACTTGTGAAATGTGAAGGTCCACCTTCCCTCGTTGGGCACTAAAGACTGTCATGAAGGTGGGGGGAGGTTGATTTAAACAAAGAACAGTCTTGACAACAGCAGAGGAAGCCAGACCACCGTGAATGCACCTGCTGATTCTTTGATCCTCTGAGTTTGAGGGGTTTTCCTTTTTCATGTGGCAGCTCCAGGTACATACACTTTCAGTGTTACAACCGAGATCTGCTTTGAGACAGGGATACTAATTTTCTATGGACTTAAGTAAATCAGAGTGTAGGGAGAACTGTGGGGACACAGGGCTTCTGTCAGGGGTTTCCCAGTGTGTTTCTGCACACAGAGTGAAAGCATCCAGGCAGCCATCGCCTGCCCCTTGTGGGAGAGATCTTACCGCCAAATCCATGTAGCCTGGGGCCCCTCACCTCTGGGTCTGGACCCTGTTGCCTCCCAGTTACTACAGGTAGAACTAAATGGCCAGCCTTTTGGGGATTTGGGGACTGGGATCCCAGATGAAAGCCAGTTATATACAATTTCCCAAACTTCCACCACCCACCCCACCCCATGCATCATTCTTCCTGTTAATAATCAAGAGTGCAGTGCAGTAACAGGAAGAAAATGAATGACATCAGACACTCATCGAGCATGTCCCATCGGCCAGGCACTATTTTAAACACTTTACCTTCAGTAAAATGTTCAGTTCTCACAACTGCGAATGATGCGGTTTCTATCGTCATCATTCACAGTTTACAGGTAAGGAAACAAGACACCCCCCCGCAACTGAACCCCAGTCCCAGAATTCATGCTCCTAATTGCTGAGCTGTACTGTCCCGTAAGTGTAGTGAGGTCCAGGCCAATTCTTTTGTTGAGACTATTTACCTCTGGGCCATATGTTCGGGAAAAACATATTCCATTAAAATTACTAATGGGAGGGGCTTCCCTGGTGGCGCAGTGGTTAAGAATCCGCCTGCCAATGCAGGGGACATGGCTTTGAGCCATGGTCTGGGAAGATTCCACATGCTGCGGAGCAGCTAAGCCCGTGCGCCACAACTACTGAGCCCACGTGCTGCAACTACTGAAGCCCACGCACCTAGAGCCCATGCTCCACAACAAGAGTAGCCACTGCAATGAGAAGCCCACGCACCGCAATGAAGAGTAGCCCCTGCTCTTCACAACTAGAGAAAGCCCGCGTGCAGCAAGGAAAACCCAACTCAGCCAAATAATTAATTAATTAATTTTTAAAAAACGAATGGGACAAAACTGCAGAGACATGTTGAAACCGTGCAATAGGAGAACTTTTGGCACTTTTGTACCCGCGATTGCTTAATAGTTATATGTAATGAATCTCTATGTGGTGTCACGGTGTGTTCGTATAAACCACGTTGTTCAGAAGATCAGCATAATGTGAATCTTCACCAGACATTATCATTGATGGTAGCTAACATCAGTATAGTGCTTTTGTTTCCAGTGTATTTTCACGAACATCTTATTTGAGCATTCAGCAGACACTTAGCACATTACTGACATGAACTTCCATCAGATGGGAGTGGTTATCAAGAAAAACCTTTAGCCTAATGATAATAATATATGCTACATTTTGAGCACTTACTCTGTGACACGGTGCTAAATAAAGGCTTTCATAAACATTATTTCATTTAATCCTCACAAAGTCCTGTCACCATGAGATAGTATTTATTATTAACCCCATTCCCTTTTTTTTAAATAAAAGAGGAGAATGAGGCTGAGAGAGATTAGGAACTTGCCTGAAGTCATTACAATGCTAATAATGTCTGCTGACACTCTGCAGACAGGTGATGGGGATTGTGAAAAAAGAGACCTGAGACTAAATTATGCAGATTTGAAAAAGCAAAATAGGCTCAAAGTTGAAGATTGCTCAAGAACAATCTAATAGATTTTGATACCCAGACTTTACAGATACTACCAGAAGGAAGACCATACGGTAACTTCTTACATGGGTATATATGAGATGCAGAAATCCTAAATAAAACATTAGGCAGTTGGGTCTTATACTATATTAAAAGCCTATTAAAAGCACCATTCCAGGAATGCAAAGATAGTTCAGGTTTAGGAAATCTATTAATATAATTTGTCATAAGACAAAAAAAAGATTATTTGAATATATTCTGAAAAGATAGTTAATAAAATTTAATGTCCAACATTGATTACATTTAAAAAACATTACTAATAGTTTCTCAGTGACTGGGAAATAGGACACTCCTTTAAAATGGTAAAGAGTGTCTTCCTGAAACTATCAATCAATATCATTTCACTACTAATGAAGAACTAGAAACTAGAACTTCCTGAGCAAACACCACTAGGTAGTGTGGGAGAACTGGCTGCCTATGGGGGTGACCTTAGACTTATTGGAGATGAGAAACAGGAGGGAATAGGGCAGATACATCCCATCCTCTTTCTCCCCTTCAGGAGCTGCCCCATGGTGAGCTTTCTCCTTGCAGCCCTTCTGGGAAGCTTGAATGCCCAGGGAATGTGTCTTGTTGAGGGACCTATTGCATCGGTCTGCAGCTTGTCCTGAGATCGTGGCCAGCATATGGTGACTCATTATAGGGCATTACCTTGTGTTCTTTTCTTTTCTTTTCTTTTTTTCTTTTCATTGTCTGGGCCCTGGGCCTGCACCTCACAAATAAACCATCATCATTTTAATCCTTGCCTAAGGCTGTGTTTTCTAGAGGACCCATGTGAAGACATTACAATAAGCCATTATGTGAAGTGATGTTAAGACTGTACTGTTTATGAATATTTCTTATCTTCTATATATTGTGATGTTTTGACGTCTTAAGAACGTTTCTGGCTGGGGGGAGGCTGCCCCTCCTGAGACTAGCCAGTTAGAGATAGCAAAGGGCTCAGCTTGGAGTATACGTTTGACATACAAACTTAGCCTGCAGACCCCAGGAAGCAGTATTCTTCAGCCCTAGTCCTCCCAGGGCCAGGTACCAGACAACTGGAGACCACCCGCATAGCCCAGAGCCTGCCAAAATTTTTCAGATTTGCCAACCCTACCTAAGCTGCTTACCTGCCATGCCTTCCTCTTCCTGTGGCCTCTGCTCTCCCTTGGCTCCTGCCCCTCTACCTCCTGACCACCCTGGTGCTTCCCCATGTGGCCCCGTGTGGTGTGGGGTGCCTCCCACGTCTAAGACCTGTGAGTGTAATAACTTTGTTTTCCTGGGTCTCTCCTGCAGCTTCTCTTGGGACTGTACGCAACTGACCATCACATAAAAGAACTCTGAACAAAGACTTTTATGACCCAGAAAAACATTTACATTTTATCCACAAATCACATTTATAAAGCAACATTAATATGTTTCCATTCATGTAAAAAATAAACACAAAAAAAATTTGGAAGAAAAATACTGACATATTAATGGTAATTAACATTGGAGCTAAGATTGTGGGGAGGGTATTTTTCTTTTTTGTGCTTTTTTTATTTCGGAATTTTTTACATTTATTTAAAAAAAAAAACCATTTGGGACTTCGCTGGCAGTCCAGTGGTTAAGACACCACACTTCCACTGCAGGGGGCACGAGTTCGATCCCTGGTCGGGAAACTTAAGATCCCACGTGCTGCATGATGCGGCTAAAAAATATATATAAAAAAAAAAAAAATTTGTACCAATTGTCTATTGCTGTATTACAAACTACCCCAAAACTTAGTGGGCTCAAACAACACATTTTATCTGTTCGTGATTCTGTAGGTGTGCAGCTTAGGCTGGGCTCAGCTGGGTGGTTCTGTTGGTCTGCCTGAGTCATTCATGTGGCTCCAGTGGTCTAGCGCTTTCCTGGGGCTGTCTGGTCCAAGGTAGCCTGACATGTCTGGTGGTGGGTATCGACCATTTTGCCAGGCCTCTCTCTCCAAGTGCTCTTTCATCTCCAAGGTGCCGGCTGGGGCTTGATTAAAGGGCAGCAGCAGCATTCCAAGAGGGTAGAGCTAGAAGCTGCAAGGCCTCTTAAGGCCTAGGCTCTGAGGTCACCCAGTGTCCCTTCCACCCCAATCTATTGGGCAAAGCAGGTCACAAGGCCTGCCCAGATTCAGGGGTGGGGAAACAGATTCCTACTCTGGCTGAGAGAAGTGGTAAAGTCATGGTGTGAAGAGGCTAGTGTCCAGGGATGGAAAGAATGATCGGGTTCTCTTGGTAAACATTTGCAAGCAATCTACCATACCATTTTAAGGGATTCTTCTTCTAAAAGTTTCTTCTAGTCTGTGTACCTATATTGAGACAATAATAATGGTTAACACTTTTGTATTGATTATTTTGTACCAGACTCAAGATTGTGTTTGGACTTGAAAGAAAAAATTTTTTTAAAGTATTAAGCAAGTCCTACGGTGAATATTTTTCACCAAAATAGATTGGCTGTTCCTCTCCATCAGTTTGAATTAGTGAGATTTACAGCATATGTATCAGGGAAAGAAAACTTCTTTAATTTAGTTCCTGGCTGCCAGACAGATTGTCAGATTTGTGCTAGTGATTAGAAAAATGAATTTCTCACAAATCTGCAGTTAAAACCCTACCCGCTTTCCATTCCTGATTATGTGATAGGATAGGAGCCATCTCCCCATAACTTAATGTTATTAGATTAGCAAGAAGATGTCTAACATGACTCAGTGTTGTTCTTGAGAAATAATTAGCTACCTAAGTGGGTAGACCTCCATGGAATACAAGTATATCTCTTTTTATAACATTTAAATTTGGAGGCTTAATTATCCAGTGAAAAATAGTTACTTTAGCACTTTAGTCCATTTGGCTATATATTGACATTATTAAAATGCTTTCCTGGTCTTTATGCAAATTGCTTTTTTAAAAAACCAATTTATCTCCTAGCAACCCGAAGTGAAGTAAGCACCGAAAAATGACATCTCAAGAAGACTTTGGGCTCTTAATCCAAGTAAATTCCTAGGGCTTATTTGTGGATTATCTGAATGAACAAATGGTAGATTTGTGCCTAGAGGTATATTAGCAGCTGAGTCACTCTCTAAACTCTTAAGCAGCTAATTAAATAGCCAAGTTCACACAAATAAACAGTAAAATGTAGTACATTTGGTCACCAATTCAAGTCTGTAAGTATGCACTCGGTTGAGTGGGAGAACTGACCGTGAAATTACTCATCTGTACTCGAAAGACTTGCCCAAGCTCTGGAGTCTGGAGAAGCTTCTTTCTCTTTGCTCTTTTTAGGGATGCACCTTAGCCATGGGGTGCTGGCAGCCACCTCACCTCCCAGAGCCTTAGCCGCCTCCTCTGTGAAATGTGCCTGAAGTCTGTGTTCTAGGTTCTGGGTTGAGAACACAGAGTTGGATAATGGGTATGAAAATGCCTTATTGCTAGACATCCCAGAGCTGAGAGCCATGGCTCTTCCTACGGCAGACACAGCACTTAGGATGTAAGCTACAGGCCCAGCAGCGACCCGGCAGGTACCACCCCACCCCTGCCTGCCCACCTCCCTGCACATGAGCTGTTAGGACCGAGGGGCCACGTGTCCCTTTGCTTCCTGACTCAGTTGCCTCTGCCATTGGAGGGCACTCAGACCCGCCAGCTCCAGCTGGCTGCCTCAGGAGGCGTGCCACTCCATCTCTGACCCCAACGTCTGGAGCCGCAGTCTGGGGAGAGCCCTGCTTGCCCTGTGGAACGTGCCACTGAAGCCTCGTAAGTGGCGCTCAGGCTCCTACTCTTCCTGCTGCACTGTGGCCACAGGCTCCTCCTGGTGGGAGGACGGACAGTCCCCTCCCCACACAAGGCTGTGTCCAGCTGGTCATGCTCCCAGGGCTGCTGCTTTTCAGACCCACTTAACTTCCACAGAAGGGGATGTGTGAGACTGGATAGGGTCAGAAGTTCGCCACTCCCCTCCTCTAGCAAACAACCACTTCCCTCAAAGCCCGTTCTCTGCAGTGACTTGCCCATCTGTTTTTGTTTTTGTTTTTTTCAGGGTTCCTTGAGAGTGATAGAAGCCAAATTCAATTCCACAAGTTTAGTCCAAAAGGGAATTTTTAGGTTCAGGCAGTACAGCCCCCAGAAGGGCATAGACAGACTGGCTTCGGGGATGACCATAGCCAGGCCACTTCTGGTTAGAGTTCCCCAAAAGATGAGCCTGAGACAAGGACTTGGCTGCAGGTCATTTATTTAGAAGGTGTTTCCAGAAAGCCCAAGTGAGGATGTAGGGGAAAGTAAAACAGGGAAGCAAGAATAGCCATGAGGACGCACATGAGTGTTGAGTTACTGCCTCGGACAACTGGGCTCTCTGGCAGGGACCCTGGAGAAGCCAAACTCTTCCAGTGCAGGCTGGGGAGGCTGGGGCAGTTATCCACAAACTGTCTTCCCCTCTGATTGAGGGCTGCCCCTGGGAACCTAAGCTTCCCTGTACCTTGGGGTTGTCTGTTGGGGAAAGCCCAGGCAGAGAAGAAGAGAGTGGCCAGGACTCGAGGTGGGAAGCTGGCCCCAGGATGCTGCTGCTGCTGGAGAACCCAGGTGGGCCAGAGGTTTTGGAGTGGGCACAGGCTCCTGCTCTGGGCCCAGGTGCCCTAGGGACTCTCTGTCTCTTGT